>NC_053023.1:676320601-676620601 GCF_003073215.2 Triticum urartu
TAATTCGAGATGGCTACTCATTTAAATCCGAGAATAATGGTTGTTCTATTTATATGAGAGATATGTTTTATGGTCATGCTCCGATGGTGAATGGTTTATTCTTAATGAATCTCGAGCGTAATGCTACACATATTCATAGTGTGAATACCAAAAGATGTAAGGTTGATAATGATAGTCCCACATACTTGTGGCACTACCGCCTTGGTCACATAGGTGTCAAACACATGAAGAAGCTCCATGCAGATGGACTTTTAGAGTCTCTTGATTATGAATCATTTGACACGTGCGAACCATGCCTCATGGGTAAAATGACCAAGACTCAGTTCTCAGGAACAATGGAGCGAGCAACCAACTTATTGGAAATCATACATACTGATGTGTGCGGTCCAATGAGTGTTGAGGCTCGCGGTGGCTATCATTATGCTCTCACCCTCACTGATGACTTGAGTAGATATGGGTATGTCTACTTAATGGAACACAAGTCTGAGACCTTTGAAAAGTTCAAGGAATTTCAGAGTGAGGTTGAGAATCAACGTGACAGGAAAATCAAGTTCTTGCGATCAGATCGTGAGGAAGAATACCTGAGTCACGAATTTGGCCCACACTTAAGAAAATGTGGAATAGTTTCACAACTCACGCCGCCTGGAACACCTCAGTGTAATGGTGTGTCCGAACGTCGTAATCGCACTCTATTAGATATGGTGCAATCTATGATGTCTCTTACCGATTTACCGCTGTCATTTTGGGGCTATGCTTTAGAGACTGCCGCATTCACTTTAAATAGGGCTCCGTCGAAATCCGTTGAGACGACACCGTATGAATTATGGTTTGGGAAGAAACCTAAGCTGTCGTTTCTAAAAGTTTGGGGATGCGATGCTTATGTCAAGAAACTTCAACCTGAAAAGCTCGAACCCAAATCGGAAAAATGCGTCTTCATAGGATACCCTAAAGAAACTGTTGGGTATACCTTCTACCTCAGATCCGAAGGCAAGATCTTTGTTGCCAAGAATGGGTCCTTTCTAGAGAAAGAGTTTCTCTCGAAAGAAATAAGTGGGAGGAAAGTAGAACTTGATGAAGTATTGCCTCTTGAACCGGTAAGTGGAGCAGCTCAAGAAAATGTTCCTGAGGTGCCTGCACCGACTAGAGAGGAAGTTAATGATGATGATCATGAAACTTCAGATCAAGTTACTACTGAACTTCGTAGGTCCACGAGGACACGTTCCGCACCAGAGTGGTATGGCAACCCTGTCTTGGAGATCATGTTGTTAGACAACGGTGAACCTTCGAACTATGAAGAAGCGATGGCGGGCCCGGATTCCGACAAATGGCTGGAAGCCATGAAATCCGAGATAGGATCCATGTATGAAAACGAAGTATGGACTTTGACTGACTTGCCCGATGGTCAGCGAGCCATAGAAAATAAATGGATCTTTAAGAAGAAGACAGACGCAGATGGTAATGTGACCATCTATAAAGCTCGGCTTGTCGCTAAGGGTTATCGACAAGTTCAAGGGGTTGACTACGATGAGACTTTCTCACCCGTAGTGAAGCTGAAGTCCGTCCGAGTCATGTTAGCAATTGCCGCATTCTATGATTATGAGATATGGCAAATGGACGTCAAAACGGCATTCCTTAATGGTTTCCTTAAGGAAGAATTGTATATGATGCAGCCGGAAGGTTTTGTCGATCCTAAGAATGCTGACAAGGTGTGCAAGCTCCAACGCTCGATTTAATTGCTGGTGCAAGCATCTCGGAGTTGGAACATTCGTTTTGATGAGATGATCAAAGCGTTTGGGTTTATGCAGACTTATGGAGAAGCCTGCATTTACAAGAAAGTTAGTGGGAGCTCTGTAGAATTTCTCATATTGTATGTAGTTGACATACTGTTGATGGGAAATGATATAGAATTCTTGGAAAGCATAAAGGCCTACTTGAACAAGTGTTTTTCAATGAAGGACCTTGGAGAAGCTGCTTATATATTGGGCATCAAGATCTATAGAGATAGATCGAGACGCCTCATTGGTCTTTCACAGAGTACGTACCTTGACAAGATATTGAAGAAGTTCAAAATGGATCAGTCAAAAAAGGGGTTCTTGCCTGTATTGCAAGGTACGAGATTGAGCACGGCTCAATGCCCGACCACGGCAGAAGATAGAGAAAAGATGAGTGTCGTCCCCTATGCCTCGGCCATAGGGTCCATCATGTATGCTATGCTGTGTACCAGACCTGATATAAACCTTGCCGTAAGTTTGGTAGGAAGATACCAAAGTAATCCTGGCATGGAACACTGGACAGCGGTCAAGAATATCCTTAAGTACCTGAAAAGGACTAAGGAAATGTTTCTCGTTTATGGAGGTGACGAAGAGCTCATCGTAAAGGGTTACGTCGATGCTAGCTTCAACACAGATCTGGATGACTCTAAGTCACAAACCGGATACGTGTATATTTTGAATGGTGGGGTAGTAAGTTGGTGCAGTTGCAAGCAAAGCGTTGTGGCGGGATCTACATGTGAAGCGGAGTACATGGCAGCCTCGGAGGCAGCACAAGAAGCAGTCTGGGTGAAGGAGTTCATTACCGACCTAGGAGTCATACCCAATGCGTCGGACCCGATGACTCTCTTCTGTGACAACACTGGAGCTATTGCCCTTGCCAAGGAGCCCAGGTTTCACAGGAAGACCAGGCATATCAAGCGTCGCTTCAACTCCATTCGTGAAAGTGTTCAAAATGGAGACATAGAGATTTGTAAAGTACATACGGACCTGAATGTAGCAGATCCGTTGACTAAACCTCTCCCTAGAGCAAAACATGATCAACACCAGAACTGCATGGGTGTTCGATTCATCACAATGTAACTAGAATATTGACTCAGTGCAAGTGGGAGACTGTTGGAAATATGCCCTAGAGGCAATAATAAAATGGTTATTATTATATTTCTTTGTTCATGATAATTGTCTATTGTTCATGCTATAATTGTGTTATCCGGAAATCGTAATACATGTGTGAATACATAGACCACAACACGTCCCTGGTGAGCCTCTAGTTGACTAGCTCGTTGATCAAAAGTTAGTCATGGTTTCCTGACTATGGACATTGGATGTCATTGATAACGGGATCACATCATTAGGAGAATGATGTGATGGACAAGACCCAATCCTAAGCTTAGCTCAAAGATCGTGTAGTTCGTTTGCTGTAGCTTTTCTGAATGTCAAGTATCATTTCCTTAGACCATGAGATTGTGCAACTCCCGGATACCGTAGGAGTGCCTTGGGTGTGCCAAACGTCACAACGTAACTGGGTGACTATAAAGGTACATTACAGGTATCTCCGAAAGTGTCTGTTGGGTTGGCATGAATCGAGACTGGGATTTGTCACTCCGTATGACGGAGAGGTATCTCTGGGCCCAATCGGTAATGCATCATCATAATGAGCTCAATGTGATCAAGTGGTTGATCACGGGATCATGCATTACAGTACGAGTAAAGTGACTTGCTGGTAACGAGACTGAACAAGGTATTGGGATACCGACGATCGAGTCTCGGGCAAGTAACGTACCGATTGACAAAGGGAATTGTATACGGATTGATTGAATCCTCGACATCGTGGTTCATCCGACGAGATCATCGTGGAGCTTGTGGGAGCCAACATGGGTATCCAGATCCCGCTGTTGGTTATTGACCAGAGAGGCTTCTTGGTCATGTCTGCATGTCTCCCGAACTCGTAGGGTCTACACACTTAAGGTTCGGTGACGCTAGGGTTGTAGAGATATTAGCACACGGTAACCCGAAAGTTGTTCGGAGTCCCGGATGAGATCTCGGACATCACGAGGAGTTCCGGAATGGTCCAGAGGTAAAGATTCATATATAGGAAGTCCAGTTTCGGCCATCGGGAAGGTTTCGGGGGTCACCGGTATTGTACCGGGACCACCGGAAGGGTCTCGGGGGTCCATCGGGTGGGGTCACCTATCCCGGAGGGCCCCATGGGCTGAAGTGGGAGGGGAACCAGCCCCTAGTGGGCTGGTGCATCCCCCTTGGGCCTCCCCCTACGCCTAGGGTTGGAAACCCTAGGGGTGGGGGGCGCCACCCTTGCCTTGGGGGGCAAGGCACCCCCTTTGGCCGCCGCCCCCTAGGAGATTGGATCTCCTAGGGCCGGCGCCCCCTCTGACATGCATTGCTATCATGACCATGTGAGATGCCACCGCTCCTCCTACTTTTAACCCACATGGTGGGCCCATAACCCACAGTTCCACATGATCGAAACCTGACTCTCCTGTACACCCCCAGTTTCCAAAGTTATTCCTCGCGTGTGACCTCATATGTAATGCATGAGCCACCCTACGAGAGATCATCAATTCTGGTATCAGACATAATACTTATTCCCGTTGCTTTGAACCCTTTTCACACCCTGTTTCGGGCGTCGAACGATTGCCTGCCCGCTTGAAACTTCTCGTGGTACCTCCTTACTTTGCTCTCATATCTTCTTAAGTTTCAATTCGAGGGTGACTTTCCGCCACCTTCTTTGATGTTATCTGCTAGATAAGCAAACATTGTAGCGGTCCGGTCTTCCGTAATACCCCCTTACCCTTTCGTAAGTACGATGGAGTTCCCGAAGGAAGACAACTTCATCATGATGAATTGGAATAAGGAATTGAAGACATCAACGAAAGGGACTAACTTCTTTGAGAAGATCCGTTGGAATATCGTAACCAGAACTTTCCCCCTTACTCACCTCTTAAATCTCGGGACGAGATTTTTTGTAGTGGAGGAGAATTGTGACGCCCGGATTAATTAAGCTACCATAATTCTATGCTATTGATGCCACATCATCAGGATTACTATTGTGAAACTCGTGTTAGTTCAAAACCGATTCAAATTCAAAATTCAAAATCAAGTCAAACGGTAAAAGTTTTCAAACATTAAAACTAAAATGTTTGGAGTGAACCAAATAAATCATAAGCAATTATGGTGGAGGACCCATATCTAAATAAAATATTTAAACACACAATAGCAGATAAAACAACGGCAAGACAATTATTTAAATGCTTTTAAATACTAAGCAAATATCAAACTAGTTCATTTGGTCACCAAGCTTGCTGAGGCAGTGGCATATGTTATTATGCTAATTTAGGAATAGGGGTTATATTTTTTAGAACTATTTGCTAACAAAGAGGAAACACAAAAGAAAAATAAATGAAAACTAACAAAAAAATAAAAAGGAGACAAAGACTTCCCCCTCCCCCACTGGACCCCTTGGCCCAACTGGGCCATGGCCCAGCCAGGTCGGCCCGTGCCTCTGGCCTACATAAGCCTTCCCGACTCCCCCTAACCCTAACCGATCGCCCCACTTCCCCACTCTCTCCCTCGTCTCTTCCTCCCCACTCGACTGGAACTGGATCGGGGAGGAGCCCGACCCCGATCCGCCGGCGCCCCGCTCGCTGGTCAGCCGCCACTTGGCCGGCCACCGTCGCCACCACCTCGCCTCCCCGCACCGGTCTGTCGCTCGTGCCGGCCTCGGCCACCCTGGCCCAAGCCACCACCCGCGGTGGCGCCCCCGATCTCCTGCACCTGACGTGCCCGTCGCCACCAGGCCGTCGCCGGACCGCCGCCCCTCTCTGCCATACTGCCTCCTCTCTTCCTGGTCCTCCTCCTCGTGTCGCCTCACCAAGCCTTGCCGGCGTACCCCTGCATCGGGGGTGAGGACCCCGACCCGCTCCGCCTTCCCTTTCCCTTCCTCGTGCGGTCATCGCGCCCACTGCTGCCACCCGCGCATTCCCTTGTAGGTCCCTGCACCGCTTGCTTCCCCTCCCTCGCAGAACGCGCTGCCCACGCTCGCTGGCGCCGTCCCGCGCTCGGGCACGCTCTCACGTGGCCTCGCGCGTGCCCGTGCTTCACCTCTCCGACGTTGGTGCCGCCCGCACATGGCCGAGCCCTGCCCGCTGCATCTCCCCTGGCCGCTCGCCGTGCTCGCCGGCAGCTGGTCATGCCCGCCTGCGTCGCCGCCTCCTGCTTCCGCCGCAGCCGCCACCGCACGCTGGCTTGCCGCTCGCCTCCCGCACCACCCGCTGCTGCCGCCGGCCCCCCTGTCCCGCTGCTCGCTGCCGCACCTCGCCACCGCTTTGCTGCTGCGCTGCGGCCGGCCGCCGCAGCTTGCTGCTCCACCAGCGCTGAGGCTCCCGATGGCCTCCCCTGCTGCTCGCGATTAACCGCCGGCCTAAACGGCCTAACCCCACTCGCTAATGAACCCCCACTGACCCACTGACACCGGGACCCTCGCCCCCCTAATTAACCATTTAACAATTTAAAACTCTTAAATTAACATTATTGTATGACATGTGGGTCCCCTGTTAATTAAACTGATTTAATTAAAATCTATTAACTTTGAGTCTATGACATATGGGCCCCACTGGATATTTGACCAAGTCAATGGTCAAGTCCAATGCTGACTGGACAGTTGACAAGGGCCCACACCAGAACGTTTAAAAAGGATAAGAAATTTATAATTAATAATTAAATTAATTAGTTAACTTAATAAATTTAGGATTAATTAACTGAACATAATTAACCTGTCAAATTATAGTAATTAACTCTGTTATTTAGTGTAGAGGCTATAACAAATGGGACCCATCAGTCAGTTGATTGGTCAACGGTCAACTTTGACCGCCGACATCATGATGACATCATAAATAGTTTCGATTAAATTAATCTGTTAATTCCCGAGAATGATAAAATCTTTATAAATTAATATAAAATAATCCGTAACTCGGATGGAAAAACTTTGTACATGAAAGTTGCTCAGAACGACGAGACGAATCCGGATATGCAGTCCGTTCATCCACCACCCATCCCTAGCATAGTGAACACGCAAGTTTCCCCCTCCGGTTCATCGGTTCAAAAACACAAAACATCGGGAATACTTTCCCAGATGTTTTCCCCCTTCACCGGTACCACCTATCCTTACGTTAGGTCATCCCTAGCACAACATATTGCCGCATCTTGCTTTATGTTACATTTGATTGCTCTGTTATTTATTGTGTTCCCCCTTTGTTACTTATTTTCGATAGACTCCGAGACCGCTGCCGATGTCCGTGTGTTCGACTACATCGAAGACGACCCCTCTTTCTTGCCAGAGCAACCATGCAAGCCCCCCCTTGATCACCAGACATCGCCTACTCTTCTCCCTACTGCTTGCATTAGAGTAGTGTAGCATGTTACTGCTTTCCGTAAATCCTATCCTGATGCATAACCTGTCATTGTTGCTACAATTATTGATACCTTACCTGCAATCCTAAATGCTTAGTATAGGATGCTAGTTTATCATCAGTGGCCGTACATTCTTGTCCGTCTGCCATGCTATACTATCGGGCCGTGATCACTCCGGAGGTGATCACGGGTGTATACTTATATACATATTATATGATACCTGTGGCGACTAAAGTCGGCTCGGCTCGTAGAGTACCCGCGAGTGATTCACGGATTGGGCCCGAAAGGACGTTTGTCCCGACGGCCCTCTGAGTGGATCTTTGTGGCGGAGCGACAGGGCAGGTTGAGACCACCTAGGAGAGAGGTGGGCTTGGCCCTGGTCGGCGACCGCGGTTATTTCAAAATAACACGCTTAACGAGATCTGGGTATTTGAATCTGAGTCTGGCTACTGGCCTATACACACTAACCAACTACGCGGGAACAGTTATGGGCACTCGACGTCGTGGTATCAGCCGAAGCCTTCGTGACGTCAGCGACTGAGGCGGCCGGCACGCCGGGTTGGACTGGAACCCCTGCTCTTGTATAAGGGAGGCTAGGTCTGCTCGCCGACGCCGCGACGCAACGTGCAGGTGTGCAATGGGCGATGGGCCCAGACCCCTGCGCCATAGGATTTAGACCGGCGTGCTGACCTCTCTGTTGTGCCTAGGTAGGATGCGACGTGTTGATCTTCCGAGGCCGGGCATGACCCAGGAAAGTGTGTCCGGACAAAGGGGATCGAGCGTGTTGGGAAATGTGGTGCACCCCTGCAGGGAAGTTAATCTATTCGAATAGCCGTGATCTTCGGTAACAGGACGACTTGGAGTTTGTACCTTGACCTTATGACAAACTAGAACCGGACTTAATAAAATACACCCTTCCAAGTGCCAAGATACAACCTGGTGATCGCTCTCTCACAGGCGACGAGGGGAGGATCATCGGTTAGGATTATGCTATGCGATGCTACTTGGTGAACCTAACCTCTACTCTCTTCTACATGCTGCAAGATGGAGGTGGCCATAAGCGTAGTCTTCGATGGGACTAGCTATCCCCCTCTTATTCCGACATTCTGCAGTTCAGTCCACATATGATACCCTTATTCCATTTGATACCAATGCATACATTTGTAGTGTAGCTCCTTGCTTGCGAGTACTTTGGATGAGTACTCACGGTTGCTTTGCTCCCTCTTTCCCCCCTTTCTATACCCAATTGCTGTGACCAGACGATGGAGCCTAGGAGCCAGACGCCACTGTCGATGACGACTGCTACTACTTCGGAGGTGCCCTACTGCTACGTGCAGCCGTGACGAGACGACCAGGAGTAAGTTTAGGAGGATCCTAGGCAGGAGGTGCATGTGCCTCTTTTCGATCTGTATCCCAGTTTGTGCTAGCCTTCTTAAGGCAAACTTGTTTAACTTATGTCTGTACTCAGATATTGTTGTTGCTTCCGCTGACTCGTCTATGATCGAGCTCTTTGTATTCGAGCCTTCGAGGCCCCTGTCTTGTAATATGAATGCTTGTATGACTTATTTTTGTAGAGGTTTGTGTTGTGAATATCTTCCCGTGAGTCCCTGATCTGACGTACACGTTTGCGTGTATGGATTAGTGTATGTATGATTCATCGGGGGCGTCAATAGCGTGTGTCCCTTTACGCCGTAACCATGGACAATCTTCATCATTTAACTGGATGCTCGGGTCAATATTCACTGTGAAGGGAGCAATTTCATGAAACTTTTCATAATCTTCTGACATGTCTATCTTGTCCTCCATTCCCATGATGTTTCTTTTTCCTGAAAGAACTATGTGGCGCTTTGGCTCATCATATGATGTATTCACTCCCTTATCTTTTCTTTTCTCGGCTTGGTAGACATGTCCTTCACATAGAAAACTTGTCGCCACATCATTGGCTAGGACGAATGGTTCATTTGCCGTACGCAAGATTGTTGAGATCCACTGTTGTCATTCCGTGCTGCGGGTCTTCCATTACCCCGCCTCATGTCATATTGACCCATTTGCACCGAAACAAACGGGGCCTTCAAACCACGTCCATAGTCAAGTTCCCATATCTCCTCTATGTAACCATAATATGTGTCCTTTCCCGTCTTGGTTGTTGCATCAAATCGGACACCACTTTTTTGGCTGGTGCTCTTCTTATCTTGGGCGATCGTGTAAAATGTATTACCATTTATCTCGTACCCTTTGAAAGTCATTATATTCGAAGATGGTAACTGGGAACATCAGCAAGTACATGTCATCTTCAATAGCGTCGTCATGCATGGCACGTGTCTGCAATAAACCGGTGAAAGTCCGCGTTTGTTCACGTGTAATCCAATCATCAGACTTCTCCGGGTGTTTGGAGCATAGAATATTCTTGTGTAAGGGATCCTCACAAATCTCTTCATAGGTAGGTGCATTAATCTGAATTTAGAGATCCTCGCAAATCTGAATTTAGAGATTTTCTTGCTAGCATAACCGTGGGAGAACCTAGAGATATAACACAAGCTACCATAGGGAGCATTCACTTTCCTGCTATACATTATTTTGCTCTCTTCATAGGTAGGTGCATTAATGGTAAAGATGAGGCATGTCATATGTGTGTCCCTGACCTCAGTATTCTTAGGAGTGCTATATTAGGAGATAAATCTTATAATTTGGGAGCCATTGTTGCACGTAGGTTGCATCTTAATAGATTTAATGGAGATTTCTTTGGAGGAATTTATGCAACCCGCATAGCTAATTTTCTTGGTATAGCCATACACGAAGATGATATTGAATTATCCCCCTGCTTACCTAGACTTTAATGCTATGGTTCACCACCAGTTTGTCGAGAGGAATGAATCACCTCTCCAGTATCGACTAATCTTTGACAGACGTCGTGCTGTCCATATTACTCTCCCTGCTCCTGCCTTCTTTGATCATCAGGCAAAAGGAAGATATGTTATTACCAGAGAGGAGGCAGATGAGTACGAGAGGAGAGCGGAGGCCGCTCGTCGCCACGCTGCAGCTCAGGAGGCGATAGCCGCTGCATCTCAGTACGACCCCAACTATTATTATGGATATCCGCCAGGCCAGCCGTGGCCATAGACCAACTTAGGCCAAAAGCCTAAGCTTGGGGGAGTACGTATTTCCCACCGACATTACATTTATGTTCACACACTCATTGCTAGATGTCGGTGCTCATACTTTTTCATTGTATCATCCATGCTAGTTTATTTCCTTTTTATGCTTTCTTCTTGTGTGTTTAATAAACCTTAAGAAAAACCAAAAAAATTAGTTGTAGCTTTTAATTAGTTTACTTTCCATGCTTGTAGTAGTAATTAAAAAGAAAACCCAAAAAGATTTCCTGTTCTTCTTTTGCTTGTTGGGAGCTTTCCCGTGTAAATAGTTTTATTTCTTTTCTTTTCTTTGGGGGTCGATAGGAGAAGACCATAATTAAATTGTTGAAGTGGCTCTTATATGCATTATTGTTTATCTGACAAAAGAGCCCATATTGCCTTGTCTTCTCCTGTTTATTGAATGCCTGCAGATTCCAGCTTAGTCCAATGCACGTGCACTATTATTATTATTCACATCATTCGATCGTGCAAGTGAAAGGCAATTATGATGATATATGATGGACTGGCTGAGATGAGAAAAGCTGGTATGAACTCGACCTCTTTTGTTTTTGTAAATATGATTAGTTCATCGTTCCTGATTCAGCCTATTATGAATAAACATGTTTGCAATGACAACTAGAGATCATAGTTTCTTGTGCCATGCTTGATTAGCTATGAGTTATAATGGTTTACCTTGCGTGCCAACATGCTATTAAAATGGTTGTGATGTGGTATGATAGGGTGGTATCCTCCTCTGAATGATTTAAGTGACTTGACTTGGCGCATGTTCATGCATGTAGTTGAAACAAAATCAACATAGCCTTCACGATATTTATGTTCATGGTGGATTATATCCTACTCATGCTTGCATTCGGTGTTGATTAATTTTAATGCATGTTCATGACTGTTGTCGCTCTCTAGCTGGTCGCTTCCCAGTCTTTTGCTAGCCTTCACCTGTACTAAGCGGGAATACTGCTTGTGCATCCAATCCCTTAAACCCCAAAGTTATTCCACATGAGTCCACTATACCTACCTATATACGGTATCTACCTGCCGTTCCAAGTAAATTTGTATGTGCCAAACTCTAAACCTTCAAATAAATATCCTGTTTTGTATGCTCGAATAGCTCATGTATCAACTAGGGCTGTCTGTATCTTCCATGTTAGGCGGGTTATTCTCAAGAGGAGTGGACTCCGCTCCTCACTCACGAGATAAATGGCTGGTCACCGGGATGCCCAGTCCCATGCTTTATGCAAACTAAATCAAAATAATTGCAAACAAAACTCCCCCTGGGACTCTTGTTAGTTGGAGGCACTCGTTGTTTCGAGCAAGCCATGGATTGATGCTTGTTGGTGGAAGGGGGAGTATAAACTTTACCATTCTGTTTGGGAACCGCCTATAATGTGTGTAGCATGGAAGATATCGCCATCTCTTGGTTGTTATGTTGACAATGAAAGTATACCGCTCAAAATATTATTCACCTCTATTTCAAAACCGAGCTCTGGCACCTCTACAAATCCCTGCTTCCCTCTGCGAAGGGCCTATCTATTTACTTTTATGGAGTATCATCCTCTTATTAAAAAGCACCAGTTGGAGAGCACCGCTGTCATTTGCATTCATTACTGTTAGTTTACATTGAGTATGACTTGACTAGATCTCTTTTACCATGAATTACAATGTCTAGTCAGTCCTTGATCTTTAAAGGTGCTCTGCATTTATGTTTTGCGGTCTCAGAAAGGGCTAGCGAGATACCATCTTGTTATATCATATTATGATTGTTTTGAGAAAGTGTTGTCATCCGAGATTTATTATTATTGCTCGCTAGTTGATTATGCTATTGATATGAGTAAACTTGAGACCTAAGAGTTATTGCGAATGTGGTTAGTTATAATCTTTGCTGAAAACTTGAATGCTGGCTTTACATATTTACAACAACAAGAGCAAACAGAGTTTGTAAAAGTTTTTCTTTATCACTTTCAGTTTGTCAACTGAATTGCTTGAGGACAAGCAAAGGTTTAAGCTTGGGGGAGTTGATACGTCTCCGTCGTATCTACTTTTCCAAACACTTTTGCCCTTGTTTTGGACTCTAACTTGCATGATTTGAATGGAACTAACCCGGACTAACGCTGTTTTCAGCAGAATTACCATGGTGTTATTTATGTGCAGAAACAAACGTTCTCGGAATG
Organism: Triticum urartu; assembly: GCF_003073215.2. Classification (NCBI taxonomy): domain Eukaryota; kingdom Viridiplantae; phylum Streptophyta; class Magnoliopsida; order Poales; family Poaceae; genus Triticum; species Triticum urartu. The sequence goes on from NC_053023.1 coordinate 676,333,115, forward strand.
ACCTGAAACTTCACGGAGCAACTTTTTGGAAAATATAAAAAATACCTGCAAAAGATGAAGGCCAGGGGGCCCACCACCTGTCCACGAGGGTGGGGGGCCCTACCTCGTGCCCCCCTGGCTCCGACTCCAACTCCAACTCTATATATTGTGTTTCGGGGAGAAAAAAATCAGAGAGAAGAATTCAGCGTTTTACGATACGGAGCCGCCGCCAAGCCCTAAAACCTCTCGGGAGGGCTGATCTGGAGTCCGTTCGGGGCTCCGGAGAGGGGAATCCGTCGCCATCGTCATCATCAACCATCCTCCATCACCAATTTCATGATGCTCACCGCCGTGCGTGAGTAATTCCATCGTAGGCTTGCTGGACGGTGATGGGTTGGATGAGATTTATCATGTAATCGAGTTAGTTTTGTTAGGGTTTGATCCCTAGTATCCACTATGTTCTGAGATTGATGTTGCTATGACTTTGCTATGCTTAATGCTTGTCACTAGGGCCCGAGTGCCATGATTTCAGATCTGAACCTATTATGTTTTCATCAATATGAGTTCTTGATCCTATCTTGCAAGTCTATAGTCACCTATTATGTGTTATGATCCGTTAACCCTGAAGTGACAATAATCGGGATACTTACCGGTGATGACCGTAGTTTGAGGAGTTCATGTATTCACTATGTGTTAATGCTTTGTTCGGTACTCTATTAAAAGGAGGCCTTAATATCCCTTAGTTTCCGTAAGGACCCCGCTGCCACGGGAGGGTAGGACAAAAGATGTCATGCAAGTTCTTTTCCATAAGCACGTATGACTATATTCGGAATACATGCCTACATTACATTGATGAACTGGAGCTAGTTCTGTGTCACCCTAGGTTATGATGTTACATGATGAACCGCATCCGGCATAATTCTCCATCACTGATCCATTGCCTACGAGCTTTCCATATATTGTTCTTCGCTTATTTACTTTTCCGTTGCTATTGCTATCATCACTACAAAATACCAAAAACATTACTTTTTTATTGTTACCTTTTGCTACCGTTACCACTACTATCATATTACTTTGCTACTAAATACTTTGCTGCAGATACTAAGTTTCCAGGTGCGGTTGAATTGACAACTCAGCTGCTAATACTTGAGAATATTCTTTGGCTCCCCTTGTGTCGAATCAATAAATTTGGGTTGAATACTCTACCCTCGAAAACTATTGCGATCCTATACTTGTGGTTATCAAAGGCAAACTTGTTTAACTTATGTCTGTACTCAGATATTGTTGCTTCCGCTGACTCGTCTATGATCGAGCTCTTGTATTCGAGCCCTCGAGGCCCCTGGCTTGTAATATGATGCTTGTATGACTTATTTTATTTGTAGAGTTGTGTTGTGATATCTTCCCGTGAGTCCCTGATCTTGATCGTACACAGTTTGCGTGTATGATTAGTGTACGATTGAATCGGGGGCGTCACAAGTTGGTATCAGAGCCGACTGCCTGTAGGAATCCCCCTTCCACACTCCTTGGCCGAAGTCGAGTCTAGTCATTGCAAAACTTTTACTAACATGGTTGTGTGCTGTGTGTCTTACAGGCCCACGTCGCCATTGGGTGGTATTAGATCTTTTATTCCTCGTCTATACTCTGGGACTCTGATCTCTCTTCTATTCGGTTAAATGATTTTTATAAAATCTAACTTTAGGTTCTCGAAAATACTTCTCCTGGAGAGCCCCTTCAGTCCAGATGATCACCTACTGCACCAGAAATTTTGAAGATACTCTCCGATGTTTCCCCGAGACCCTTGTGCCCTTCGTCGTTGCAATTCCATACACACCGATAAATCCCTATGGAAAGCTACATACACTTGTCGTCCATAACTTCATTTCCAATTTGATTCGTTATTACAAGATACCCTGAAATACTTCGGATATTCCGAGATCCTTTGTGTCTGCTGCTTGCAGCTCCTTTTCCTCATGAATACATCCTACGGATAATTGCCCACACTTACCGATTATCCGCTCATCCCCAGTTGTTCAGGTGATTCGCAAAATTGTTTGAAATGCCATTGGCTCTGTCGAAATCCTCAGTAGCCTATTGCTCTTGATCTTCTTTACCTGCTTGCATAATGGTTACTTCCATATGTCTAGCAATATTCATTAAAATACTTTGTGATCGACATTCTGATCTTGTTGATTCAACATGTGTGTGAATGCACACAATCATCAGTTCTTCCCTGAAAATTATCCTTCCGGCTTAGACGTCATTTTGAACATGAGCTGGTTCTCAGCCAATTAAATTTCTATCGATTGTACCCCTAAGTCTATTCAAATTATCCATCCTTTATCAGAGCGTTTGCTTCTGATCCCTTTGTTTGGAAATCTTAATTCCTTTTGCATTTGACCTTGACTTAGTCAGTTGTTTCTATAACCAGATCTCCTTGCATTCTTTCTTCTTTTGGTTGAGTACCGATGCTCACATCAAATCCCTTAGGGATCGCCAAGTCCTTTGTTGGATTTTGTCCGACACTGTCATTCGTATTCATTAACCTTGTGAGCCTTTCCATGGGTATATAATGCCTTTGGTAATTTGTATCCTCTGTTTTGATAACCATACTCTACTTTTGATCTTGTATTATTTACTCCGAAGTTTGTGGTATATATTCCTAGATGCCTCGATGGGTTGAACCAATGACTTCCCTAATCTGTGTGAGCCCGAAAGATTTCACGGGTCATACTTATCTGGTATTACACCAGGTAAAACGTTCAACAATTTTTGTCATTTTTGAAATACGAGAGGTGAATGGAAGGTTATGCATTGAGGAAGTGGGAGTCGACCTTGAACCTTTGTGTTCATGCCCATGGACACGATGTAGATCCTATCATGGAAGCTTCTTGTAATAATAACTATTTCCTTCATATAATATCCTTTGGTATCGGTGAACTGATCCTTTTCAATCGTGGTTCCGACCATATGTTCTTCTTTGATCCCATTTCTCGAGCAAGTTTAAGCACTTGTATTTTGTGGATCAATACACCTGCCCAACCTTTACTTTGGTATGTCATCGAGTATTACCCCCATGGTATCTCGAGATTGTCACGGAACTGCATAACTTCTTATGAGTTCTTCGTCAAGTACTACATTCTCACCGATTCCAAGTTTTTCACGGGCTCTGAGTTATTAAACCCTCAAGGACACCGATAACTAAATCGAGTCCGCATCGCGATTAAACAACTCTTAGTAATCTTCTTTACTTGCGAGTTTGTACTCGATCACTTCATCCCAAGCCTGACCGGCTATATCAGTATCATGCTGATTTTAACTGTGCTACATGGTCCTTATTCCCGGAGCACAACTTTCGACGTTGAGCTAAGCTTACGTCGATCTTCCTCGTCATATCAATTCTCCATGAACATCAAGCTTGATTCCGAGTTTATGTCGTATCCGTGGTTGCAATAACCCTTCGCTTCACCATTGCTTTTGCTTGATGTCGTCGCCAATCGATCACATCTTCATGAAATCTCTCGACAAATGTGTCCGTGATCATCATCAGCATTCTGAGCTCTTCCAGGATATCAATTGAATTCATGAATAGAAATACCATCCTTGCCCTTGATGATTTGTGCTGTCATCGACCACTTTATTGCCTTCCCGCCAACACAAACTTGTTCGTGTTCTGGGTTATACCTTGACTTCCTTGCTATTCAATATTTGTTCTTCTTTAGATTGGAGTGTTACCATCTTTTATGACAAGAAGTCGTGAGGATTACTCCACCTCTTAAGAATTCTTGTTAATAGTGATACTTCTCACCATCACCATTCTTTCTTGGTCCCCGTGTTGTTTCTAACCGGAATATCGACAATTGAACTATGATGTGCGAATTCAAAACTTCTAGCAACCCTATTGCTTTGAAGTGAATGGTCAATAGTTTCATTTTAATTATTTTGTTCATTAAGTCACCATTGTAACATTTATCATGCAACCCAGCCCATATTTCTGGTGCACCTGTCAACCAATGTTTAATCTTGGATGTATTCCTCGATCATACATCATTATATCATTTGATCTGACAAATATTATCTCCTTGTCCACATAATTGTGGAAATCCATCTTTTGGAGATCTCGATGAATTTTCACTAAGTTCATCAGCCACCTCCTCATTCCCTCCTTGGTTTAATGATGAACTTTTGTATCAGAACTTGCTTCCACAGTTCATTTCCCGAGAATCTTATAATGTCCTCTCGTCAATTTGTGTTGCACCTTTTCTTCTCAGGCATCCTGAGTATGAGGTATCCTGACACCAATCAGACCTGAATCTCGGTCAGATATGTGTTGGAAATATGCCCTAGAGGCAATAATAAAATGATTATTATATTTCCTTGTTCATGATAATTGTCTATTATTCATGCTATAATTGTATTATCCGGAAATCGTAATACATGTGTGAATACATAGACCACAATGTGTCCCTAGTGAGCCTCTAGTTGACTAGCTCGTTGATCAACAGATAGTCATGGTTTCCTGGCTATGGACATGGGGATGTCATTGATAACGGGATCACATCATTAGGAGAATGATGTGATGGACAAGACCCAATCCTAAGCTTAGCTCAAAGATCGTGTAGTTCGTTTGCTGTAGCTTTTCTGAATGTCAAGTATCATTTCCTTAGACCATGAGATTGTGCAACTCCCGGATACCGTAGGAGTGCCTTGGGTGTGCCAAACGTCACAACGTAACTGGGTGACTATAAAGGTACATTACAGGTATTCCGAAAGTGTCTGTTGGGTTGGCACGAATCGAGACTGGGATTTGTCACTCCGTATGATGGAGAGGTATCTCTGGGCCCACTCGGTAATGCATCATCATAATGAGCTCAATGTGATCAAGTGGTTGATCATGGGATCATGCATTACGGTACGAGTAAAGTGACTTGCTGGTAACGAGACTGAACAAGGTATAGGGATACTGACGATCGAGTCTCGGCAAGTAACGTACCGATTGACAAAGGGAATTGTATACGACTCACTATAGGGCGAATTCGAGCTCGGTACCCGGGGATCATCTTGGAGCTTGTGGGAGCCAACATGGGTATCCAGATCCCGCTGTTGGTTATTGACCGGAGAGGCTTCTCGGTCATGTCTGCATGTCTCCCGAACCCGTAGGGTCTACACACTTAAGGTTCGGTGACGCTAGGGTTGTAGAGATATTAGCACATGGTAACCCGAAAGTTGTTCGGAGTCCCGGATGAGATCCCGGACTTCACGAGGAGTTCTGGAATGGTCCAGAGGTAAAGATTCATATATAGGAAGTCCAGTTTCGGCCATCGGGAAGGTTTCGGGGGTCACCGGTATTGTACCGGGACCACCGAAAGGGTCCCGGGGGTCCACCGGGTGGGGCCACCTATCCCGGAGGGCCCCATGGGCTGAACTGGGAGGGGAACCAGCCCTTAGTGGGCTGGTGCACCCCCTTGGGCCTCCCCCTGCGCCTAGGGTTGGAAACCCTAGGGGTGGGGGTGCCACCCTTGCCTTGGGGGGCAAGGCACCCCCTTTGGCCGCCGCCCCCCCTAGGAGATTGGATCTCCTAGGGCCGGAGCCCCCCCTAGGAACCCTGTATATAGTGGGGGGAGGGAGGGCTACGCACCAAAGCCCCTGGCCTCTCCCTCTCCCTCCCGTGACACTCCTCCGTCTCCCTGCGCTTGGCGAAGCCTTGCCGAGATCACCGTTGCTTCCACCACCACGCCGTCGTGCTGCTGGATCTTCATCAACCTCTCCTCCCCCCTTGCTGGATCAAGAAGGAGGAGACGTCTCCCAACCGTACGTGTGTTGAACGCGGAGGTGCTGTCCGTTCGACACTTGGTCATCGGTGATTTGGATCACGTCGAGTACGACTCCATCAACCCCGTTCTCTTGAACGCTTCCGCACGCGATCTACAAGGGTATGTAGATGCACTCTTCTATCCCTCGTTGCTAGATGACTCCATAGATTGATCCTAGTGATGCACAGAAAAATTTAAAATTCTGCTACATTCCCCAACAGTGGCATCATGAGCTAGGTCTATGCGTAGTTACTATGCACGAGTAGAACACAAAGTAGTTGTGGGCGTCGATATTGTCAATTTGCTTGCCGTTACTAGTCTTATCTTGATTCGATGGCATCGTGGGATGAAGCGTCCCGGACCAACCTTACACGTACGCTTACGTGAGACCGGTTCCACCGACTGACATGCACTAGTTGCATAAGGTGGCTGGCGGGTGTCTGTCTCTCCCACTTTAGTCGGATCGGATTCGATGAACAGGGTCCTTATGAAGGGTAAATAGAAATTGGTAATTCACGTTGTGGTTTTGGCGTAGCTTGCTAGAAACCTATAGCATCCACGTAAAAACTTGCAACAACAATTAGAGGACGTCTAACTTGTTTTTGCAGCAAGTGTTTTGTGATGTGATATGGCCAAAGGATGTGATGAATGATATATGTGATGTATGAGATGATCATGTTCTTGTAATAGGAATCACGACTTGCATGTCGATGAGTATGACAACCGGCATGAGCCATAGGAGTTGTATTTATTTATTTATGACCTGCGTGTCAACATAAACGTCATGTAATTACTTTACTTTATTGCTAAAGCGTTAGCCATAGTAGTAGAAGTAATAGATGACGAGACAACTTCAAGAAGACACGATGATGGAGATCATGATGATGGAGATCATGGTGTCATGTCGGTGACAACGATGATCATGGAGCCCCGAAGATGGAGATCAAAGGAGCAAATGATATTGGCCATATCATGTCACTATTTGATTGCATGTGATGTTTATCATGTTTTACATCTTATTTGCTTAGAACGACGGTAGCTTAAATAAGATGATCCCTCGTAAAAATTTCAAGAAAGTGTTCCCCCTAATTGTGCGCCGTTGCGAAGGTTCGTTGTTTCGAAGCACCACGTGATGATCGGGTGTGATAGATTCTAACGTTCGAATACAACGGGTGTAAGCCAGATTTACACACGCAATACACTTAGGTTGACTTGACGAGCCTAGCATGTACAGACATGGCCTCGGAACACAGAAGACCGAAAGGTCGAGCATGAGTCGTATAGAAGATACGATCAACATGAAGATGTTCACCAATGTTGACTAGTCCGTCTCACGTGATGATCAGACACGGCCTAGTTAACTCGGATCATGTTATACTTAGATGACAGGAGGGATGTCTATCTGAGTGGGAGTTCATTGAATAATTTGATTAGATGAACTTAATTATCATGAACTTAGTCTAAAATCTTTACAATATGTCTTGTAGATCAAATGGCCCACGTTGTCCTCAACTTCAACGCGTTCCTAGAGAAAACCAAGCTGAAAGACGATGGCAGCAACTATACGGACTGGGTCCGGAACCTGAGGATCATCCTCATAGCTGCCAAGAAAGATTATGTCCTAGAAGCACCGCTAGGTGACGCACCCGTCCCACAGAACCAAGACGTTCTGAACGCTTGGCAGACACGTGCTGATGATTACTCCCTCGTTCAGTGCGGCATGCTTTACAGCTTAGAACCGGGGCTCCAAAAGCGTTTTGAGAGACATGGAGCATATGAGATGTTCGAAGAGCTAAAAATGGTTTTTCAAGCTCATGCCCGGGTTGAGAGATATGAAGTCTCTGACAAGTTCTTCAACTGTAAGATGGAGGAAAATAGTTCTGTCAGTGAGCACATACTCAAAATGTCTGGGTTGCATAACCGCTTGACTCAGCTGGAAGTTAATCTCCCGGATGACGCGGTCATTGACAGAATCCTTCAGTCGCTTCCACCGAGCTACAAGAGCTTTGTGATGAACTTCAATATGCAGGGGATGGAAAAGACCATTCCTGAGGTATATTCAATGCTGAAATCAGCAGAGGTAGAAGTCAAAAAGGAACATCAAGTGTTGATGGTGAATAAAACCACTAAGTTCAAGAAAGGAAAGGGTAAGAAGAACTTCAAGAAGGACAACAAGGGAGTTGCCGCGCCCGGTAAGCAAGCTGCCGGGAAGAAGCCAAAGAATGGACCCAAGCCCAAGACTGAGTGTTTTTATTGCAAGGGAAGTGGTCACTGGAAGCGGAACTGCCCCAAATACTTAGCAGACAAGAAGGTCGGCAACACTAAAGGTATATGTGATATACATGTAATTTATGTGTACCTTACCAGTACTCGTAGTAGCTCCTGGGTATTTGATACCGGTGCGGTTGCTCACATTTGTAACTCGAAGCAGGAGCTGCGGAATAAACGGAGACTGGTGAAGGACGAGGACGATGCACGTCGGGAATGGTTCCAAGGTCGATGTGATCGCCGTCGGCACGCTACCTCTACATTTACCTACGGGATTAGTTTTAAACCTCAATAATTGTTATTTAGTGCCAGCTTTGAGCATGAACATTGTATCAGGATCTCGTTTAATTCGAGATGGCTACTCATTTAAATCCGAGAATAATGGTTGTTCTATTTATATGAGAGATATGTTTTATGGTCATGCTCCGATGGTGAATGGTTTATTCTTAATGAATCTCGAGCGTAATGCTACACATATTCATAGTGTGAATACCAAAAGATGTAAGGTTGATAATGATAGTCCCACATACTTGTGGCACTACCGCCTTGGTCACATAGGTGTCAAACACATGAAGAAGCTCCATGCAGATGGACTTTTAGAGTCTCTTGATTATGAATCATTTGACACGTGCGAACCATGCCTCATGGGTAAAATGACCAAGACTCAGTTCTCAGGAACAATGGAGCGAGCAACCAACTTATTGGAAATCATACATACTGATGTGTGCGGTCCAATGAGTGTTGAGGCTCGCGGTGGCTATCATTATGCTCTCACCCTCACTGATGACTTGAGTAGATATGGGTATGTCTACTTAATGGAACACAAGTCTGAGACCTTTGAAAAGTTCAAGGAATTTCAGAGTGAGGTTGAGAATCAACGTGACAGGAAAATCAAGTTCTTGCGATCAGATCGTGAGGAAGAATACCTGAGTCACGAATTTGGCCCACACTTAAGAAAATGTGGAATAGTTTCACAACTCACGCCGCCTGGAACACCTCAGTGTAATGGTGTGTCCGAACGTCGTAATCGCACTCTATTAGATATGGTGCAATCTATGATGTCTCTTACCGATTTACCGCTGTCATTTTGGGGCTATGCTTTAGAGACTGCCGCATTCACTTTAAATAGGGCTCCGTCGAAATCCGTTGAGACGACACCGTATGAATTATGGTTTGGGAAGAAACCTAAGCTGTCGTTTCTAAAAGTTTGGGGATGCGATGCTTATGTCAAGAAACTTCAACCTGAAAAGCTCGAACCCAAATCGGAAAAATGCGTCTTCATAGGATACCCTAAAGAAACTGTTGGGTATACCTTCTACCTCAGATCCGAAGGCAAGATCTTTGTTGCCAAGAATGGGTCCTTTCTAGAGAAAGAGTTTCTCTCGAAAGAAATAAGTGGGAGGAAAGTAGAACTTGATGAAGTATTGCCTCTTGAACCGGTAAGTGGAGCAGCTCAAGAAAATGTTCCTGAGGTGCCTGCACCGACTAGAGAGGAAGTTAATGATGATGATCATGAAACTTCAGATCAAGTTACTACTGAACTTCGTAGGTCCACGAGGACACGTTCCGCACCAGAGTGGTATGGCAACCCTGTCTTGGAGATCATGTTGTTAGACAACGGTGAACCTTCGAACTATGAAGAAGCGATGGCGGGCCCGGATTCCGACAAATGGCTGGAAGCCATGAAATCCGAGATAGGATCCATGTATGAAAACGAAGTATGGACTTTGACTGACTTGCCCGATGGTCAGCGAGCCATAGAAAATAAATGGATCTTTAAGAAGAAGACAGACGCAGATGGTAATGTGACCATCTATAAAGCTCGGCTTGTCGCTAAGGGTTATCGACAAGTTCAAGGGGTTGACTACGATGAGACTTTCTCACCCGTAGTGAAGCTGAAGTCCGTCCGAGTCATGTTAGCAATTGCCGCATTCTATGATTATGAGATATGGCAAATGGACGTCAAAACGGCATTCCTTAATGGTTTCCTTAAGGAAGAATTGTATATGATGCAGCCGGAAGGTTTTGTCGATCCTAAGAATGCTGACAAGGTGTGCAAGCTCCAACGCTCGATTTAATTGCTGGTGCAAGCATCTCGGAGTTGGAACATTCGTTTTGATGAGATGATCAAAGCGTTTGGGTTTATGCAGACTTATGGAGAAGCCTGCATTTACAAGAAAGTTAGTGGGAGCTCTGTAGAATTTCTCATATTGTATGTAGTTGACATACTGTTGATGGGAAATGATATAGAATTCTTGGAAAGCATAAAGGCCTACTTGAACAAGTGTTTTTCAATGAAGGACCTTGGAGAAGCTGCTTATATATTGGGCATCAAGATCTATAGAGATAGATCGAGACGCCTCATTGGTCTTTCACAGAGTACGTACCTTGACAAGATATTGAAGAAGTTCAAAATGGATCAGTCAAAAAAGGGGTTCTTGCCTGTATTGCAAGGTACGAGATTGAGCACGGCTCAATGCCCGACCACGGCAGAAGATAGAGAAAAGATGAGTGTCGTCCCCTATGCCTCGGCCATAGGGTCCATCATGTATGCTATGCTGTGTACCAGACCTGATATAAACCTTGCCGTAAGTTTGGTAGGAAGATACCAAAGTAATCCTGGCATGGAACACTGGACAGCGGTCAAGAATATCCTTAAGTACCTGAAAAGGACTAAGGAAATGTTTCTCGTTTATGGAGGTGACGAAGAGCTCATCGTAAAGGGTTACGTCGATGCTAGCTTCAACACAGATCTGGATGACTCTAAGTCACAAACCGGATACGTGTATATTTTGAATGGTGGGGTAGTAAGTTGGTGCAGTTGCAAGCAAAGCGTTGTGGCGGGATCTACATGTGAAGCGGAGTACATGGCAGCCTCGGAGGCAGCACAAGAAGCAGTCTGGGTGAAGGAGTTCATTACCGACCTAGGAGTCATACCCAATGCGTCGGACCCGATGACTCTCTTCTGTGACAACACTGGAGCTATTGCCCTTGCCAAGGAGCCCAGGTTTCACAGGAAGACCAGGCATATCAAGCGTCGCTTCAACTCCATTCGTGAAAGTGTTCAAAATGGAGACATAGAGATTTGTAAAGTACATACGGACCTGAATGTAGCAGATCCGTTGACTAAACCTCTCCCTAGAGCAAAACATGATCAACACCAGAACTGCATGGGTGTTCGATTCATCACAATGTAACTAGAATATTGACTCAGTGCAAGTGGGAGACTGTTGGAAATATGCCCTAGAGGCAATAATAAAATGGTTATTATTATATTTCTTTGTTCATGATAATTGTCTATTGTTCATGCTATAATTGTGTTATCCGGAAATCGTAATACATGTGTGAATACATAGACCACAACACGTCCCTGGTGAGCCTCTAGTTGACTAGCTCGTTGATCAAAAGTTAGTCATGGTTTCCTGACTATGGACATTGGATGTCATTGATAACGGGATCACATCATTAGGAGAATGATGTGATGGACAAGACCCAATCCTAAGCTTAGCTCAAAGATCGTGTAGTTCGTTTGCTGTAGCTTTTCTGAATGTCAAGTATCATTTCCTTAGACCATGAGATTGTGCAACTCCCGGATACCGTAGGAGTGCCTTGGGTGTGCCAAACGTCACAACGTAACTGGGTGACTATAAAGGTACATTACAGGTATCTCCGAAAGTGTCTGTTGGGTTGGCATGAATCGAGACTGGGATTTGTCACTCCGTATGACGGAGAGGTATCTCTGGGCCCAATCGGTAATGCATCATCATAATGAGCTCAATGTGATCAAGTGGTTGATCACGGGATCATGCATTACAGTACGAGTAAAGTGACTTGCTGGTAACGAGACTGAACAAGGTATTGGGATACCGACGATCGAGTCTCGGGCAAGTAACGTACCGATTGACAAAGGGAATTGTATACGGATTGATTGAATCCTCGACATCGTGGTTCATCCGACGAGATCATCGTGGAGCTTGTGGGAGCCAACATGGGTATCCAGATCCCGCTGTTGGTTATTGACCAGAGAGGCTTCTTGGTCATGTCTGCATGTCTCCCGAACTCGTAGGGTCTACACACTTAAGGTTCGGTGACGCTAGGGTTGTAGAGATATTAGCACACGGTAACCCGAAAGTTGTTCGGAGTCCCGGATGAGATCTCGGACATCACGAGGAGTTCCGGAATGGTCCAGAGGTAAAGATTCATATATAGGAAGTCCAGTTTCGGCCATCGGGAAGGTTTCGGGGGTCACCGGTATTGTACCGGGACCACCGGAAGGGTCTCGGGGGTCCATCGGGTGGGGTCACCTATCCCGGAGGGCCCCATGGGCTGAAGTGGGAGGGGAACCAGCCCCTAGTGGGCTGGTGCATCCCCCTTGGGCCTCCCCCTACGCCTAGGGTTGGAAACCCTAGGGGTGGGGGGCGCCACCCTTGCCTTGGGGGGCAAGGCACCCCCTTTGGCCGCCGCCCCCTAGGAGATTGGATCTCCTAGGGCCGGCGCCCCCTCTGACATGCATTGCTATCATGACCATGTGAGATGCCACCGCTCCTCCTACTTTTAACCCACATGGTGGGCCCATAACCCACAGTTCCACATGATCGAAACCTGACTCTCCTGTACACCCCCAGTTTCCAAAGTTATTCCTCGCGTGTGACCTCATATGTAATGCATGAGCCACCCTACGAGAGATCATCAATTCTGGTATCAGACATAATACTTATTCCCGTTGCTTTGAACCCTTTTCACACCCTGTTTCGGGCGTCGAACGATTGCCTGCCCGCTTGAAACTTCTCGTGGTACCTCCTTACTTTGCTCTCGATATCTTCTTAAGTTCAATTCGAGGGTGACTTTCCGCCACCTTCTTTGATGTTATCTGCTAGATAAGCAAACATTGTAGCGGTCCGGTCTTCCGTAATACCCCCTTACCCTTTCGTAAGTACGATGGAGTTCCCGAAGGAAGACAACTTCATCATGATGAATTGGAATAAGGAATTGAAGACATCAACGAAAGGGACTAACTTCTTTGAGAAGATCCGTTGGAATATCGTAACCAGAACTTTCCCCCTTACTCACCTCTTAAATCTCGGGACGAGTTTTCTTTGTAGTGAGGGAGAAATTGTGACGCCCGGATAATTAAGCTACCATAATTCTATGCTATTGATGCCACATCATCAGGATTACTATTGTTAAACTCGTGTTAGTTCAAAACCGATTCAAATTCAAAATTCAAAATCAAGTCAAACGGTAAAAGTTTTCAAACATTAAAACTAAAATGTTTGGAGTGAACCAAATAAATCATAAGCAATTATGGTGGAGGACCCATATCTAAATAAAATATTTAAACACACAATAGCAGATAAAACAACGGCAAGATAATTATTTAAATGCTTTTAAATACTAAGCAAATATCAAACTAGTTCATTTGGTCACCAAGCTTGCTGAGGCAGTGGCATATGTTATTATGCTAATTTAGGAATAGGGGTTATATTTTTTAGAACTATTTGCTAACAAAGAGGAAACACAAAAGAAAAATAAATGAAAACTAACAAAAAAATAAAAAGGAGACAAAGACTTCCCCCTCCCCCACTGGACCCCTTGGCCCAACTGGGCCATGGCCCAGCCAGGTCGGCCCGTGCCTCTGGCCTACATAAGCCTTCCCGACTGTTCCTAACCCTAACCGATCGCCCCACTTCCCCACTCTCTCCCTCGTCTCTTCCTCCCCACTCGACTGGAACTGGATCGGGGAGGAGCCCGACCCCGATCCGCCGGCGCCCCGCTCGCTGGTCAGCCGCCACTTGGCCGGCCACCGTCGCCACCACCTCGCCTCCCCGCACCGGTCTGTCGCTCGTGCCGGCCTCGGCCACCCTGGCCCAAGCCACCACCCGCGGTGGCGCCCCCGATCTCCTGCACCTGACGTGCCCGTCGCCACCAGGCCGTCGCCGGACCGCCGCCCCTCTCTGCCATACTGCCTCCTCTCTTCCTGGTCCTCCTCCTCGTGTCGCCTCACCAAGCCTTGCCGGCGTACCCCTGCATCGGGGGTGAGGACCCCGACCCGCTCCGCCTTCCCTTTCCCTTCCTCGTGCGGTCATCGCGCCCACTGCTGCCACCCGCGCATTCCCTTGTAGGTCCCTGCACCGCTTGCTTCCCCTCCCTCGCAGAACGCGCTGCCCACGCTCGCTGGCGCCGTCCCGCGCTCGGGCACGCTCTCACGTGGCCTCGCGCGTGCCCGTGCTTCACCTCTCCGACGTTGGTGCCGCCCGCACATGGCCGAGCCCTGCCCGCTGCATCTCCCCTGGCCGCTCGCCGTGCTCGCCGGCAGCTGGTCATGCCCGCCTGCGTCGCCGCCTCCTGCTTCCGCCGCAGCCGCCACCGCACGCTGGCTTGCCGCTCGCCTCCCGCACCACCCGCTGCTGCCGCCGGCCCCCCTGTCCCGCTGCTCGCTGCCGCACCTCGCCACCGCTTTGCTGCTGCGCTGCGGCCGCCGCCGCAGCTTGCTGCTCCACCAGCGCTGAGGCTCCCGATGGCCTCCCCTGCTGCTCGCGATTAACCGCCGGCCTAAACGGCCTAACCCCACTCGCTAATGAACCCCCACTGACCCACTGACACCGGGACCCTCGCCCCCCTAATTAACCATTTAACAATTTAAAACTCTTAAATTAACATTATTGTATGACATGTGGGTCCCCTGTTAATTAAACTGATTTAATTAAAATCTATTAACTTTGAGTCTATGACATATGGGCCCCACTGGATATTTGACCAAGTCAATGGTCAAGTCCAATGCTGACTGGACAGTTGACAAGGGCCCACACCAGAACGTTTAAAAAGGATAAGAAATTTATAATTAATAATTAAATTAATTAGTTAACTTAATAAATTTAGGATTAATTAACTGAACATAATTAACCTGTCAAATTATAGTAATTAACTCTGTTATTTAGTGTAGAGGCTATAACAAATGGGACCCATCAGTCAGTTGATTGGTCAACGGTCAACTTTGACCGCCGACATCATGATGACATCATAAATAGTTTCGATTAAATTAATCTGTTAATTCCCGAGAATGATAAAATCTTTATAAATTAATATAAAATAATCCGTAACTCGGATGGAAAAACTTTGTACATGAAAGTTGCTCAGAACGACGAGACGAATCCGGATATGCAGTCCGTTCATCCACCACCCATCCCTAGCATAGTGAACACGCAAGTTTCCCCCTCCGGTTCATCGGTTCAAAAACACAAAACATCGGGAATACTTTCCCAGATGTTTTCCCCCTTCACCGGTACCACCTATCCTTACGTTAGGTCATCCCTAGCACAACATATTGCCGCATCTTGCTTTATGTTACATTTGATTGCTCTGTTATTTATTGTGTTCCCCCTTTGTTACTTATTTTCGATAGACTCCGAGACCGCTGCCGATGTCCGTGTGTTCGACTACATCGAAGACGACCCCTCTTTCTTGCCAGAGCAACCATGCAAGCCCCCCCTTGATCACCAGACATCGCCTACTCTTCTCCCTACTGCTTGCATTAGAGTAGTGTAGCATGTTACTGCTTTCCGTAAATCCTATCCTGATGCATAACCTGTCATTGTTGCTACAATTATTGATACCTTACCTGCAATCCTAAATGCTTAGTATAGGATGCTAGTTTATCATCAGTGGCCGTACATTCTTGTCCGTCTGCCATGCTATACTATCGGGCCGTGATCACTCCGGAGGTGATCACGGGTGTATACTTATATACATATTATATGATACCTGTGGCGACTAAAGTCGGCTCGGCTCGTAGAGTACCCGCGAGTGATTCACGGATTGGGCCCGAAAGGACGTTTGTCCCGACGGCCCTCTGAGTGGATCTTTGTGGCGGAGCGACAGGGCAGGTTGAGACCACCTAGGAGAGAGGTGGGCTTGGCCCTGGTCGGCGACCGCGGTTATTTCAAAATAACACGCTTAACGAGATCTGGGTATTTGATCTGAGTCTGGCTACTGGCCTATACGCACTAACCAACTACACGGGAACAGTTATGGGCACTCAACGTTGTGGTATCAGCCGAAACCTTCGTGACGTCAGCGACTGAGCAGCGCGCGCCGGGTTGGACTGGAACACCTGCTCTTGTATAAGGGAGGCTAGGTCTGCTCATCGGCCGCATACGCAACGTGCAGGTGTGCAATGGGCGATGGGCCCAGACCCCTGCGCCATAGGATTTAGATCGGCGTGCTGACCTCTCTGTTGTGCCTAGGTAGGACTGCAACGTGTTGATCTTCCGAGGCCGGGCATGACCTAGGAAAGTGTGTCCGGACAAAGGGGATCGAACGTGTTGGGAAATGTGGTGCACCCCTGCAGGGGAAGTTAATCTATTCGAATAGCCGTGATCTTCGGTAATAGGACGACTTGGACTTGTACCTTGACCTTATGAAAACTAGAACCGGATACTTAATAAAATACACCCTTCCAAGTGCCAAATACAACCAGTGATCGCTCTCTCACAGGGAGACGAGGGGAGGATCATCGGTTAGGATTATGCTATGCGATGATACTTCGGTAACTTACCATCTACTCTCTTCTTCTGCTGCAAGATGGAGGATACCAGTGTTGGAAATATGCCCTAGAGGCAATAATAAAAGCATTATTATTATATTTCTTTGTTCATGATAATTGTCTTTATTCATGCTATAACTGTATTATCCGGAAATCGTAATACACGTGTGAATACATAGACCATAATATGTCCCTAGTAAGCCTCTAGTTGACTAGCTCGTTGATCAACAGATAGTCATGGTTTCCTGGCTATGGACATTGGATGTCAGTGATAACGGGATCACATCATTGGGAGAATGATGTGATGGACAAGACCTAATCCTAAGCATAGCACAAGATCGTGTAGTTCGTTTGCTAGAGCTTTTCCAATGTCAAGTATCTTTTCCTTTGACCATGAGATCGTGTAACTCCCGGATACCGTAAGAGTGCTTTGGGTGTATCAAACGTCACAACGTAACTGGGTGACTATAAAGGTGCACTACAGGTATTTCCGAAAGTGTCTGTTGGGTTGACACGGATCGAGACTGGGATTTGTCACTCCATATAACGGAGAGGTATCACTGGGGCCCACTCGGTAATGCATCATCATTATGAGCTCAAGGTGACCAAGTGTTTGATCATGGGATCATGCATTACGGTACGAGTAAAGTGACTTGCCGGTAACGAGACTGAACAAGGTATTGGGATACCGACGATCGAGTCCGGGCAAGTAACATACCGATTGACAAAGGGAATTGTATACGGGGTTGTTTAATCCTCGACATCGTGGTTCATCCGATGAGATCATCGTGGAGCATGTGGGAGCCAACATGGGTATCAAGATCCCGCTGTTGGTTATTTACCGGAGAGTCGTCTCGGTCATGTCTGCTTGTCTCCCAAACCCGTAGGGTCTACACACTTAAGGTTCGGTGACGCTAGGGTATGAAGAGATATGTTGTATGCAGTAAACCCGAATGTTTGTTTCGGCGGAGTCCCGGATGAAGATCCCGGAACGTCACGAGGAGTTCCGGAATGTCCGGAGGTAAAGAATTATTATAGGAAGTTGCTGTTTTCGGCCATCGGGACAAGTTTCGGGGTTATCGGTATTGTACCGGGACCACCGGAGGGGTCCCGGGGGCCCACCGGGTGGG
This sequence comes from Triticum urartu, assembly GCF_003073215.2. Lineage (NCBI taxonomy): Eukaryota > Viridiplantae > Streptophyta > Magnoliopsida > Poales > Poaceae > Triticum > Triticum urartu. Next base: position 676,350,844 of record NC_053023.1, read on the forward strand.
GCCACCTGATCCCGGGGGGCCACATGGGCTGTAGGGTGCGCCTTGGCCTATATGGGCAAGGGGCACCAGCCCCTATAGGCCCATGCGCCTAGGGTTTCCATATGGGAGGAGTCCCACTAGTGGAAGGCACCCTAAGTGCCTTGGGGGGAGGGAAACCTCCCCTGGGCCGCCGCACCTTAGGAGATTGGATCTCCTAGGCTGCGCACCCCCCCCTTGGCCCTCCTATATATAGTTGAGGAGAGGGAGGACTTCATACCTCAGCCCCTGGCGCCTCCCTCTCTCCCCGTTACGTCTCTCTCTCATAGTATAGGCGAAGCCCTGCTACTGTGACGCCCTGCATCCACCACCACGCCGTCGTGCTGCTGGATCTTCATCAACCTCTCCTTCCCCCTTGCTGGATCAAGAAAGGAGGAGACGTCATCCGTTCCGTACGTGTGTTGAACGCGGAGGTGCCGTCCGTTCGGCGCTTGGTCATCGGTGATTTGGATCACGTCGTGTTCGACTACATCATCCCCGTTCTTCGAACGCTTCCGCTCGCGATCTACAAGGTACGTAGATGCATCTAATCACTCATTGCTAGATGAATTCCTAGATGGATCTTGGTGAAACGAGTAGGAAAATTTTTGTTTTCTGCAACGTTCCCCAACAGTGGTATCAGAGCTAGGTCTATGCGTAGTTCTCTTGCGCGAGTAGAACACAATTTGTTGTGGGCGTAGATGTTGTCAACTTTCTTGCCGCTGCTAGTCTTATCTTGCTTCAACGGTATTGTGGGATGAAGCGGCCCGGACCAACCTTACACGTATGCTTACGTGAGACCGGTTCCACCGACAAACATGCACAAGTTGCATAAGGTGGCTGGCGGGTGACTGTCTCTCCTACTTTAGTTAGAGCTGATTCGATGAACAGGGTCCTTATGAAGGGTAAATAGAAGTTGACAAATCACGTTGTGGCTTTCATGTAGGTAAGAAAACGTTCTTGTTAGAACCCTACTTCAGCCACGTAAAACCTGCAACAACAATTAGAGGACGTCTAACTTGTTTTTGCAGCAAGTGCTTTGTGATATGATATGGCCAAAGTTGTGATGAATGATGAATGATCTATATGTGATGTATGAGATGTTCATGCTATTATACAAGGAATCACAACTTACATGTCGATGAGTATGACGGTGACAGGATGATCATGGAGCCCCAAGATGGAGATCAAAGGAGCCATGTGATATTGGCCATATCATGTCACTATTATTATTTGATTGCATGTGATGTTTATCATGTTTTGCATCTTGTTTACTTAAAACGACGGTAGTAAATAAGATGATCCCTTACAACAATTTCAAGAAGTGTTCTCCCCTAACTGTGCACCGTTGCTACAGTTCGTCGTTTCGAAGCATCACGTGTTAATCGGGTGTGATAGATCCTTACGTTCACATACAACGGGTGTAAGACAGTTTTACACATGCAAAAACACTTAGGGTTAACTTGACGAGCCTAGCATGTACAGACATGGCCTCGGAACACAGAGACCGAAAGGTCGAACACGAGTCGTATGGAAGATACGATCAACATGAAGATGTTCACCGACGATGACTAGTCCGTCTCACGTGTTAATCGGACACGGCTTAGTCGACTTGGATCGTGTAACACTTAGATGACTAGAGGGATGTCTAATCTGAGTGGGAGTTCATTAATAATTTGATTAGATGAACTTAATTATCATGAACTTAGTCTAAAATCTTTACAATATGTGCTGTAGATCAAATGGCCAACGTTGTATTCAATTTCAACGCGTTCCTAGAGAAAACCAAGCTGAAAGACGATGGCAGCAACTATACGGACTGGGTCCGGAACCTCAGGATCATCCTCATAGCTGCCAAGAAAGATTATGTCCTACAAGCACCGCTAGGTGATCCACCCGTCCCACAGAACCAAGACGCTATGAACGCTTGGCAGACACGTACTGATGACTACTCCCTCGTTCAGTGCGGCATGCTTTACAGCTTAGAGCCGGGGCTCCAAAAGCGTTTTGAGAGACATGGAGCATATGAGATGTTCGAAGAGCTAAAAATGGTTTTTCAAGCTCATGCCTGGATCGAGAGATATGAAGTTTCCGATAAGTTCTTCAGCTGTAAGATGGAGGAAAATAGTTCTGTCAGTGAACACATACTCACTATGTCTGGGTTACATAACCGCTTGACTCAGCTGGGAGTTAATCTCCCGGATGACGCGGTCATTGACAGAATCCTCCAGTCGCTTCCACCAAGCTACAAGAGCTTTGTGATGAACTTCAATATGCAGGGGATGGTAAAGACCATTCCTGAAGTATTTGCTATGCTGAAATCAGCAGAGGTAGAAGTCAAGAAGGAACATCAAGTGTTGATGATGAATAAAACCACTAAATTCAAGAAGGGCAAGGGTAAAAAGAACTTCAAGAAGGACGGCAAGGAAGTTGCTGCGTCCGGCAAGCAAGCTGTCGGGAAGAAGTCAAAGAATGGACCCAAGCCTGAGACAGAGTGCTTTTATTGCAAAGGAATGGTCACTGGAAGCGGAACTGCCCCAAATACTTAACGGACAAGAAGGCCGGCAACACCAAAGGTGTATTTGATATACATGTAATTGATGTGTACCTTACCAGTACTCATAGTAACTCCTGGGTATTTGATACCGGTGCCGTTACTCATATTTGTAACTCACCGCAGGAGCTGCGGAATAAACAGAAACTGGCGAAGGACGAGGTGACGATGCGCGTCGGGAATGGTTCCAAGGTCGATGTGATCGCCGTCGGCACGCTACCTCTACATTTACCTACGGGATTAGTTATAAACCTCAATAATTGTTATTTAGTGCCATGTTTGAGCATGAACATTGTATCAGGATCTCGTTTAATACGAGATGGCTACTCATTTAAATCCGAGAATAATGGTTGTTCTATTTATATGAGAGATATGTTTTATGGTCATGCTCCGATAGTCAATGGTTTATTCTTAATGAATCTCGAGCGTATTACTACACATGTTCACAGTGTGAGTACCAAAAGATGTAAGGTTGATAATGATAGTCCCACATACTTGTGGCACTGCCGCCTTGGTCACATAGGTGTCAAACGCATGAAGAAGCTCCATGCAGATGGACTTTTAGAGTCTCTTGATTATGAATCATTTGACACGTGCGAACCATGCCTCATGGGAAAAATGACCAAGACTCCGTTCTCAGGAACAATGGAGCGAGCAACCAACTTATTGGAAATCATACATACTGATGTGTGCGGTCCAATGAGTGTTGAGGCTCGCGGTGGCTATCGTTATGTTCTCACCCTCACTGATGACTTGAGTAGATATGGGTATGTCTACTTAATGAAACACAAGTCTTAAACCTTTGAAAAGTTTAAGGAATTTCAGAGTGAGGCTGAAAATCAACGTGACAGGAAGATCAAGTTTCTACGATCAGATCGTGGAGGAGAATACTTGAGTCACGAATTTGGCACACACTTAAGAAAATGTGGAATAGTTTCACAACTCACGCTGCCTGGAACACCTCAGCGTAACGGTGTGTCCGAACGTCGTAATCGCACTCTATTAGATATGGTGCGATCTATGATGTCTCTTACCGATTTACCGCTATCTTTTTGGGGCTATGCTTTAGAGACTGCCGCATTCACTTTAAATAGGGCTCCGTCGAAATCCATTGAGACGACACCGTATGAATTATGGTTTGGGAAGAAACCTAAGCTGTCGTTTCTAAAAGTTTGGGGATGCGATGCTTATGTCAAGAAACTTCAACCTGAAAAGCTCGAACCCAAGTCGGAAAAATGCGTCTTCATAGGATACCCTAAAGAAACTGCTGGGTATACCTTCTACCTCAGATCCGAAGGCAAGAACTTTGTTGCCAGGAATGGATCCTTTCTAGAGAAAGAGTTTCTCTCGAAAGAAGTAAGTGGGAGGAAAGTATAACTTGATGAAGTATTGCCTCTTGAACCGGTAGATGGCGCAACTCAAGAAAATGTTTCTGAGGTGCCTGCACCGACTAGAGAGGAAGTTATTCATGATGATCAAGATACTTCTGATCAAGCTCCTACTGAAATTCGAAGGTCCACAAGGACACGTTCCGCACCAGATTGGTACGGCAACCCTGTCTTGGAAATCATGTTGTTAGACAACGGTGAACCTTCGAACTATGAAGAAGCAATGGCGGGCCCGGATTCCAACAAATGGCTAGAAGCCATGAAATCTGAGATAGGATCCATGTATGAAAATGAAGTATGGACTTTGACTGACTTGCCCGTTGAACGGCGAGCCATAGAAAATAAATGGATCTTCAAGAAGAAGACAGACGCGGATGGTAATGTGACCATCTATAAAGCTAGGCTTGTCGCTAAGGGTTATCGACAAGTTCAAGGGGTTGACTACGATGAGACTTTCTCACCGGTGGCGAAGCTGAAGTCCGTCCGAATCATGTTAGCAATTGCCGCATTCTAAGATTATGAAATATGGAAAATGGACGTCAAAACGGCATTCCTTAATGGTTTCCTTAAGGAAGAATTGTATATGATGCAGCCAGAAGGTTTTGTCGATCCTAAGAATGCTAACAAGGTGTGTAAGCTCCAACGCTCAATTTATGGGCCGGTGCAAGCATCTCGGAGTTGGAACATTCGCTTTGATGAGATGATCAAAGCGTTTGGGTTTACGCAGACTTATGGAGAAGCCTGCGTTTACAAGAAAGTGAGTGGGAGCTCTGTCGCATTTCTCATACTATATGTAGATGACATACTTTTGATGGGAAATGATATAGAACTCTTGGACAGCATCAAGGCCTACTTGAATAAGAGTTTTTCAATGAAGGACCTTGGAGAAGTTGCTTATATATTAGGCATCAAGATCTATAGAGATAGATCAAGACGCCTCATAGGTCTTTCACAAAGCACATACCTTGATAAGATTTTGAAGAAGTTCAAAATGGATCAGTCCAAGAAAGGGTTCTTGCCTGTTTTGCAAGGTGTGAGATTGAGCTCGGCTCAATGCCCGACCACGGCAGAAGATATAGAAGAGATGAGTGTCATCCCCTATGCCTCAGCCATAGTTTCTATTATGTATGCCATGCTGTGTACCAGACCTGATGTAAACCTTGCCGTAAGTTTGGTAGGAAGGTACCAAAGTAATCCCGGCAAGGAACACTGGACAGCGGTCAAGAATATCCTGAAGTACCTGAAAAGGACTAAGGAAATGTTTCTCGTTTATGGAGGTGACGAAGAGCTCGTCTTAAAGGGTTACGTCGACGCTAGCTTCGACACAGATCTGGATGATTCTAAGTCACAAACCGGATACGTGTATATGTTGAATGATGGAGCAGTGAGCTGGTGCAGCTACAAACAGAGCGTCGTGGCGGGATCTACATGTGAAGCGGAGTACATGGCAGCCTCGGAGGCAACACATGAAGCAATATGGGTGAAGGAGTTCATCACCGACCTAGGAGTCATACCCAATGCGTCGGGGCCAATCAAACTCTTTTGTGACAACACTGGAGCTATTGCACTTGCCAAGGAGCCCAGGTTTCATAAGAAGATAAGGCACATCAAGCGTCGCTTCAACTCCATTCGTGAAAATGTTCAAGATGGAGACATAGAGATTTGTAAAGTACATACGGACCTGAATATAGCAGATCCGTTGACTAAACCTCTCCCTAGGGCAAAACATGATCAACACCAGAATTCCATGGGTGTTCGATTCATCACAATGTAACTAGATTATTGACTCTAGTGCAAGTGGGAGACTGTTGGAAATATGCCCTAGAGGCAATAATAAAAGCATTATTATTATATTTCTTTGTTCATGATAATTGTCTTTATTCATGCTATAACTGTATTATCCGAAAATCGGAATACAAGTGTGAATACATAGACCATAATATGTCCCTAGTAAGCCTCTAGTTGACTAGCTCGTTGATCAACAGATAGTCATGGTTTCCTGGCTATGGACATTGGATGTCATTTATAATGGGATCACATCATTGGGAGAATGATGTGATGGACAAGACCTAATCCTAAGCATAGCACAAGATCGTGTAGTTCGTTTGCTAGAGCTTTTCCAATGTCAAGTATCTTTTCCTTTGACCATGAGATCGTGTAACTCCCGGATACCGTAAGAGTGCTTTGGGTGTATCAAACGTCACAACGTAACTGGGTGACTATAAAGGTGCACTACAGGTATTTCCGAAAGTGTCTGTTGGGTTGACATGGATCGAGACTGGGATTTGTCACTCCATATAACGGAGAGGTATCACTGGGCCCACTCGGTAATGCATCATCATTATGAGCTCAAGGTGACCAAGTGGTTGATCACGGGATCATGCATTACGGTACGAGTAAAGTGACTTGCCAGTAACGAGGTTGAACAAGGTATTGGGATACCGACGATCGAATCTCGGGCAAGTAACATACCGATTGACAAAGGGAATTGTATACGGGGTTGATTAATCCTCGACATTGTGGTTCATACGATGAGATCATCGTGGAGCATGTGGCAGCCATCATGGGTATCCAGATCCCGCTGTTGGTTATTGACCGGAGAGTCGTCTCGGTCATGTCTGCATGTCTCCCGAACCCGTAGGGTCTACACACTTAAGGTTCGGTGACGCTAGGGTTATGAAGATATGTGTATGTAGTAACCCGAATGTTGTTCGGAGTCCCGGATGAGATCCCGGACGTCACGAGGAGTTCCGGAATGGTCCGGAGGTAAAGAATTATATATAGGAAGTGCTGTTTCGGCCATCGGGACAAGTTTCGGGGTTATCGGTATTGTACCGGGACCACCGGAGGGGTCCCGGGGGCCCACAGGGTGGGGCCACCTGCCCCGGGGGTCCACATGGGCTATAGGGGGTGCGCCTTGGCCTATATGGGCCAAGGGCACCAGCCCCTATAGGCCCATGCGCCTAGGGTTTCCATATGGGAGGAGTCCCACTAGTGGAAGGCACCCCTAAGTGCCTTGGGGGGGAGGGAAACCTCCCCTGGCCGCCGCACCTAGGAGATTGGATCTCCTAGGCTGCGCACCCCCCCTTGGCCCTCCTATATATAGTTGAGGAGAGGGAGGACTTCATACCTCAGCCTTGGCGCCTCCCTCTCTCCGCGTTACGTCTCTCTTTCGTAGTATAGGCGAAGCCCTGCTACTGTGACGCCCTGCATCCACCACCACGCCGTCGTGCTGCTGGATCTTCATCAACCTCTCCTTCCCCCTTGCTGGATCAAGAAAGGAGGAGACGTCATCCGTTCCGTACGTGTGTTGAACGCGGAGGTGCCGTCCGTTCGGCGCTTGGTCATCAATGATTTGGATCACGTCGTGTTTGACTACATCATCCCCGTTCTTCGAACGCTTCCGCTCGCGATCTACAAGGTACGTAGATGCATCTAATCACTCATTGCTAGATGAATTCCTAGATGGATCTTGGTGAAACGAGTAGGAAAATTTTTGTTTTCTGCAACGTTCCCCAACAACCATAAGCGTAGTCTTCGATAGGACTAGCTATCCCCCTCTTATTCCGGCATTCTACAGTTCAGTCCATATATGTTACCCCCTTTTTCATTTGATACCAATGCATACATATGTAGTGTAGCTCCTTGCTTGCGAGTACTTTGGATAAGTACTCACGGTTGCTTTGCTCCCCCTTTTCCCCCTTCCTATACCCGTTTGCTGCGACCAGACGTTGGAGACCAGGAGCCAGACGCCACTGTCGATGACGACTGCTACTACTCGGGAGGTGCCTACTGCTACATGCAGGCCGCTGACGATGACCATGAGTAGTTTAGGAGGATCCCAGGCAGGAGGCCTGCGCCTCTTTCGATCTGTATCCCAGTTTGTGCTAGCCTTCTTAAGGCAAACTTGTTTAACTTATGTCTGTACTCAGATATTGTTGCTTCCACTGACTCGTCTATGATCGAGCTCTTGTATTCGAGCCTTCGAAGCCCCTGGCTTGTAATATGATGCTTGTATGACTTATTTTATTTGTAGAGTTGTGTTGTGATATCTTCCCGTGAGTCCCTGATCTTGATCGTACACGTTTGCATGTATGATTAGTGTATGATTAAATCGGGGGCGTCACAACGTGTGTCCCTTTGCGTCGTAACCATGGACAATCTTCATCATTTAACTGGATGCTCGGGTCAATATTCACTATGAAGCGAGCAATTTCATGGAACTTTTCATAATCTTCTGACATGTCTATCTTGTCCTCCACTCCCATGATGTTTCTTTTTCCTGAAAGAACTATGTGGCGCTTTGGCTCATCGTATGATGTATTCACTCCCTTATCTTTTCTTTTTCTCGGCTTGGTAGAGATGTCCTTCACATATAAAACTTGCGCCACATCATTGGCTAGGACGAATGGTTCATCTGCGTACGCAAGATTGTTGAGATTCACTGTTGTCATTCCGTGTTGCGGGTCTTCCATTACCCCGCATCATGTCAGATTGACCCATTTGCACCGAAACAAAGGGGCCTTCAAACCACGTCCATAGTCAAGTTCCCATATCTCCTCTATGTAACCATAATATGTGTCCTTTCCCCTCTTGGTTGCTGCATCAAAGCGGACACCACTGTTTTGGTTGGTGCTCTTTTTATCTTGGGAGATCGTGTAAAATGTATTCCCATTTATCTCGTACCCTTTGAAAGTCATTATATTCGAAGATGGTAACTGGGACAGCAAGTACATGTCATCTTCAACAGCGTCGTCATGCATGGCATGTGTCTGCAATCAACCGGCGAAAGTCCTCGTTTGTTCACGTGTAATCCAATCATCAGACTGCGCCGTGTGTTTGGAGCGTAGAATATTCTTGTGTTCCTCGATATACGGATCCACCAAGGCGGAATTTTGTAGAACTGTGTAGTGTGCTTGAGTGAGAGAATGCCCGTCCATACATATTATTGCTTTCGGTTCTAGCGTGCCATATCCACCCAGTCTGCCCTTCTGCCGCGATTCAGGAACACCAATCGGTTTAAGGTCAGGAATAAAGTCAACACAAAACTCAATGACGTCCTTATTTTCATGGCCCTTGGAGACGCTTCCTTCTGGCCTAGCAAAGTTATGACCATATTTCTTTAAGACTCCCATGAACCTCTCAAAGGGGAACATATTGTGTAGAAATACAGGATCCAGAACGACAATCTCTTTGCATAGGTGAACTACGATGTTCATGATATTGAAGAAGGATGGTGGGAACACCAACCGAAAATGGACAATACATGCATCAAATCATTCTCTAACCTTGGTATGATTTCTGGATCAATTACCTTCTGAGAAATTGCATTGAGGAATGCACATAGCTTCACAATGGCTAATCAAACGTTTTTCGGTAGAAGTCCCCTCAATGCAACCAAAAGCAGTTGTGTCATAATCACATGGCAGTCATGAGAGTTTAGGTTCTGGAACTTTTTCTCTGTCATATTTATTATTCCCTATATATTCGACGAGAAGCCAGACAGGACCTTCATACTGAGCAGTCATTTAAAGAAGATTTCCTTCTTTTTTTTGGTAAGAGCTTAGCTGGCATATAAATCAAATAAGCTACTACATATAATTACTCCCAAACTAAAACTCACAAATCACTATATTTATAGAGCATTGCAAGAGCTAATCTAGCAATGAGAGATGAAAGGACAAAATTTCTAACCTTTGTGATCACTTGGATGGATGGGGGGCCTTCAAATCTTGACAAATTTTAGGCAAAATGAAGAATGAGCTCGAGCAAGAGGGGAAGAATAGAGAGGAGGGGAAAGGGGAAGAACAGAGAGCTCGGGCTCAACGAAGGGTTTATATAGGCTCATCTTTAGTCCTGGTTGGTGATACAAACTACCACATATAATCTTTTATGAAGGTTGCTTACATGAAGTAATTTCGTTTAGATGAGAGGTTGTTCGGCTGGCTCTTACGATTAGAAACAGAATCATTAGACTACCCATAGTGGGAGTTGTCGAGATCTAATTAGCACGTGTAATTAAGGAAATCCATGCTTGTAATTGACGTGTTGTTCCCGCACACTTTCCCTCCTATTCTTTGGGCAATAGACGCTCTTGTTCGATGCGTCTCTCCCAAACATCGCGTCTGTGCGGCATGTCCCTTCAGGAGATATATATAAACATGCAATCCATGATGTAAAGCGATCAATTACTGTCATTACAATTCATCACATGTTATCAGCACTTCGGTCTCTGCTGACAGAAAGGAGGTCACCGCGGTTACACACGAACAACGACGATTGTTTACGAGGCAGGGCAAACGAGACGCAAGGCACGGCGATCCCGACGAGGAAACCTTTGGCGCCAGCGGGGAACGGGACGACGACCGTGCGTGGCAAGCGCTAGCATCCATGGCGCGGAGCAACACGACGCCCTCCGGTGGTGTGAAGTTGCATACCCGGCAGACATGCGTGGCGGCACTTCCCTGCGACAAGGAAGCTATATTATTCTTTTTTCAGAGTTGTACATGGGTGTGCCTTCTAGTAGTTAACTCAAAAGTAGGAGATTTAGTTGGTGGTTAGACAAAACTTAAAAATGATGATGTGGCAGGTTGTATATGCTAGGTGGCATGTGTGATGATGTGGATGGGTTGCATGTTAAAATAAATAGGAAAGTGAGGATGAGTCTTTAAAGTATATAAGATTAGTTTATAAAACCAACAATAGCCAGTCTTGTATTCAAAGCCCTTTTCTATGTTGTACTCTATATGTACCCCTAAGGGCATCTTCAACAACAACACGTAAATTTTCTCCGCATCCGTATGTGGACAGGGCCCAGTCCATGGACATGGATGCGGAAGGGCGCCATCCAACTGTAGCCGCATACGTTTCAAACTCTTTTTCAACAAATCAAATGAAATTCATGCAAACAAGACAGGATTTCATATAAACATAACACATATTTCATACAAACCGGACGAAAACGGTTATATTTTGGACATATTTTTAACTAAAAAGATAAAATTATGTGCACGCACGGTCGTGCGGAGCTCCACTCTCGTGACACGGATACAGTACACTAGTCTACAGAAGGCCGCGGCTTGTCTTCCCCATGTCCGACAGCCCCCTAACCAGACTGTCGGGAGCTTTGGAGGCATATTCTTCCCCCGTATCTTCTCTATGTCCGGCTGCGCTGCTCATCGATCGGAACGGCTAAGAGGGTGCTTCAGCTGGAGGGGAAGGGTGCTTCTGTGGAGCTCAGACGGGTGCCCAAGATGCTCTAAGATAAAGAAGAACAAGCCAGGTCACCAGCAGGGACCTAAGAGGTGGCGGCCTCCTGTGTTCTACTTCTCCTTGAGGACGGCGGCAGGCGCGGACGTGTTGCCCGCCACCTCGTCGACATCCACGTGGCCGGTTTCTTTCTCTGCCTGCATGGCACAGCTATGCGTGTTGACGGCGGATGGCACGGTCGCAGGCACTGGAGGCGACGATGCCCATGCCGCATGCTCCCCGTCGTGCCGACCTGAAGCAATATTCCACTCCTTTGCGAGCTGGCTTGAAGCGGCGAGTTGCTGAACCACACGCCGGCTTGGGGCGGCAACTTGCTCCGTCGAGCTAGGCCACCCAGCCGGCTTTTATGCCGGAGAACCGCTCTTCCGGCTCGTCGGATGCCATCGAAAGATTAGAGAAAATGGTGAAAGGAGATGGGGAGCGGCGGAGTGGTGCGATTCTTGCCCGATGTCTGGCCTCGTTTATATAGAGGGCGGAGGGGAGGAGCCTACCTGGCGTTGTGTTTAATGTCGGCCCGCTCGTGAACGGACGTGTGGTCGGAATAGTTTTCTCAGCTTTCACGTGGGTTTAATGGAGGCGTTTAAATGCGGCGAGGAGGCGTGTTCAGTCGGGCATGCAGCAGGCGGCGCCCTCGGCAGGCGCGCCGCTTCAATGGCGAAGGCAGTGGGAGGTCGCATCCGCCATGAGCCGCTTTCAATGTGGAGCGGCACACTCTACAGCGACATGAATGCGGGCAGCTGGCGTCGGACGGGAAGCGTGCGCGAGAGGGGAGAGGGGTTTTGGGTGGGTCCGGACGGTCAGAAGCGGCGTGAAAGCGGTCCGGACTCCAGCAAACCTCTCCCACGTTTGCCTCCAGTTTGTGGGAAAAAAGACATTCGGACCACGCCGCAGATCGATAGAGACCCGCGTTGAACGACTTCCGTGGTCCGAAAAACACGGTCCAAACGATTGCGAAAGGTTTGAGGGAGGCGTGGGAGATGCGCTAAGGGTCATTGAAATACACACCGAAATATTTACGGTTCATACAAGTTTCTACAGTCGTGACCTCGTGACGAAATCGGAAGGAAATCCTAGCATCCGCGGCTTGGCTTTGTTTGGAGCCGAGTCCGGCAGCTGTACCTGTAGTCGTTCACATATATAAAGGAAAAGAAAGAGAAGGTCGTGGCGCGAACAATCACATACAACGACTACAGCAAGCAGCAGGTTGTGTTTTTCGTTTCTGGTTCCTCTGATTGTGTTGGATAGTCGACACTTTGTTCGCCAGAAGAAAAAAAATTAAATGGTGCCCGCGCGCTGGGACCAACTCCCGGACGACATCGTCCGATCAATCCACACCCGCCTACCATGCATGCCCTGTCGACGGCGTCTACATGGCCCTCGTCTGCACGTCGTGGCGTCGAACAACCAAGCCCACGGTCCCGTGTCCCCCGCCGCTGCTCCTGCCTTGGCTTCTCCTCCCGCTCGCCCAAGGCCCATCCTTCGCCTGCATCATGAGCGGTGGCGGCCGCCACACACTAGACCTGCCGGAGGAAGCACGCCGCGCCCGGTTCTTCGGCTCCTACGAAGGCCGGTGGCTGTTTCTGGCGCTCCGCCGAACGGAGGGGCACGTGCTGCTCAACCTTCGCACTCGCGAGCATATTCCGTGTTAAAGGTTTAATTAGCTTTAAGCTAATCCGTTAGAACCTAATCTTAAACTAAAACACCAGCGTTATGCGGAAGCGTACAAACTTACGATGCTTGGCGAATTCCCATGGCCACTCGATGCAGCCCCTTGTGTAGCCCATGGCTGGACCTTGTAATCTCCAGCAGCAACAGGGAGGTGGCCGCGGAAGAAGAGCAGGGGCAGGGAGACGTTGATGGCAGCAGGAAGCCGCCGGCACTGACCTTGTGGTGGCCGGCGGTGGAGATGGCTTTCTGATCCCCTAGGGCACCTTTTTAGGATCGGCTGTTAGGAGTTTGTTGGGGTTTAACCCATGTATGTGTGTGTGTGTTGCCCAAGGGGCTCAACCTCCTCTTTTTATACTTGGTGCTAAGGGGATAGGGACCAAAACCAAAAGTTGTCTTTTTGTGTGCCTCCGATCGTAGCACAAACGTGGGAGAAGAGCTCCCCCTTTTCTCTCGGTCAGTTATGACCTGAGATCAAATTCCAACATTCTCCCCCTTGATCGCAAGATCAACAAATATCATACGCCCACTCTCAATAGAAATAATATACCAGAGTAAAGTGTTACAATGGCTAATGAAATGCCAATGAACCTCGATACTTATAGGACATCATTCTATCTTGAAATAGACAACATATTGCTTTATGGGAGTTGGTTTATTTAATGGTCCTTATTTTCAGGATCAAAAGGCTTTGCAAACCCATGCCAGCAACATAATCATAAAAGAATGGGTGGTAAGCCTTTAGTAAGCGGAACCGCAAAACTTATATAAATCAAATAGCATATGTTGATCCTGGACTCTATGTTTCACACCATGAAACATAATGTCAATGGTTTTGGCAACACTAGTTGACTCGTTGTTACTTGCATAGAGTACCGCGCGTTCATAATCGCAGTAAGTGGTCTATATATGCTGTCTACCACTCTTAACTTCGGGAATAAGATTCTTTCGACATACAATCTGCTTGATAGCCTCTCAACATGCCATAAATAGTTTGCACCATTGATGATGCCATGGTTGTCCTTTAGGAGCTTTTCCACGATAAAGCTCCTCATGCGAGGGTGCAGATGTAACATGACGTGGAATTCTTAATGTCCACACACCTCGCCAAAACAATGTCTGACTAACCCACAATTAGGTGGTTATCAAAATCATTATAAGTGAGCATGTAATAATCATCGCCTGCAATATAATGCAAAGCTTGATAACGGCTTCTAGTGCTCCACTTCTGGATTAAACACTCTTTTGCCAAGTATCCCGATCATAAATATGAGGGCGCATACATACTTAATACATAAGGTGCTTATGACAGCTGAAGCATAAGGAACCGACATTATCTGATCAGTTTAAAATTGGTTCCTCAAACACTAAATGTCCAACTTTATCGCCCTTGACTTTAGGAGCAGGTGAGGCAGAGTATTGTCGCATAATCTATATCTTTCGTACTCTGTCAATGTATGTCATCATAATAGGACTTATGCTCCTTTTGGACCCATGTCTCGGTGGATCTCCATACAATTAATGCACGAGAGAACATCAAGATTCTTTATGACATTATTGAAAGATAGAAAACTCCTGGTTTAGCCAATGAGCTTTCATTTACATTAGCTAGTGAACTTACTCCCCCAGACTAGAGGTAACATTATGTCAAAGCTTGTGTTAGTTCATAAAATACATTCTTCAGACAACATGCCTTATGTTATTTCCCCTTCATGAGAAAACCTTCTGGTTGAACCACGTAAACATTCTTAATTTAAGTCAACATAAAAGCATGTCATCATGATAAACACAAACAGCTCTACAATTCCTTAGCCCACATAAGAGGAAAGATGTCATATGACAAAACTTATCTCTTTACTATAAGTCTTTTGGTTATAAGCATCTTAACCTTTCAAGATTTTCCTTAGAGTCATGTTTTAATTTGTGAAGCCATTTATATCCTCCATAATTAACTCATTCAGAAAACTCTAATGCGTTTCATACACCATAAGAGCTCATCGCCTTCATCCTAAATGGCAGGAAGCCAATAAGATGAACATTCAAACACATTATTTATCACAAGGAAATGATGAGGTTCAACACTAGGTGTTGCATTAGTGATTTCATAACCCTCAATCCACCTGATGCATAGAAACAAAGATCTCATGGATAATAATTTTTTTCCTCGAGATTTGTGATCCTATACTCCAAGTTCCCAGTGATTACTTTATTCTCATAGAACATACATCATGCTCCAAAGTCTAATGACATACATTTTAGTTCTAATCTGCATCACCATAGGGCAGAAGGCGGAAAAAAGAACTTAATGGAGTGTGGCACATGATTATAATCAACGTTGGTCAGAAATATAATCATAAACCACATGTTACATTAATATCATAATCAATACCAGGCTGGCAAATTTTCCACTTTAACATTAATGTGTGTTGCATAATACTCATAAGGGGGTAAGTACACATAAAGATGATAAAATGAGTTAAACATCAGGGTGACTTTTACTCATTCTTCCAAATAAGACTTGTTGCATCTTAATCAGAGAATTAACTTTAGTGTGTGTTTTTCATACATTCTTCAAGAAAGACTTCTCGTTGGTTCCATCTTAATTAGAGAATTGACATGCATATTTTCTTCGTTTTATATGCTATGATCTAAGTGGGAGAAGTGAGCGTTATATCTCATATTGAATGAGACTTCCATTCTCCCCCTCGAAATGTGGTCTAAAACCACAATTTCGACAAGGTCTCATTATTTACACTTCTCTTGCATCTTTAATTGTAACATAACACATAATCTTTACAAATGATCCATTGAGTGAAAACATAACTTGTCTCACCATAATGTGGAACTAACATCACATAATTGGAGTTGACTTCATAATACATTTAAACATACATAACCAATGCCTTCTTTCAGACAGACAAAAAACTAAGGTTCTCCAATAACTTGGAGCGTAAACAAACAACATCATTAAGATGTTGAATGAAGCCATCTCTAAATGCTAGTGATATAAATCCAATAGCTTTTCCTTTAGTCTCCTTTTTGCCTTGTGAAAAGGCACATAACACTCCCAATTTCTACCTTAACATCATGATTAAAAATTTCAACATCATTGGTAGAAATTGTGGGAGCTTCATATATGAGACTTGAATCTCTACTCTCCACGTGGGAAAGTCGTTTACTTGAAGTTATGGACTGTGCCAAAAACATTAATGTTCATTGCTAATAAACAACGAAAAATTTATAGAACACCATAATGAAAACATCAAGCATGAATTAATCATACAATAAGATGAATTAGAAACATGCTTAACTGTTATTCTAATCTACATCACCGTTGGGCAGAAAATAGAATAGAATCTTATTTATTCATAGATGACACATGAAAAATAATCCACGTTGGTCAGAATATCACCATGTGCCACTATTAATATTTGCTAATTAAATATCTAATCAAAACTTCTCGTTGGTTCCATTTTGACTAGAGAAACATAAAAAAGCGCATAATGATCAGGAAGAACATTAGCTAAATTAATACCTTGATTAACATAAAGCAACAATATAGTGCAATCCCATGTGTCACGAGGCACAAGGATTCATAACCTATGTAGACATTTTAACTTAAATTTGACACTTCATTAACACTAAAAAAACATTAAACATATATGTCAAGTTTGCCTTTAAAGTTCTCAATGGCATATAGTGAAAATGCCATTAGAATTAACATCAATAGTAACGATACAAAATTACCACCGAGTAAAGATTAAACTTAATATTCAAAGTACAAAATGTCTTTAATATTAATCATCATAAATTTTTCCAAATTATAAAAGTTGGACATCAAGATTCATAATTGTCCCAAAAAATATGATAACATAATATTTAGAAAATAAATCCCCTAAACAAAATCTCATTGTTAAGGGAACTTGTAATAGTTCCATTACTTTGAGTCTCTGTGCATATTTCAACAGTGCATATCATAATAGAATGACACAAAATGCACCAATAAAAAAACTTTACTTCTGCCCAATAGGCATATCAGCCAAAAATAATGTGTTGCATGATGCTATGCGAAAAACTGAGCAATGTGGCCATGAAAATTCTACTTGTGGTGGCCTTAGCCCATTAGTAACGGTTACATCATTAAGAAAAGTGCAATAAGAATTGCATCACCATAAACTTTACGATCAAGTAAAATATTACAAAAGTTAAATGAGTAACTAACAATTGTGCTCAGCATTAATGTCATTTCACATTATTACATTTCAACATTATTACATTGCATATTAGTTTTCTAAGTAAAACTTCTCGTTGGTTCCATTCTACTACGAAAACTATTTGTTACATAATTTCTGGTGATATTTAAATTATAACAGTGCAAAAACATCATCAATAATATAAATCAAATGAAACTAGCGTAAACAATTTCAGCCCATAATAACCCACAACAGCCCTTTAGAAAACTTTATCACAATTAGCATTTCTTTTTTCTTTTGACATAAGCACAATTTTCTAATTTAAATAGTGCATAGAACATTAACAAAACAACCACAGATTTTTTTACACAAAATGCACTGAAAATCTAATACAGGACCGAAAACTCATTTTATTTGGGCCCAAAGTCCACGACAACCCTTTTACAATTGGAGTAGCAGAAAAATAAAACTTTGAAAGAACTTAAATAGCACGGGGAAGACAACCTGGGCCTCAGCCCATAGCCAAAATTGGCCCGTTACACGCCCGAAAGCTTGCCAACAGTCCTGAGTGGCCGCCAGTCGTTGGATCAGACCCAACGGCTCCGATCGAATCTGTGTTGACCAAAAACACAATCCAGCCTAACCCTAGACATTTACCACTGCATCCCCGATCTTTCCGCTCGAGACAGACCGAGCGGCGCCGCCTGTCACCGACGGCGTCCATGGCGGCTGGCTTCCTCTCTCGCTGGATCCCATGGCGGCATGGTGGCCCCGTTCGTCGGACGAGCGTGCCTAGGCATCGGCCGCGCGCTCCTCCGTCGAACGGCGCCTGCCGTGTCGCACGCATGCAGTTAGGCGGCGGGGAAAGGGGATGCGTTCGCCGGTGCTGCTGCGGCATAAGGAGGTGACGGCGACGCGTTTGGCACGGTGGCCTTGCACGTCGTCGTCCATGGGTGTGGGCGGCCCGACGACTTGATCTTCCGCGCGACTTCTCCATGGAGATGACGGCGGCACGGCGACGGCAAGTCGTCAACGCATTCACATCAGGTGATGTCCAAAATCCTCAAAACTCTAGGGAAGTATTGCATCAGCAGGGTTTGAGATTTGCAGAAAGTTTCGGTATTTCTCATCTACGATTTGGGTTCGGAATCAGGGAAAACATTAGGGATTTCTTAAACATGCAATTCCCCTCATTCTATCTTCTCTGACCGATCCGGAATAGTGCTAATTCAACATTAACTTGATTCTAATCACATCTAGAAGGCCTAATTAGGGTTCTAGCCAGATTAGAGAGGCTCTGATACCAATGTTAAAGGTTTAATTAGCTTTAAGCTAATCCGTTAGAACCTAATCTCGGACTAAAACACCAGCGTTATGCGAAAGCGTACAAACTTACAGTGCTTGGCGAATTCCCATGGCCACTCGATGCAGCCCCCTGTGTAGCCCATGGCTAGACCTTGTAATCTCCAGCAGCAACAGGGAGGTGGCCGCGGAAGAAGAGCAGGGGCAGGGAGACGTTGATGGCAGCAGGAAGCCGCCGGCACTGACCTTGCGGTGGCCGACGGTGGAGATGGCCTTCTGATCCCCTAGGGCACCCTTTTAGGATCGGCTGTTAGGAGTTTGTTGGGGTTTAACCCATGTATGCATGTGTGTGTGTTGCTCAAGGGGCTCAACCTCCTCTTTTTATACTTGGTGCTAAGGGGACAGGGACCAAAACCGAAAGTTGCCTTTTTGTGTGCCTCCGATCGTAGCACAAACGTGGGAGAAGAGCTCCCCCTTTTCTCTCAGTCAGTTATGACCTGAGATCAAATTCCAACATTCCGCTCCCGGACGTCGAGTACGGGGAGATCCGGCTGGTTGGGCAGGGCGCTAATAGGTCGTTGGTCCGTGGCCCTCCTCGCCCGGTGTCGTGATGCTCGCGGCCACTCTTTCGTCTGCGCCGGCCGTTGACGGAGGAGCGTGCGTTGCCGCCGCCATCCTCACCATGCAGCGCCGGCACGGTACCTAGCCATCAACCAAGAAGAGGTCAACAGCACTTGCGGGACGTCACCACAAGACATCGTCTACTTCGACGGCCGCTTCTTGGTGCTCACCAAGGGCGAGCACCTATGTGCGTACACGGTGCTCGACGAGCCGGATCCTATTAGAGGAGGGGATCTCCGAGTCGAATGCCTTCTCTACTTCACCGACCGCGACAAGAAGATGCAAGATGGAGAGTCCCGTGCGGGCTATCTCGTCGAGTCGCGTGGCGAGCTCCTCATGGTGGTCAAGGAGTGGATGGATGATGGAGCTGTCCCATGTATCCAGCTGTTTGTGCTTGCTGCTGTGCCACATGATAATCCACAGTTAACTCGCGTCTGGACTAGGGTAGAATGCCTCGATGGGCGTGTCACGGCCCTCGATCGATCTAAGTGGGGGAAGAGGAGATCAAGGGAAGGGAAGGATCAAAGGAAAGGGGATCTGGTAGAGACGCGAGGAAGAACATCTTCGCTCGTGCGTTCGATTTATCTTAATACATCATAAATCCCACTCACGCGGTTGCAGCCGAACTTAACCCACACGGCACGCAGGCCGTCACCAGCTCACCCACTCCCCGGACCCACTTTCAGTGACTCACGTGCACTGGTCACGCGTTTGCCGTGTGCCTTTGCTTCGCCCGTCGCCTCTTCCATCGCAGCGTCAGCTGGGGCCTTGGTGTCATACGTGACAATCGCCCCCTCTTGCGTGCCGACTTGTCCCCAAGGCGGAGAAGCAGGAAACTGTTGTTGCAGAGCATCCGAGTCTTCCCAGGTGGACAAGGAAACCGGCAGTTGACTCCACTGTACGCGGATCCGATGCCGCGTCGCCCCCGCCACTTGTACCAGTCTGCTTTCCAGGACCACGACGGGTGTGTGCTCTGCCTGCAAGATAGAATTCTCAGGAGGGAGGTCAGAATTGATAGGTACCATAGCTCCTTCCGCCTTCTTGAGTTGCGACACATGTACCACCGGATGGATCTTGCTGCCCACCGGCATCTGGAGCTTGTAGGCGACAGCCCCCACCCGAGCGAGCACTCGGTAAGGACCATAGTAGCGGAATGCCAGCTTTTGATGCGGTCACTGTGCAACAGACGTTTGGATGAACGGTTGCATCTTGAGTAGCACCGCATCACCCACTGCAAATTCCCTGTCTGTGCGTTTCCGGTCAGCTTGCGTCTTCATTCTGTCCTGCGCTCTCTTGAGCTGTTGCTGAAGGAGTTCCATCATGACCTGCCGTTCCTGAAGCCAAGCCGCGAGGTCTGGGACCGTGCACGTATCCACTTGAGTAACTCCAAACTCCCTCGGAAGGTGTCCGTAGATCACCTCGAACAGAGTCCTGCCCAGCGACGAATGAAACGAGGTGTTATACCAGTACTCCGCGAGAGCCAACCACTTGGACCAATTCCCAGGACAGGAATGCACAGCACACCTCAAGTAAGCTTCGAGGCATTGGTTCACTCGTTCGGTCTGCCCATCTGTTTGCGGATGGTAAGCTGAGCTAAGTTTCAATTCAATCCGACAAAGCTTGAAGAGTTCTTGCCATATGTTGCTTGTGAATATGCGGTCTCTGTCCGAGATGATGGCTAGCGGTAGTCCATGGAGTCGATAGATCTCTTTCATGAATGTCTTAGCGATCTGAAGGGCTGTGAACGGGTGAGTCAAGGGGATAAAGTGGGCGTACTTGGAGAATTTATCCACCCCCACCAGCACTGTGTCATACCCGCCCGAGCGGGGCAACCCTTCGATGAAGTCCAAAGACACCACGGCCCATGGTTTCTGGGGAATAGGCAGTGGTTGCAGGAGTCCGGCCGGAGATGTGCGCTCCGTCTTGTCTTGTTGACAGATCATACAATCCCGAATCAGAGTTTTTACTTGCTGCTTCATGTTCTTCCAAGCAAAGAGCTGCTTCACCCGATGATAAGTGGCGTGGAACCCCGAGTGCCCTCCTGCTGCGCTTGCATGGAGTGCTCGAATCAAGTGCTGTTGCGTATTCAGATCATCCCCGATCCAAATGTGCCCTTTGAAGCGAAGCACTCCGTCCTGAACCACATAGTCAGGTTCGCTGTTAGGATCGAGAGCCAACTTGGCCATGCGCTGTTTAATCCCTTCGTCCGAGTGGTAGCTGCGCCGTATGGCCTCCAGCCAAGTCGGTTTGCAGACCGAAATCACTGCGAGCTCAGCTTGGGTGCTATGCATTTTCCTCGACAGCGCATCTGCTGCAAGGTTGGAGAGCCCTGCCTTGTATTGGATCACAAACTGCAAGCCTATGAGCTTGGTGAAGGCCCGTTGCTGAATTGGTGTATTGAGCCTTTGGTCCGTGAGGTGCAACAAGCTCTTCTGGTCCGTACGCACGATGAATTCTGCATGTTGAAGGTAAGGCTGCCAATGATCGACCGCGAGAAGCAAAGCCAGGCATTCCTTCTCATAGGCTGATAATCCTAGGTTCTTGGGTGCCAGGGCTTTGCTTAGATACGCTACCGGATGTCCTTGTTGCATTAGCACAGCGCCAATTCCTGAGGCACTAGCGTCCGTCTCGACCACAAATTGTTTCTGAAAATCGGGCAGCGCGAGAACAGGGGCTTCGACCAGAGCACGTTTGAGGGCCAAGAATGCGGTATTTGCTGCCGGGGTCCACACAAAAATGGTGTTCTTCTTGAGGAGTTCGGTAAGTGGTTTGCTGATTACCCCAAAGAACCTGACGAATTTCCTGTAATAGCCTGCGAGCCCAAGAAATCCACGGAGCTCTTTGACATTGGCCGGCACCTCCCAGTCCTGTACTGCACGAATCTTAGTCTGATCTGTAGCTACCCCTTGCTCGCTGATCACATGCCCCAAATAACTGATCTGCTGTTGCGCAAACATGCACTTAGACCGCTTCGCCTTGAGGCCATGATCTGATAACAACTGAAATACCTGAGACAGTCATTCTTGGTGAGTTTGCAGATCCTTCGTATGTACCAGGATATCGTCCATAAAGGCCAGAACTCCTTTTTGATTGACCGGAGCCAGCACTGTGTCCATGTTTCCTTGGAAAGTTGCCGGTGCATACGCCAATCCATATGGCATGACACGAAACTGAAAGTGTCCCATATGAGTACGAAACGCTGTTTTGTGTTCGTCCTCCGGCGCCAAACGGATCTGGTGGTATCCTGCGTGAAGATCAAGCTTGGAAAACCATTTGGAACCCGCGATCTCGTCCAACAGCTCATCGATGATGGGCATGGGATAACTTTTCTTGAGAGTAATTGCATTGAGGTGTCAGAAATCGATGCAAAATCGCCATGTCTGGTCCTTCTTATTGACCAACAACACTGGTGACGAGAAGGCACTCGAACTGGCAGTAATTAGTCTGGCTCGCAGCATCTCTTTGACTTGAGCCTCGATCTCATTTTTCTGCTCAGGTGTGTAACGGTATGGTCGGATATTGATCGGTTGAGCCCCTGCCACTAGCGGGATAGTGTGATCTCCAGCTCGATGTGGAGGTAGAGAGGTAGGCTCCTCGAAGACTGACTGAAACTTGTCGAGGATGTGTTGGATCTCCACTGGTATCTCAGTGGCTTCCTTAGTCTGTTCGGTCACACACACCCATAACACATGAGCAATGGATTTTGACTGTTCGAGGGATAACAACTGATCCATGGAAATCGGAAGCACTGCTTGTGTGTTTGCTTGCAACCCTGTCAATGTGATCTGATCTCCTTGGTGCTGAAACTTCATTGTTTTGGCCGTCCAGTCGATAAGCATCGGGCCACAACCTTCCAGCCAATCCATTCCCACCACCATGTCATAACATCCAAGGGACAGCACCCGCACATCTGTGGTGAACGTATGTCGTTGCGTCTCCCATTTACATGCTGGAATATACCCTGAACAAGTAATTGTTCCTCCGTCAGCAATCTTGACTGTCACCGGCTGCATAGGTTGAACTTGATTCTGCAACTGGGCGGCAATGTTTTCACTGACGAAGCTGTGAGAGCTGCCTGAATCCACAAGCACCAACACTTCCAGGTCACCAATCTTCCCTAGGAGCCGCACTGTGCGCGGTGTTGTTTCGCCCGTGGTCGCCATTTTTGAGATTGACATCAGCTGATCCTCGGCTGGATCGAGCTCAGTTATCGGACCCTCTGGCGCTTCGGCTTGAAGGAGTTCCAACAGCTCCTCGACGACATGGAGTTGCACTGTGGCGGCGCACTGGTGCCCATGAGCCCAGCGCTCCCCGCACTTGAAGCACAGTCCGCGCGCTCGCCTGTAGTTGCACAGGGCCGCTACCCGTTCGTCACCGCGGGCTGGGTCTTGACGTTGTTCGCCGGCCCGAGCCGCGTCCAAGGCACGCCTGTCCTCCGCAGCCGCGACGGGAGCGGGCGGAGCAGGTCGCGGTAGCGGTGCCCCCAGAGCCACCACCGGTCTTGGTACATGTCGAGCTTGCCCGGGGTCGCGTCGTGGCAGCTGACCCACCATTTCTTCCTGCAACAGAGCAAGCGAAAAGGCAGTATCGAGGTCTTGCGGGCGATGCAAAACTACCCCTAATTTGATTTCTGCTTTTAAACCATCTAGAAACCGAGTGGTAAAGAAAAGCGGATCGAATGATGGATTGTGCGAAAGCAAATGATGCATCAATTCCTCAAAATGCTCCATGTACTCTACTACTGATCTGGTTTGGCGCAAAGTGTTAAACTGACGAAGTTGATTCTGATACTGTTCCCTGCCAAATTTGGCGCATAGGGCAGAGCACAGAGTCTCCCAAGTGAACAGGGTGTTATGCGCTTCCTGGACCTGCAGCCAACGCACTGCTGTCCCTGAGAAGTGTAGGGTGGCCACCCGAACCCAGAGATCCGGCTGCACACCATAAACTGCAAAGTATTTCTCGCAACGAGTCTTCCAGAACTGGGGATTTTCTCCCTCGAACTGAGGGAAATCCAATTTGGGCAGGGCCCAATTGGAGTGCGAGTTGTGGTATGAGCCCTGATCCAAACTTTGGTGCAAACTAATGAGAGGTAAAGGCGGAGAGGTGGAATCAGATAATGCACCCTTGCCCGGAGGCGGCGTCAGAGTGGTAACCACCCCGTGAGCCGAGCCCCCGGAATCGATGACCTCGCCGTGGCCACTTGGCCCGTGGTGCCCCGGGATGTCGACGGAGGTGACGCCCGCTGGCCGCACCACCGCGCCCTCCTGGGTCCCCGGAGACGACGCGAGAGATGGATGCAGCGCGACTCGGCCGACTTGCGTCCGCAGCTCGTCCAACTACTGCTGCAGATTTGTCACTGCCGGCCGCCACAACTCGAGCGACTGCTGAATCGCGTCGAGGCGCGCGTCGGTGGCGAGGCGGCTGTCGTTGACCGCCTTGGCGAGCGCTGCAATCTGTTCTTCCATGGCCGCCACTTGCGTCGCCGCCTTGGTCTGATAACGCGGTTTTGGATACAGCGGATCCAGATCGGTGACCTCTGATACCACTTGTCATGTCCCTCGATCGATCTAAGTGGGGGAAGAGGAGATCAAGGGAAGGAAAGGATCAAAGGAAAGGGGATCTGGTAGAGACGCGAGGAAGAACAGCTTCGCTCGTGCGTTCGATTTATCTTAATACATCATAAATCCCACTCACGCGGTCGCAGCCGCACTTAACCCCCACGGCACGCAGGCCGTCACCAGCTCACCCACTCCCCGGACCCACTTGCAGTGACTCACGTGCACTGGTCACGCGTTTGCCGTGTGCCTTTGCTTCGCCCATCGCGTCTTCCATCGCAGCGTCAGCTGGGGCCTTGGTGTCATACGTGACATGGCGGCTCCTTGTCATCAGCCCTGGCTGCTTGAGAGCGTACGAGTGCGTGGACTTCTCCGCTGGTTGCATAGCTGAGGGTGTCTACTTCCTCGACGACCGCACGTACTACAACACCACATACTTCGGTGCATACTTCAATCTACAGACCAACTCCGACGAGTTTACCTGCACCGACAATGGCAGCTGCAGCCTTCTGCCGGCTTCTCCTGATCAGTGCTTTCCCCGAAAGCCGCGGGGAGGCTTCTCCTCAAGTTACTCGCCCCCTTTCTGGCTCCTACATTGATGATATTGTGGAGGTCGTCTCATGTTGAGTGCTATAGAAACTTTAGCAAAGTATACATATACTCTATAACACTATTCTCCCTAGTTTTAAAGAGCCCGTATTCAATTGAGGTCTTTAATTTAAATTGGGCACTAGTAGATAAAGGGCCTTTAGTCCCGGTTCCAGAACCGGGACTAAAGGCCCTCCACGTGGAGGGCCTACATTGATGATATTGTGGACGTCGTCTCATGTTCAGTGCTATAGAAACTTTAGCAAAGTATACATATACTCTATAACACTATTCTCCCTAGTTTTAAAGAGCCCGTATTCAATTGAGGTCTTTAATTGAAATTGGGCACTAGTAGATAAAGGGCCTTTAGTCCCGGTTCCAGAACTGGGACAAAAGGCCCTCCACGTGGCCGCTGCCTGGAGGTCCACTTTTAGTCCCGGTTGGTAACACCAACCGGTACTAAAGGAAATTTTATGATTTTTTTTGAATTTTTTTTGAATTTTTTTCTCCCTAGTTTTAAAGAGCCCGTATTCAATTGAGGTCTTTAATTTAAATTGGGCACTAGTAGATAAAGGGCCTTTAGTCCCGGTTCCAGAACCGGGACTAAAGGCCCTCCACGTGGAGGGCCTACATTGATGATATTGTGGACGTCGTCTCACCAACCGGTACTAAAGGAAATTTTATGATTTTTTTTGAATTTTTTTTGAATTTTTTTATTTTCAAATTTCTGAAATATTTTAACCTCTAATCTCTAATCACCCCTCATCACTGCTCAATTTAACCTCTAATCTCTAATCACCCCTCATCATTCCAAATCATCTAACTTCCCGGACGGTCACCCATCCTCTCACTACTCCAGCCTGAGCACGCTTAACTTCCGGGTTCTATTCTCCCTCGTTTCCAAGTCTGCACTTGTTGTTTTGCTGACAATAGTAAGATGTCAATCCTATTAACCCTCAGGAATTTAGCTTGAGCATGAAGTCACACATTTCACTGTTTGAGTTTGAAACTATTGTTCTAAAAAACAATAATTATTTAGTAACACTAATATTTCATGAATAAGTAGTTTGACCATAGTTGGACCAATGTTTGACCAGATTTGACCAAAATTCAAAAAAACTGAAATAATTATTTAGTAACACTAATATTTCTTGAATAAGTAGTTTGACCATTGTTTGACCACAGTTTGACCACAGTTTGACCAGATTTGACCAAAATTCAAAAAAACTGAAATAATTATTTAGTAACACTAATGTTCTTGAATAATTATTTAGTAACACTAATACTTCTTGAATAAGTAGTTTGACCAGATTTAACGAAAATACAAAAAAAACTGAAATTTGAGCATACCTTTTTTTCCTTTTAGAATTTGAGAATTCTAAAAATTTGCAAACAGGCCATAGGCAGTCAAAATCGGATGCGCATTTTTGTGCTGAACATTTTGATATATTATACGTTTTTTTCCAACATCGTATGCAAAAGTTATAGCCGTTTTACGTTTTCCCTGCACTTTTTGCAAAACATGTCCAAATTAAGTTTTTAAATTTTCCTAACTAGTAGATGTAGTAATATAACTACCTCTCGAAAGATTTTATTTTTTGAAGTTTTTATCATTTTCTTTTGATTTTTTCAAAACAAAAAAAGGCGATCCACCGGGGGGGGGGGGGGGGGGGGGTAGAGTTTGAAAATGCGATCTTTAGTCCCGGTTCGTGTCTCAAACCGAGACTAAAGGTCTAATCTTTAGTCACGGTTTGAGACACAAACCGGGACTAAAGGGCATGGCACCCTTTAGTATCGGTTCATGTCTTAAACCGGGACTAAAGGGCTCAGGTGAACTGGGAGTAATGCCTTAGCCGCACGAACCGGGGCCAATGCTCACATTAGTCCCGGTTCGTGACTGTACCGGGACTAATGTGAATATTGCCCTGTGACCAAAGCCCTGCAGTTTTCTACTAGTGGGGCGATCCGATTTTGGTCGGGTCAACAATTTCCCAATGTTCTTTCATTCAAATTTTTTACACTATATACTATACTTCCTAATTTTTAAGGCATCACAAGTAATTGAGGTCTTTAATTTAGAATTGGCTCACCCAATTTTAACAGGGCCAACAGTTTCTCAAGGAGTTCTCCAATTCAATTCTTTTAGTTCCCATGTTTCCTGATTTTGAAGCACTTTAATTCAATTAAGGTATTCAATTTTGGATTCGGTTTACGATTTTAATCCGGTCAATGATTTTACAAATCAATCAGCAGCAACTGACCTATTAAAACATACCAATCCTGCGCACCATGTGATACTGTAGCACCAATGTAGTACATGCAGCTGTCGACACAGAAATTTACGCACATAAATATTTATTGGTTAGTGGATAACACAAAACCGCACCACGAAAAGCACATCAAATCACAACATTATAAATGAAAATAAAACACACTCCATCATTTCCCCTACCCGCCAAACTAAATATTCCATTAATTCCAAAATATAAGGGGTATTGGTTTTTTGTAATGTCATTTTTTTAACTTTGACCAAGTTCAAAGCAAAAAAATATCGACATCCACAATATTAAACAAAAAAATTTATTGAAATTCATTTCATGATGAATCTAATCATACCGATTTCATATTATGGATTTGATAATTTTCTCTGCAAATTTGATCAAACTTAAAAGGTTTGACTATTTTAAAAAGTAATACACCTTATATTTTAAAACATAGAGAGTACTTTTTTTAAGAAACCCAACAACACCAATGGCACAGCAAAGCGTGCCCAACCCTTCTAGTGTATGCGTTTTTCTAAATCAAATCCTCACCTCCCAAAAGTTCAGCAGAGGCTTCATAACAATTATTTTGTGTGAGATTTGTCGATTTTTCTCTTCAATTTTCATTCTTTTCTGGTGGCTGGCATTTTTCTTGAATACGTAAAAGACTTGTGTATCATTGTATTGATAGGAGAAGGTTTAATGAAGGTATTACAGAGATATCCTTGCAAGCATGAACGCGAAGGCGGCATGAGCAAGGCATACAAGAGCGCATGAGAAGGGCATGCATGACCCAGCTACCTAGTCTACGCCTCGTTGATAAGCTGGCCAAGCCCCCTGGCCCCAACGCAAGCCTAAGCTCTAGGGTCGTCTTTTATCATGAGCCGCACCACCGAAGGTGTATTGCCGTTGAACACACAACCATTGCGGCGCTTCCAGATTCGCCAAGCCGTGAGGATGAACACTCTGGCTAGCCCGCGTCGAAGTGCGGTTGGGGAGTCTCAGATAGATGTTTAAAACCACTCACGGAACTCGTCATCTAGGCTGGGGAGCACAGTCGTGACATGGCACCAGGATAGCATCTCATGCCACACCTGGGGGAGAAGGAACATCCGGGGAGAAGGTACTGGATGGTTTATGTAAGTGCATCTAGTGCCCCTTAGTGATTCTGGTGTATTGAAGACTTACAGGTTAAGCAACTAATGCATTTGTAAGTGTACACAGGTCTATAAGTCTATGAGGAGTTTGATATTTACAGGAAAAGTCGACCCCTAAAAATGAATATCTTCGACTGAAGATTTTGGTATTTCTGAAGACTTTCATGAAGACTTTGAAAGTGAAGAAATTGGCGTGTTCGTGAAGACTTGATATTCATGCGAGGAATATGAAGCTTGAAGACTTTCGTTTTCATAGTTTTGTTTTTCTCTTTCTTGAGTCATAGGAAACACCGTACTGTTAAAGGGGGTTGAGGAAATACTAAGGAAAAATTTCCATGTGATGCTCAACTCAAAATCCTACACCTACCAATCCCTTCGAGTGAAGCCATTGGAAATCTCATACAGTTCAGTCAATTTCTTCAGTGACAGATGTCGGCATTCTGGGAACGGGGGTCCCCAGACTTGCCTGCCCGCGGCCTGCGGCGTGGCTCAAAAGGGGGCCCAGCGCAGCCCATCTTCACCAACACAAACCCAAGATCCTCGCGAGGGGCCAAGCCTCGCGGGTTAGACGACGCGGAGCTTCCTCAGGCACGGCCTCGTCAGGCTGGCTCATGAGGAGGCGGAGAGACCAAGGCGGGGTACCTCACGAGGTGCCCGTGATGCAAGCCATGACGACCAAGGGCGCCAGGCGGGTGCCAGCCCGCGCAGCGTCCTCCTTTCCTCTTTGGTGCAAAGGGGGCAAGCGCAGCCGCGGAGTACCAAGGCATCAGGCAAAGGTTGCTATTTCGGTGCAACGAGACCAAGACCAGGAGGACTACGAGACGGAGGTCACCGTGGAGCCCAAGACGGCGTCATCACCAGAGCTTTGCGCAGGCGAAGACTACTTTTGTCAGGATAGCTGATACTAGCTGTCCCCCTTCAAATTAGCCCGCCATTGTTGGCTCCCTTCCCGCTCGATATTTGGGAAGAGGACCAGGGCCTCTATAAATAGGACCAGCCACTCGCAAGAGGAAAAAAAGAGGGCTGAGGGGGAGGAGGCTCTTTAGGAAGGATAAAAGGATCAGAGAGAGAGAGAGAAAGGTGACTGAACTCCTCCCAGTAGTTCATCGCCCCAGCCAAGAACAGACCCTCGCGAGGCTGTTCTTCCTTGTATTGTTCATCATCATCAGCCAAGAGGCAATCCACCACACCACACACTAGAGTAGGGTATTACACCACAACGGTGGCCCGAACCAGTATAAACCCTGTGTCTCTTGTGTTGTTCTTTCCATAGTTTAGATCTTAGCGAGGCGGAGGGGTGCAGGTAGGTAGGAGGTGAAATCTCCGCGCACACCCCAGTGTTCGAACCTCAAGGGTCTGCCAGAACCCGAAATCCGACATTGGGCGTGCGAGGTAGGAGTGCACCAGAGTTTTCTCTTCCGCCACCGCCACGGCCTGCCTCGCGATGGGTAGCGCGTCGCCCGCTCCGGCCGCCAGCGCCAGCATGGGGGCCAGGGGGCTCCGAGCCCTGGCCCCAGCCCTGCAACGGGTATGGTGGCCGGACAAGCTCAAGCCAACGACGCCGCCGCGCTATGGCGGCGCGACGGATCCGCTGGCCTTCTTGCTGGCGAGCGAGGAGGCCCTCCTTGAAGCCAGAGGCGACGATAGGGTCATGGCCAACTGGCTCCCCATGGCCCTCATCGGCGCCCCGCGCACATGGCTGCTCCACCCGCCGGCAGCCTCCGTGGCCTCTAGGGAAGAGCCCCGCAACCTCTTCCCCACCCATCGCGCTACACCAACACCCTCGGTCGTCGCGGCCCTCTTGGGCGGCTCGCAAGCGCCGCCTACAAGTCACCACGTGAAGCCGTTCATCCGCCGGGTCAGCGCCGCTTCCACGCGGCAGGGGGCTCCCCTGAACCGGGCGGCGCCCGAGACCGGCCTGACCTTCAGCTCGGAGGACCACCCCTCCAACTCGGCCTGCTCGGGTGCGCTCCCCATGCTGTGCACCCCCACCATCTGCCAGGTGGCCGTCACCAGAACCCTCATTGATGGCGGCGCGGGCCTCAGCATGCTCTCGGTCGAGGCCTTCAACCTCCTCTACATACCCCTGGAACAGCTGCAACCCAGCCAGCCCTTCTCAGGCGTTGGGGGCGAGTCGTCCAGCTCCTTGGGACAGATCCGGCTCCCAGTAACCTTCGGCACCTACGACAACTTCCGCATGGAGCTGGTCGACTTCGACATCGCCCCCATCGGCCTCCCCTACAACGCCATCCTCGGCTACCCAGCGCTGGCCCAGTTCATGGCCGCGACGCACCCGACGTACAACCTCATGAAGATGCCCGGGAGCAGCGGTGTCCTCACCGTGCACGGGGACACCGGGGACGCGCTGCGGGTGCTCAAGCTCGCCTTCAAGATGGCGGCGTCGGCACAGACCGCCGACTTGGAGACCCCCGAGCCCAAGGGGGCTGCACCCGCCAAGAAGAAACAGTTGTTCACCCAAGACAAGGAAGAAACCAAGCAGATACCCGTCGATGAGGACGGGTCCACCAACGCCACTTTCACCATAGGCGCCCACCTCAAACCCGAGCAGGAGGAGGCCCTGGTTGGGTTCCTGCGCGCAAACAAGAAGGTATTCGCTTGGGAGCCTAACCAGTTGGCAGGGATCCCTAGGAGTGTAATCGAGCATCACCTCAACGTGTGCCCCAACGTGTGCCCTGTGAAGCAGAAGGCCAGGCGGCAGTCCACAGAAAAACAGGCCTTCATCGTCCAAGAGACCCGCAAATTAGAAGCCGCTGGGGTCATTCGCGAGGTCCGATACCCGGATTGGATGGACAACCCTGTCGTTGTGCCAAAGAAGGGAGGGAAGGAGCGCATGTGTGTCGACTTCACCAACCTCAACAAAGCATGCCCGCAAGATCCGTTCCCGCTCCCCCGCATCGACCAGATCGTCGATTCCACTGCGGAATGCGACCTGTTATGCTTCTTGGGTGCCTTCTTTGGGTATCACCAGATCAAGATGGCGGTAGAAGACGTCGAGAAGACAGCCTTCCTAACCCCGTGTGGGGTGTACTACTACACATGCATGCCATTCGGGCTGCGTAACGCAGGGGCGACCTTTCAGCGGCTGATGCACATCACCTTGGGCCCGCAGCTCGGGAATAATGTTGAAGCTTACGTCGATGACATTGTGGTAAAGTCTCGGGAGGCCAGGACCTTGATACAAGACCTGGAGGAAACCTTCACGAGCCTCAACGCAGTGAACCTACGGCTCAACCCAGAGAAGTGTGTGTTCGGAGTCCCCTCGGGCAAGCTCTTGGGTTTCCTCGTGTCCCACCGAGGCATCGAGGCTAACCCGGAGAAGGTCAAGGCGGTGGAAGACATGAGCCCGCCAAAGACCCTCAGAGAAATGCAGAAGCTCACGGGGCGCGTGACCGCGCTAGGGTGCTTCATCTCCAAGTTGGAGGAACGAGCGCTGCCCTTCTTCCAGCTAATGAAGAAAAAGGGGCCCTTCGAGTGGACTGAAGAGGCCGACAAGGCGTTCCAGGATCTCAAGAGATACCTGACCAGCCCACCGGTCATGGTGGCTCCGCGCCCTCAAGAGCCCCTGGTGCTTTACCTCGCCGCCACTCCCTACTCCGCCAGCGCAGCCTTGGTGGCAGTCAGAGAGGAGCGCCGAATCAAAACCGCAACAGCAGCCCGGGACAAGGCAGGACAGGGACAAGGAAGGCCCACAGAAACTGCCACCGCGGCTGAGGAGGATCAGCCGCCGCAGAGGGGCGCACCGGAGGCGGAAGAGGCCCCTCTCCCAGATGGCCAGTCTCGGGAGGCTTCATTGCATCAAGAGGCGCCATGGTCTCCGAAGGCAG
The DNA here is from genome assembly GCF_003073215.2 of Triticum urartu. NCBI lineage: Eukaryota > Viridiplantae > Streptophyta > Magnoliopsida > Poales > Poaceae > Triticum > Triticum urartu. The sequence goes on from NC_053023.1 coordinate 676,383,257, forward strand.
CCACCAGCACTGACGCACTCCACCTCGTTGAGCACCCAGTGTACTTCGTCAGCACGGTGTTGCGGGATGCAAGGGCATGGTACCCCATGCCTCAGAAACTCCTCCTCGCGCTACTGGTGGCCTCGCGCAAGCTGCGGCACTATTTTCAGGGTCACCCCATCAAGATCGTCTCGTCATACCCCCTGGAGAGAGTGCTCAGGAGCCCTAATTCACCTGGAAGGGTCGCTGAGTGGAACATAGAACTGCAAGCGTTTCAGCTCGAATTCAGCACGACCAGAGTCATCAAGGGAGCAGCGTTGGCGGATTTTGTGGCAGAATGGACGGAGGCGCCAGGCCTCAAGGCCGACGAGGATCGGTCCCTATCCCCGGGAAGCGAGGCGCCAGAAGGATAGGTCATGTACTTCAATGGGGCGTTCTCCAGGCATGGCGCCGGGGCTGGGGCGGTGCTTATATTGCCCACTCAGGACAAGCTCTATTACGCCGTGCAGCTCTGTTTCCAGCAAGGTGAAAAGGTCTCCAACAACATAGCGGAGTATGAAGGTTTAATAGCGGGCTTGAAGGCCGCAGCTGCCCTGGGGGTGAAACGCCTCACCATCAAGGGCGATTCGCAACTCCTTGTCAATTTCTCCAACAAGGTGTACGAGCCGAAGGATGAGCACATGGAATCCTACCTAGCGGAGGTCCGCAGGATGGAGAAGCAGTTCTGGGGGTTGGAGTTGCAGCATGTGCCCCGTGGCACCAATCAGGAGGCCGACGACATCGCCAAACGGGCATCCAGGCGGTTACCTCAGGAGCCTGGCGTTTTTGAGGAGCGGCTCTTCAAGCCCTCAGCCCTGCCGTCATTATCGAACACGGCTCAGCCTCGGGAGGAGCTCCCCCAGCCACCTGCCTCAGGGGCTTCGGCCTGTGGCCCGGCCTCAGGAGCACGCCTGCTCCTGACGATGGAACCTCAGGAGGGATGTTGGATCGCGGAGCTCCGGAGTTACTTAACGCAAGGGACCCTATCGGAGAAGGAGGAGGAAGCGGAGCGAGTGGCACGCCAGGCCACGGCATACTGCATCAAGGATGGAGAGCTCTACCGGAAGCGACCAAACGATGTGTCCCTGCGCTGCATCTCCAGGGAGCAAGGGAAGGAACTGCTGGAAGATATACACGGCGGAGACTGTGGACATCATTCATCATCACGGACCCTCGTCGGCAAGGCGTTCCGCAGTGGGTTTTATTGGCCCACCGCGCTCAATGACGCCGTCGAACTAGTGAAAGCTTGTGAGGCCTGCCAGTTCCACGCCAAGCAGATCCATCAGCCAGCAGGAGGCTTGCAGACTATACCCCTTTCGTGGCCATTCGCAGTCTGGGGGCTGGACATCTTGGGCCCATTTCCTCGGGCGCCAGGGGGCTACCGCTACCTCTACGTCGCCGTGGACAAGTTCACCAAGTGGGCTGAAGTAGAGGCTGTCCGCACCATTCCCGCAGGTTCCGCGGTCAAGTTCATCAAGGGCATCGTGAGCCAGTTTGGGGTGCCGAATCGCATCATCACGGACAACGGTTCGCAGTTCACCAGTAACCTCTTCAAAACATAATGTGCTAACCTTGGAACGCATATATGCTATGCTTCGGTGGCGCACCCCCGAAGCAACGGCCAGGCCGAGCGAGCCAACGCGGAGGTACTGAGGGGCCTCAAGACCAGGACGTTCAAGAAGAAGCTGGAGGCCTGCGGCAGAGGTTGGTACGATGAGCTTCAGTCCGTGTTGTGGTCCATCCGCACAACCGCGACCAAGCCGACTGGAGAGACCCCGTTCTTCCTGGTCTACGGAGCCGAAGCGGTCCTCCCTCACGAGGCCAGACGTCGCTCCGCGCGGGTCCTGGCGTTTGACGAGGCGCAGCAGGACGCCATGCGGGGGATGGACCTCGTGCTGGGGGAGGAACGTCGCCGAGAAGCCGCGCTACGAGTGGCGAGGTACCAACAAGCACTACGGAGATATCACTGCCGCAACATCCGCCCCAGAACTCTCGAGGTAGGAGACCTCGTGCTCAGGTGGGTTCTCTCCAGGGAGGGGCTGCACAAGCTCTCTCCCATGTGGGAGGGCCCGTTCAAAGTTGTTCATGTTTCCAGGCCCGGCTCCGCGCGCTTGGAGACTCAGGAGGGGGTGCCAGTCCAGAATGCATGGAACATCCAGCACCTCCGGAGGTTCTACCCCTAAAAAGGCCCATAGCCTGTGAAGAAGGCGAATGCCTGTGAAGCTATCGCGTTTTGGAAAAGGCCCAGAGCCTGTGAAGAATGCGAATGCCTGTGAAGCTATCGCGTTTTGGAAAAGGCCCAGAGCCTGTGAAGAAGGCGAATGCCTGTGAAGCTATCGCGTTTTGGAAAAGGCCTAGAGCCTGTGAAGAAGGCGAATGCCTGTGAAGCTATAGCGTTTTGGAAAAGGCCCAGAGCCTGTGAAGAAGGCGAATGCCTGTGAAGCTATCGCGTTTTGGAAAAGGCCCAGAGCCTGTGAAGAAGGCGAATGCCTGTGAAGCTATCGCGTTTTGGAAAAGGCCCGGAGCCTGTGAAGAAGGCCAACGCCTGTGAAGCTCGCCGCCCGTGACACTCTCATGTAATAATGAGTTGGGGCTGTACACGCCCCGGAGTCTCAGGAGCGCCGGCCTCAGGCCCTGGGGCTCCCTCCCATGCCCAGTGGCAGCACTTAGCTCCGCTCTGGTGAGAAGACGTCAAAGACTAGATTAGGTGCCGGACGCGGCTTTTCATTTGCTTTCCGTAGTTGGCTTGTTCCTTCTCATTCGAAGTTTTATTGAAGTTGTTGCCGTCTTTGGCTTGTGGTTCTTCGACTTTTCACTCTCCTGCTTCGATTTATCTTGTGCAAGGCCTCGCGAGGGGGGCAGTCGAGCGCCCTCGCGAGTGTTCCTATCCTAGTCATTCAAAGGGTTCGCGACCTGGGCCCATTACAGGAGCACCCCTCCAGTCTGTGCCCCACGGGCACCGCGATACAAACAAAGGGCCTGGGTCGGTCGCCCCCCACGGCCGGGGCCGGTAACTATCCACGCGCGGGCACGTAGCCGGAAGGTACGATAATGAAAGCAAAACGATGATTAACAGCAATAACCCAAACACGCCCCCGCGGGGCTCCACACTACTGTCTTTGTTACGCAGGAAAGAGGAAAAGAAAGAACAAATCTGGTGCAGCTAGCCTCACACCGGCCGCAGGGAAGGCCCGAGCTGCCTCCGGAGCTCAGGCGGACTCCCTCTCGCGCTTCACCAGGGCGCGACGGCGGGCGGACACGTTACCACCTCCCAAGCAGATACGACGGCGTGGAGGCTGACCGCGGCCACCACTAGAAGAGTCGCCGCCTGAAGAAGAACCGGAGAAGCTTGAGGAACCCTGAGCGCCGCCAGCCGCGGTCGTCACCCTCGGGGCAACACCCTGCGCGGCGACCATCTTCCCCAAACACCCTCATGTAGAGGGTGGCATCGCCGTCGAACTTGAAGTGTAGGGTGCACCGACGGCTCAGGCCACGCGCGCGGGCAAACGTCTGCCAACCGCGGGCCAGGGACAGGCTCCCGGCTGCGGAGACCTCCAGTGAGACCCATGAGGCCCGGCTGCAGCAGCCGTCAGCCTGAAGCCAGAGGCCGCCCGGGGCGCCGGCCGGGAGCTCGCCAAGAAGGAAGCGAGGAAGTGGAAGCCGGGTGCCAGTCGGCTACGCCGACCACATGACGAACTCTGGCAGCACTTCAGCAGCGTGAAAGCGCGGCCTAGGGGGACGCGCAGCCGGAGCACGCCCCCCGTCCACAGCAATCCGCCCGTCGCTGTGCTGAAAATCGCCTCCACGGCCGCGGGGAGCTACCGTGGTGGCCACAGGATGTTTGCGAGGGCGCCCTCGGCCGCGCTTGGGCGGGGGAGAGGCGGGCTCAACCCGGCGAGCCTTCCCCTTCTCTGCGGCCGAGAACAACCTCGACGGGGCCATGAAGAAGAAGGAGAAGCAAGGGGGGATGAGCTGGAAGGGCGCGCACCGATCCATACTTATAGCTGGCGAGGGCCAACCAACGGCCCCCACGATCGCAGGTAATTATGACCCGCTTTGCATGCAGGGACTTGTCCAATCCGTGCAGTTGCCGAGGCACCATGGGAAAGTGGAGACGCCCACGTCCAATCAACCGCCACACGGCGCCCAAGGCCGCAGGCTGTTAGGGCCTGCGGCGCTTCGCTCTTGCCCTTCCGCCTCCCTGCATGGCCAAGCCGGGGCGCGCCTTGGGCCCGGGGGCTACTGTCGGCGTTCTGGGAACGGGGGTCCCCAGACTTGCCTGCCTGCGGCGTGGCTCAAAAGGTGGCCCAACGCGGCCCATCTTCACCAACACAAACCCAAGATCCTTGCGAGGGGCCAAGCCTCGCGGGGCGGACGACGCGGAGCTTCCTCAGGCACCAAGGCGGGGTACCTCACGAGGTGCCCGTGACGCAAGCCATGACGACCAAGGGCGCCAGGCGGGTGCCAGCCCGCGCAGCGTCCTCCTTTCCTCTTTGGTGCAAAGGGGGAAAGCGCAGCCGCGGAGTACCGAGGCATCAGGCAAAGGTTGCTATTTCGGTGCAACGAGACCAAGACTAGGAGGACTACGAGACGGAGGTCACCGTGGAGCCGAAGACGGCGTCATCACCAGAGCATTGCGCAGGCGAAGACTACTTTTGTCAGGATAACTGATACTAGCTGTCCCCCTTCAAATTAGCCCGCCATTGTTGGCTCCCTTCCCGCTCGATATTTGGGAAGAGGACCAGGGCCTCTATAAATAGGATTAGCCACTCACAAGAGGAAAAAAAAGAGGGCTGAGGGGGAGGAGGCTCTTTAGGAAGGATAAAAGGATTAGAGAGAGAGAGAGAAAGGTGACTGAACTCCTCCCAGTAGTTCATCGCCCCAGCCAAGAACAGACCCTCGCAAGGCTGTTCTTCCTTGTATTGTTCATCATCATCAGCCCAAGAGGCAATCCACCACACCACACACTGGAGTAGGGTATTACACCGCATCGGTCGCCCGAACCAGTATAAACCCTGTGTCTCTTGTGTTGTTCTTTCCATAGTTTAGATCTTAGCAAGGCGGAGGGGTGCAGGTAGGTAGGAGGTGAAATCTCCGCGCGCACCCCAGTGTTCGAACCTCAAGGGTCTGCCGGAACCCGAAATCCGACAATAGAGACGAAGTTCTTCTGGTCTCTGAGGAATTTGTCCTGACTGAGGAGTTAGGAATTCGCTAGTGCGGATTGCCTACACAGTGAGGAACATGGTAGCCCTGAGGATTTTGCTACTCAAAATTCCGACCGTTGCTGTGCTATGCGCCAGCTGTCCCAAAATATCTATCCACCTAACGGTCATATCATTGAAGGGCATTTATGTCTTATCATGTCGGGCTGCTCCCTAGGCTATAAATAGCCGCCCCCTACAACCACTAGCTGGTTGGCTGCTCCAAGAGAAACTGACACTTGTCATTTGAGAGCAACCCATCCTTTGAGGACTTTGAGCGAAAATCATCAAGTGAGGAAAAACCAAAAACCCAAAACCCAAACACCTACAAACCCTAATTGAGCATCACTGAAGAGATTGATCCTGAGTGGATCCGACGCTTGTTACCTTTGAAGACTGTGCTTCTTCCAGATGGTTAGGCGTCATGGTCTAGAGCATCCAAGAGGAATTGTGGATCGCCGAGGGACCAAGTTTGTGAAGGTTTGGAAGTCGCCTGAAGACTTACCACGAGTGATTGGACGAGGTCTGTGTGACCTTAGTTCAAGGAGAATACGGTGAGGACTGGGTGTCCTGAGCTGCGTGTTCATGACTGGGTGTCCGGGACTGTGTGTCCTCGAGTTTAAATACTCACCCGCTCCAACCAGACATACAACTGAGACAATAGTTGGAACTAGCCTACCAAATCATTGTCTTCACCAAGCTTACTGGTTCTATTTCCTCAACACTTTCATTTCCTCATAACTGTGTTGTGTGTTTGTTCATATCTGTATTTGAAGACTTTGACTGAAGACTTTCTCAATTTCCTCAGTTTAATTTCTTCAGTCTGTTTGTCTTCATCCTGTGTTATCCTGTGATTATGTTTCCTGTACTCTGTGCCTGTCTTCATTTCATCATGATGACTATGCTTTTATTCTGTTATGTTTACTTTTGAGTACTTATTCCGCTGCTAGTAGTTCTTCGCTAAGGAATTTCCTCACTGGCAAATTCCTCAGTGAAGAATTTCATAAAAATCGCCTATTCACCCCCCTCTAGTCGATATAACGCACTTTCAATTGGTATCAGAGCAAGGTACTCCCTTGTTCTGTGTGATTTTGGTTTAATCGCCTGGAGTTTTAGTTATGTCGACCGCAAGTATGATCAAGGTCTCTGCTGGGTGCCCTACCTTTGATGGTACGGACTACCCCTACTGGAAGAATAAGATGCGAATGCATCTTGAAGCAATTGATAACGATCTCTGGTATGTTGTGGAAAATGGTGTTCCCTTAGTCACACTTCTCTGAATGCTGCTGATGTGAAGAGATTCAAGCAACTCGACTCTCAAGCGAAGAATATCATATGTGGCCATTTGAGCAAAGGACAGTATGGCAGAGTGAATGCTTTGGAGACAGCGAAGCTTATCTGGGACAGGTTGTCCAAAGTGAATGAAGGAGTCTCAACTCAGCGTGACTCTCGAGTTGATGTTCTTCGCAATCTCTTCAACCGCTTCAAAAGACTCGACAATGAAAATGTTCAACAAACCTTCGATCGCCTCACTGACATCTCAAATGAGCTTCAAGCACTTGGTGCCACGGACATCACCGATCATGAGGTGGTGAAGAAATTGCTGAGATCGCTTGATTCCTCATTTGACACTCTGGCATTGATGATACAAGAACGTGCTGATTACAAGTCACTTGATCCCGCTGATATTCTCGAGAGGATAAATAGTCATGAGTTCCAACTTGCTGAAAAGAGAGATCTCTATGGTTCAAGCTATGGCAGATCACGTGCACTAAAGGCCAAGGCAGTATCTGAGTCCGAAGATGAAGACTCTGATAGCAGCCTTGGTGATCCTGAAGAACTGAGCCATGATCTGGCTCTACTCGTGAAGAAGTTCCAAAAGTTCTCAAGACATGGTCGCCTTGGAAGACCCTAAAGGAGCAATGATTCCTCATCAAGTGACTACAAGAGGAGGCTCTGCCACAAATGCAAGAAGCCTGGACATTACATTCAAGACTGTCCCCAATGGGAAATGGAATCAAAGAAGAAGAAATATAAGGATTACAGTTCTGATGATGCGAAGAAAAAGAAGAAATCCTCAAAATCCTCATCATCAAAATCCTCAAAGCCTTCATATCACAAGAAGAGCAGCTCCAAGAAGGCCAGGGCATTCATTGGCAAGGAAATGGACTCTGACGCTGAATTTCAAGAAAATGAGGAAGAGGAGTCATCTGAGGAGTCCGAATCCGGAGTGGCGAGCCTAGCTCTCGCTACTGCATTCGTCAGCAAGTCTATCTTCAACACTGAAGAAAAATAACCTCACCAACAAAGCTGATGAAGGGGATGATGACTACGCTCCCACCTACTGCTTCATGGCAAAGGGTGCCAAGGTACTCAAATATACCTCTCTGAATCTAGTGAGAATGAATCTGATGAAAATCTTAAGCCCAACTATTCTAAACTTGCTAAGATTGCTGTAAAACAACAAAGGGCTTTAGAAAAGGTTCAAAACATACTAGACAAAAGTGATGATATGTTGGGTGAAGAAATGGATCGCACTAAAGCCCTGACTGAAAATCTTCAGAGATTGTAGACTAGGTTTGACAATCTTCAAAGTCATCATAACACTCTCTTATTCGATCATGAGAAGCTTTCTTATGAATTTCTTCAAAGAAAGCAATATCTTGAAAAGCTAAGAGTGAGTTATGAAGATCTTCAGAAGGAGTGCGATTCATTACTTTCTCAACAAATCAGCGCTTCTTAGGAAGAATTTGTTCCTCCATGCTTGAAGTGCATTGAATGCGAATCTTCTAATTCTTCACCTGAATGTTCAAATGCTGCTAATGTTTCAAATTCTTCACATTCCTCTGCTATGACTAATTCCTCATCTGAGGACATTGCTAGTATCACTAACGATGCAGGGCTGAAGGAATTGTACACGATAGGCATGTACAAAAGCTTCAAAGGGCATCAGGCTCTTTGTGATGTGCTTAAAAAAGCAGATCCTCAACAGGAACCCTAGGAAAGAGGGTATCGCATTTGAGAGGAAACTGAATGCTGATGGTACATATTGGGAGCCTGAGCAGTACCCCAAAATTACATGGGTTGCTGCAAAGGGACCTCCAATTGACTCCAACTATAAGCTATTAAAAAATCAGAATGGTGAAGTACTTGCTAGATATGTTGGCACTAACTGCAGGAACGGCTCCCCTATGAAGAAAATCTGGGTTCCCAAAAGATGCCTTGAAAATATTCAGGTGAATGTCATCATGACGCCACCTGTGAAGAATAGGAACCCCAGATCAAATTCTTCATACGGACCAAATTCCTCAAAAGGATCAATGTCCTCATATGAACATCATCGTGCTAACCCGTCTGTTTTGCAAGGAAGATATAAGGATTATGGATATGTGCATTATTCTTCAAATCATTATGTCCATAAGTCCTCGAAGAATTTCTCTGCATACTCTTATGCTTACTCTAACCCCTCTTATGTGAGATGAAATGGACTGGCTTCTATGCCATCCTTTTCGTATGGAGCTCGCAGAATGATGAACTCTTTGCCACCCCTTTAGATGTGGGTGGTGAAGAAAAAGAACTAATCTCTTCTGTAGGGTCAGGTCTCCAGACGCACGTAATCGTCTGAAGAATTTGCTGGAGACCTGAGCATGCCTGATAGGACGCAGGCTAATCATGAAGAAATGAACTTTCATTTCTCACGTCCTCATACTACTTTATCAATCCTTTTACTTGATGAAATTGATCTGATGAATTGATGTCATATTCTTCACTGATGAAGTATATGAGTTTGTAAGCTGCACTAATTCGTCTGCAGGATGATCAACCTAAAGCCACTGAGTGGGTCCTCGATAGTGGATGTACAAACCACATGACTGGTGACAAGAATCTATTGATGGATGCTCCGTTATCTCCGTCGCATCTGAAGCATATCATGTTTGCTGACAAAGGCAAAACTCAGGTATTGAGTCTAGGTAAGGTTGCGATTACAAAGGATCGACACATGGACAAAGTCATGCTTGTTGAGTCCTTAGGATGCAACCTTATGTCTGTCTCAATGCTTTGTGATCTTGATATGGTTGTTGTCTTTGGCAAGTACCGTTGTGTTGTGGTTATGGAAGCTGACAATTCCAAAGTCTTCGAAGGCTTTAGGAGAGGAGACCTGTATATTGTTGATTTTTCTACAGGACCACAACCAGCCGTGTCCTTACTTGCAAAAGCTTCAGAGGGCTGGCTCTGGCATCGACGACTTGGTCATGCAGTCATGAGGAATTTGCACACACTTGTGAAGAAGAAGCATGTCATTGGCATCGAGAATGTCAAATTCCTCAAGGATCACCTATGCGGAGCCTGTGAAGCTGGGAAGATGACGAAGGCCAAGCATCCAGCAAAGACTATCATGACCACCACTCGCCCGTTTGAATTGCTTCACATGGATCTCTTTGGTCCTAATCATTATTCTGCTATTTCAAATGAAGCATCTCAATATGGGTTTGTTATTGTTGATGATTATTCTCGCTATACATGGGTACACCTTGTTACTTACAAACATGAAGTGCAGGAAGTCTTCAAACGATTTTCCTCGAGGGCTTCAACCAACTTTGGTGTGAAGATCAAGCACATCAGAAGTGACAATGGCACTGAGTTCAAGAATTCTGGTCTCAATGACTATCTTGATGAACTTGGTATTACTCATGAGTTATCTGCTCCCTACACTCCTCAGCAGAATGGCGTCGTGGAGCGCAAGAACATGACTCTTGCTGAGATGGCTCGCACTATGCTTGATGAATACAAAACGCCTCGTCGTTTCTGGACTGAGGCAATTGATATTGCGTGCCACATCATCAACAGAGTATATCTTCACAAATTCTTTAAAAAGACTGCCTATGAACTCCTCACTAATAAGAAACCCAATGTAAGTTATTTCAAAGTCTTCGGTGCTCAATGTTGGATTAGAGATCCTCATCACAACTCAAAATTTGCACTGAAAGCACATGAAGGTTTTATGCTTGGTTACGGAAAAGACTCGCACACCTACAGAGTCTTCAACAACGTTCTTCACAAAGTTGTTGAAACTGTAGATGTGCGGTTCGATGAAACTAATGGCTCGCAAAGAGAGCACCTACCTACTGTGATAGATGAACCAGCACCTGAGGAAACTATCAAGTTCAAGGCTACCGAGGATGTCATTCCTACTGAAGAATCTGCTGAAGAATTCATTCCAGAACATGAAGAACGTTGAGCTAATGCACCTGAAGAAAATGGTGCTAAAGAAAACGCTGATCAAACTCTTCAACGACAACCAGCTCATCCTCGCATTGCAAAAGAAGTGCAAGTTGAAAAGATCATCAATGACATCAAAGCGCCAGGTCCTCTCACACGCTCAAAAGCTTCACATTTGTCTAACTTTTGTGGGAAGTATGCTTTTGTATCTATTACAGAGCCCACTAAGGTAGATGAAGCATTTCTGGAGCCTGAGTGGATTCAGGCCATGCAAGAAGAATTACATCACTTCGGGCTCAACAATGTCTAGGAACTGGTCAAACATCCAGATCATCGCAAGCACAATATCATCAGCACAAAGTGGATCTACCGCAACAAGCAAGATGAAAATGGCCTTGTGGTGAGGAATAAGGCACGACTTGTAGCTCAAGGCTACACACAGGTGGAAGGAATTGATTTCGATGAAACTTTTGCACCTGTTGCTAGACTTGAGGCTATTCGCATATTACTTGCTTATGCTAACCATCATGATATCACTTTATATCAAATGGATGTGAAAAGTGCATTCCTCAATGGTAAGCTTGAGGAAGAAGTATATGTTGCTCAACCCCCAGGTTTTGAAGATCCAAAGAATCCTGACAAAGTCTTCAGACTCAAGAAGGCCCTCTATGGCCTCAAGCAGGCCCCACGGGCTTGCTATGATACCTTGAAGGAACTCCTCATGAAGAAAGGCTTCAAACCCGGTTAACTCGACCCTACTCTTTTCACTAAATCTTATGATGGTGAATTGTTTGTGTGCCAAATATATGTTGATGATATTATCTTTGGCTGTACTGACCAACGTTATAGTGATGAATTTGCCTATATGATGAGTGAAGAATATCAAATGTCTAGGATGGGAGAGTTGAAATTCTTCTTAGGTCTTCAAATTCGTCAACAACACAATGGCATATTATATCTCAGGAGAAATACCTCAAGGATGTACTAAGGAAATTCGGCATGCAAGACTGCAAAGGTGTCAAAATTCCTATGCCCAAAAATGGCCATCTGTGCACTGATGAAAATGGTATTGACTTCGATCATAAGGTATACTGCTCCATGATAGGTTCCTTATTGTACTTATGTGCATCTAGGCCAGATATAATGCTTAGTGTTTGCATGTGTGCCCGATTTCAAGCTACACCGAAGGAATCGCACCATAAGGCTGTGAAGCATATTCTTCGATATCTAGCTCACACACCAACACTTGGATTATGGTACCCCAAGGGCTCGGCTTTTGATCTTGTTGGATATTCTGACTCTGACTATGCTGGTGATCGTGTGGATCGCAAGTCAACATCTGGTACATGTCATTTCCTTGGACGATATTTGGTCTGTTGGTCCTTGAAGAAACAGAACTGCGTATCACTATCTACTGCTGAAGCTGAGTACATTGCCGCTGGTTCTTGCTGTGCCCAATTGCTATGGATGAAGCAAACTCTCAAGGACTACGGCGTCAACATGAAGAATGCGCCTCTCTTCTGTGACAATGAGAGTGCCATCAAGATTGCTCACAACCCAGTTCAACACTCGAAGACAAAGGACATTCAGATTCGTCATCATTTTCTTCGTGATCATGTGTTGAAGGGCGACATTTCTATTGAGCATGTGAAGACTGAAGAACAGCTAGCCGATATCTTCACAAAGCCCTTGGATGAGAAGAGATTTAGCAAGTTGCGGTGTGAGCTAAATATCCTAGAATCTTCGAATGTTCTATGAAAAGGACACTCATCCTAACACTTATGCAAAACTGATGACTTAGATGTGCAACACATGAAGAAACATTTTTCTTCAATCAATGAAGAATAACACTCTTAGTGTGAAGAAATTAATGAAGAATTTGATTCTCAGAACCCTACGATAATTGTACGCGGTGTCTGAAATGATCATTCTTATACGGCGGGTCACGCCACCACCAAAAGTTGAAATTCCTCAAATTATTCATATTCTTCAACTTTGCATAGTCTTCACTGGTTCCGTCGTTTTTCTTCATTGGCTATATATATATGAGTTTATGTCCTCTACAACATTCACTTATTGCTATTTCTTCAAGTTGGTTTTCTGCTAAGTGAATGTGATCGGACGCTTCCCCTCTATGCTATACTCAACCCAATCTGTTCACAAATTCTTCATGTGCGTTCTATTTGAAACTCGTTCAAAATCTTCACTGTGTCCTTGTCAGCTGAAGAAATTGTGAACGGAACTTTAAAACCTATCTTATCTAAATTTTCGGCTTTGCCGCTCAAACTGTTCCGCATCCCACGATACACTTATCCACTCACCCACGATCTAACACGATCTCCACCTCTTACTACGTGGGTGACACATGTCATGCGAATGAGAAGGGTCAGGGGCACATTCGTCCAATTTCTTCGGGCGAGCAGTTTTTCACCGTGGCTATAAATACCCCTCCTTCCCTTCCTCACTTCTTGTACTCCGCTCGACCTCTCTCTCTAGCTCGAGCTTCTCAAACCCTAGCGCCGCCGCTACTTCATCGCCCCCGGTGAGGAAGAGCTTCACTGCCTCGACCTCGTCGCCGACGTACTCGCGCCGACCGCGGAAATCTTCACTCCGCCGCCGCCGTAGCCATCTTCCTCCGCCAAGTTAGGGCGTGGAAGATCTGCACAGACGAACTTCACATCTCCTCACTCCAGTTCGCCGTGTTCTTCGTCTAGGGTAATTAAAAGTTACTTTTACTGCCCTCGTTGATTCGAATGATTAACTACAAAATCTTCAAATGTGTTTTTCTTCATATCTTCACACACTGAACACCTCACAAGTCATCTGTTCTTGATTCGTTTCTCTAAGCATCATTTCAAGATTCCTCAATTGTGTGGATCTTTGATCTATACAACTCTGGAACGTAAGACAAAGAACACTTAGTGAATATCTTCAAGACTCATCTGGTCAAATTCCTCAAACTTGTTCTTTTTGAAAAACCTTCTGAGAACGCATATGACCTCTCCAAATTCCTCGCAACTATACTCTGTTCACAGGTACACATGTCAACTGCTGAATCACTAGGTTCTCATCAACTTAACTCATTTGCAGCGTTCCTCGAAGAAAAGTTGCATACTTCTTCAGAGAATTCGATTGTCCAAATTCCTCAACTGAAGAAAATGGCTGATGGTAAAAGGCCACAGAAGGGAGAAAAGAGGCCTGAGGTAAATACATCGTTTGGGATCCCTGATGACATATATGCTGGGTACTGCACACCTACTGAGGAAACCAAGAATGAGCGCAAAGTGCGCAAACAGAGGATAGAGAGGAGATGGGCAAGAGAATGGAGGGAGTACAGATATGTCACTCCTAAGTACATGAAGAAATTCACACTCAATCCTCAATGCCCAAGAGCTCCATTGGCACCTGGCCAAATAGCAGATCCCACCAGCCTCAAGCGCGGTGAGGACTATCCTGATGAATGGGCCAAGCGCCAAACCAAGTTGGCTAAGCAAGCCAGAGAAGCAGTGAGGAAATTCAATGAAGACTCTACTGCTGCTGCTGCCTCTACTGAGGCCTCTGCTGTCAAGCCAAAGAAGGCTATGTCTAAGAAGCCTGCATGCAGGCCAAGTTCCTCAGCAATGCCCTCACGGCCAGAATCATCAAAGCCCTCACGGCCAATTCCTCATGCTGCTCCTGTTCCTCCAAAGTCCTCAGCTCCTCCGCCAAAGCCTTCAGCTGTTCCGACCAAATCCTCAGCACCCGTGCATCTCGCCTCGTGCCAAAGGACTGCCGAAATCTCCATTGCCTCAGGTGTCTCAGCTAGTTCCTCAGCTGCACCAAGTTCCTCAGCTGGCCCCTCACTGCTGAAGAGAAAGGCCACTGCTGGACGAGGTCCTCGCCCAAGTCCTCAAAAGAAGCAAGTCGCTTTCCATGTGCCGTCTGATGAAGACGAAGCTGATGATGATGAAGTTGCAAAAATCATCAGAGACAGGCAAGTCAGGGCCGCTAGAGCCAAAGGATCAGAAGTGCCACTGCTTTTGGATCCCAAGCTGATCCTCGACTACATTGATGATTGGCACAAGGACCCCAACACTCCCTTGCCTGACTTCAAGCTGACTCCTGGCCAGAGTCACATGCTGACCCACTTCATTCAAGAAGAAACGTGGAAATTTGAGAAGGCCAGGCAGATCAATAAAGTGCAGTACAAGAAAGAGCGCTATCTAAAGAAAAACGTTGTCTCTATGACAACTGAAGAACTTGTCACTATTCAGACTGAGATTAGGAAACTCAGTGATGACTTTGATGCATATCGCTCTGATTGTCTTCGAGCCAAGGTTCGTTTTATGAAACTTGCGAATAACTTCACTTCCAATGTTGCAGCCCCAATGCAACAGGAAATTCCTCAGGCTGAAGCATCTGCTCAGCCTACTGAAGAAAATGCTAGCACCGCTTATGACAATCAGACTGCTGAAGATAATGTGAGTTCCAAGGCTGATGACTACATTCCAGCCGCTGAAGAAATTGCCAGGGCACCCACTAGTGGTGTGCCGGAAGAAACTGAAGAACTCAGGGCAACTGCATCAGTTGTGACTGAAAAAAATCAACCAGATTCTTCAGCTGCTCCCGCACCAACTTCAACTCCAATCCTTCCATCTGCATCAGATGTGAAGAAGACCAAGGATGCAGAGCTACTGCAGTGAAGAAAAGGAAAGCATCAGCTGCTTCAGATTCTTCAGCTCCGCAGAAAATGAAGCCTATGACAAGTTCGTTTGCAAATCCGATTGATGCTGTTCCCATCTCAACTAGGCCATCAGAGGACCTTGTTCCTTTTGATGAATAATATGTGATCCCTAGCAGATCTGATGAAGAAACTCCTTCTGCTGCTTCGTCTGAACCGTTGGATGAAGAAATTGAAGTGGATACGATCCCTTCAACACCTATCATCTCCTCGCCTATGCCTCAGTTCACAGCTGAAGAGACTGGCGTTGAAGAAATGGAAGATGAAGATGTGGACATTGGCTGCTCCACACCCATAATCAATGATGAATTCTGGGAAAGTCAGCATCCAAACTCTCCAATGTTCACCCCTCTACAACAAATTCCTCAGTCCCCCACACAAACTGTTCACATGGGCTCTGAAGAAACTCATCCCACTGCATCTGTCCATGAGGAAATTCCTGCCACTAGCGCTGAAGAAACTGCTATTGCTGAATAACCAACGACACAAACTGCCACTGAGGAGGAACCAAAAATTCCTTAGCCTGAAGAACCTGCGATTGAGATTCCTGAGGTCGTGATGCAACTCACTGACACTCCTCTGCCGAAGCCAAAGGATCCTTTCTCACGCAAGCAAAAGTTCAAGGCTGATGATTTCTTCGGCGAGCACGTATTCTTCGAAGATTACAACCCATATGACTCTGGTCGCATTAGGAAGAGGCATTTCTGGACTGCCAGTCAAGCAAATTTCTATTCCTCAGTGCTGTTCAACAAGGAGAAAATCTTCTACCATGAGCATATTCCTCATGTGGATATGGAATCTCTGCCGTGCTTCGCACCAGTCCTCAGTGTTCTTCATGACGTTGGACTGCTCAACTTTTGCTCTGACATCTGCGATTGGAATGAACAAACGATTCTTCAATTCTATGCAATGGTGCACATCACCGGAGATGCTGAATTTGTGAATTCATGGGTGCTGGACTGGATGTCTGAAAACACTCACTACACTGCACCAGCCTCTGAATTGCTTCGTGCTATACCACTCAGTCCTCCCCTTGAAGAAGCTCGCTGCATCTACAGTGAAACTGAGCTCACACATCATTACATGCAGGTGCTAATGAAACCTTTGAAGCCAGGTCAAGCACCAAGAACCAAATTCCTCGTGAAGGAATTGCTGTACATGCCCAGAACTGTCTATCGCATTCTTACGAGGACAATCAGTCTCATCAAAGGCCACGACTCATCTGATGAGGAAATTGTTGGCATCATGAAGAATCTGGTATTCAACATCGTTCATGGCATTCCTGTCAATTATCATGATTTCTTCATGAGGACTATGGCCAATGTTGCACTATCTCCGTTTGAGCTGAAGCCTTATGCACCTTGGATTATGAGATTCCTCAGGACAAGGTCTTCACTCAACTACAAAGCTGATTTCCAGAATCACCTCAGCTACTTGCCCCCAATTGAAGTCCTCAAGCAGACATATTCCTTAGTTGATGGAAAGGGTAAGGCACCGGCTGTAATAGATGAAGGCATTCGTCCATTGGATGGTCAGTTTCGCAAAGCTGCATCTTATTCCACCAATAATGACTCTGCCACACATGACTCTGCCAATGCACCTAAGTCCACTCCTCAAGCCACTGCTCCGCGCGTGATGACTGACCGTGAACTTCTGCTTAGTCTTCACCAGAAGGTGGATCGAAATCACAAATGGGTTAAGCGTCAGTTTGGTTCAGTTCTTCACAACATGACTGCCACACACAATGCAGTGAAGAAAAAACCACTACTACATCCATCAAGTCTTCGGTCACACCTGGGCAATCCTGTCACATCTGTATGGTGAAGAAGATCTGAAGAACATTGGTCTCAAAGAAGATTTTTACTGGTCTGCACCTCCACCGAAGAAATTCAAGAAGGTCTAGGTTCCTTCTCTGGTGGCCAGCTCATTTTCTTCATCGTGCGACACTAATGAACATGAAGATTTGGACGACACTGCGGTAGGCCCTACATCAACAAACGACCCCAACAACGCTGGCGCTCCTTCAACAACATGATTATCTTCTGGGGCGTTAGTCCCCATTTTCGATCCTTTTGGTCATTCGATGACAAAGGGGGAGAAATATGAGTCAGTCTTCAAGCGGGTCTACTATATGGGCGTTTTTTATTTGCTAAGTTACAACTCTCGTTCTTCTGAAACTTTATTGGATCGAGTTGTAATCTTAAACCCGATGGTGCTCTGATACTTTTGATGCACTGTGCTCTGATACTTTTGATGCACTATTCTGCATGCTTATTCCTCGTTAATATTATTGCACGCATGCTGAATTTCATCAGGCACCATATTTCATCATGCATTTCAAATTCTTCATATTATATGTTAAATGCGTGTATGAATTACAAGATATAGGGGGAGATCTCCATGATTCAACTCTTCAAGTGTGCATTGCTTCAAAGGCAAATTCCTCACTATGCACATCTTCAGGGGGAGTTCTTCTATATCTTGCAATCAAATTCCTCAATATCAGTAGTTACACTTCATATGTTTATCCCCGTTGAAAACTTAACCTATATTGTCATCAATCACCAAAAAGGGGGAGATTGTAAGTGCATCTAGTGCCCCTTAGTGATTTTAGTGTATTGAAGACTTATAGGTTAAGGGACTAATGCGTTTGTAAGTGTACACAGGTCTATAAGTCTATGAGGAGTTTGATATTTATAGGAAAAGTCGACCCCTAAAAATGAATATCTTCGACTGAAGATTTTGGTATTTCTGAAGACTTTCATGAAGACTTTGAAAGTGAAGAAATTGGTGTGTCCGTGAAGACTTGATATTCATGCGAGGAATATGAAGCTTGAAGACTTTCATTTTCATAGTTTTGTTTTTCTCTTTCTTGAGTCATAGGAAACACCATACTGTTAACGGGGGTCGAGGAAATACTAAGGAAAAATTTCCATGTGATGCTCAACTCAAAATCCTACACCTACCAATCCCTTCGAGTGAAGCCATTGGAAATCTCATACAGTTCAGTCAATTTCTTCAATGACAGAGACGAAGTTCTTCTGGTCTCTGAGGAATTTGTCCTGACTGAGGAGTTAGGAATTCGCCAGTGCGGATTGCCTACACAGTGAGGAACATGATAGCCCTGAGGATTTTGCTACTCAAAATTCCGACCGTTGCTGTGCTATGCGCCAGCTATCCCAAAATATCTATCCACCTAACGGTCATATCATTGAAGGGAATTTATGTCTTACCATGTTGGGCTGCTCCCTAGGCTATAAATAGCCGCCCCCTACAACCACTAGCTGGTTGGCTGCTCCAAGAGAAACTGACACTTGTCATTTGAGAGCAACCCATCCTCTGAGGACTTTGAGCGAAAATCATCAAGTGAGAAAAAACCAAAAACCCAAAACCCAAACACCTACAAACCCCAAGTGATTGAGAATCACTAAAGAGATTGATCCTGAGTGGATCCGACGCTTATTACCTTTGAAGACTGTGCTTCTTCCAGATGGTTAGGCGTCATGGTCTAGAGCATCCAAGAGGAATTGTGGATCGCCGAGTGACCAAGTTTGTGAAGGTTTGGAAGTCGCCTGAAGACTTACCACAAGTGATTGGACGAGGTCTGTGTGCCCTTAGTTCAAGGAGAATACAGTGAGGACTGGGTGTCCCGAGCTGCGTGTTCAGGACTGGGTGTCCGGGACTGTGTGTCCTCGAGTTTAAATACTCAGCCGCTCCAACCAGACGTACAACTGAGACAGCAGTTGGAACTGGTCTACCAAATCATTGTTTTCACCAAGCTTACTAGTTCTATTTCCTCAACTCTTTCATTTCCTCATAACTGTGTTGTGTGTTTGTTCATATCTGTGTTTGAAGACTTTGACTGAAGACTTTCTCAATTTCCTCAGTTTAATTTCTTCAGTCTGTTTGTTTTCATCCTGTGTTATCCTGTGATTACGTTTCCTGTACTCTGTGCCTGTCTTCATTTCATCATGATGACTATGCTTGTATTCTGTTATGTTTACTTTTGAGTACTTATTCCGCTGCTTGTAGTTCTTCGCTAAGGAATTTCCTCACTGGCAAATTCCTCAGTGAAGAATTTCATAAAAACCTATTCACCCCCCTCTAGTCGATATAACGCACTTTCAGTTTATGGTAACTGGTGGCACAGAAGGCAGAGAGGGGCATGTGGCAGGCCGCGATGTGCCGATCTGTCCGCAGTCCAGCATCGGCCCTAGTAAGCAAGCCAGAGGAAGATTTTCACGCGTAGAGGAGCCCGGGACTTCCAGGTGAGGCGTCAAGACGGCTCAATGATCGATCCAGAGAAGAGCGTCAGGTAACAAGACTTGGCGGAATACGCGCCCGAAGAGGTCTAGCACCAAGAAAAGCCGAAGTCCATGTCAGCCCTCACGGCACTCATGACCCGCTTTTGTGCGGGTGAAGATAGTTGGCTGGCCCATAGCAAAAACAATGCAAGCAACGCCGACACCTCTAAAGCCAAAAATAGCAATGATAAGTCCCGACGCAACAGACACAAGCGTCGAAACAATAATGACAACACCGATGATATCGCGGTCAATGCCGTATTCAGTGGCTCTAAGTCCGGTCAGCGGAAGAAGCCGTTCAAAAAGAAAAATTCAGGCTCATCCAGCTTGGACCGCATACTCGATCATCCGTGCCAAATCCATGGCACCCCAGACAAACCACCCAATCATACCAACAGAGATTGTTGGGTTTTCAAACAGGCCGACAAGTTAAATGCCAAAATCAAGGAGAAGGGATAGCAAAGCGAGGACGACGACGTGGAGCCCCGGCCACCGAACACAGGGGGAGAGAAGAAGTTTCCCCCTCAGGTCAAAACGGTGAACATGATATACGCTACCCACATCCCTAAGAGGGAGCACAAGTGCGCGCTCAGGGACGTCTATGCGATAGAGCTAGTCGCCCCAAAATTTAATCCATGGTCGTCATACCCGATCACTTTCGAACATCGGGATCATCCGACCAGTATCCGTCGCGGCGGTTCAGTCGCACTGGTCTTGGACCCAATAATTGATGGGTTCCACCTGACGCGAGTCTTGATGGATGGTGGCAACAGCCTCAACCTGCTCTATCAGGATACAGTGCGCAAAATGGGCATTAATCCATCACGGATCAAGCCCACAAAGACCACATTTAAAGCAGTCATACTAGGTGTAGAGGCCCGCTGTACGGACTCAATCAAACTAGAGGTTGTCTTCGGATCTCCGGACCACTTCCAAAGCAAGGAGTTAATCTTCGATATCGTCCCCTTTCGCAGCGGCTATCATGCACTGCTTGGACGAACGACATTTGCTTGATTCAATGCGGTGCCACACTACGCTTGTCTCAAGCTCAAGATGCCTGGACCACGCGGCATCATAACAGTTAATGGAAACACGGAACGCTCCCTCCAGACCGAGGAGCACGCCGCTGCCTTAGCAACAAAAATACAGAGCGGCCTTTCCAAGCAGAACCTTAATTCGATGACAGAGCTCTCGGACACTATTACGAGAGTACGGACTATTCTGCAGCAGGACAACTTGGTTCATCAAGAGCTCGACTAGCAATTCGGCCTCCGTCCCAGTCCCGACCAAGTGGTGGCAATTGTACTGCACGTACATAACTACGCACTCAAAATAGCATGGGCATGGATGGAGGCATAACTAGCTTGTGATCCACAATACGGCTCGACCGCCCCTGGACACACATACTTTCACTGTTTCCATTTTCCCTCCTTTTTCAGGTTTCTTTTTCACAAGCCTTCCCTGACGGCTTGACCACCGATTCTTTTCGAAGGATAAATACACCAAGACGACAAGAAGCACGGACGTACTGGGGAATTTTTAGGTGGTTTCTTTAACGATCCCTTTACCTGTTTTCAGGACCCACACACAGCTCTCCCTTGGTTAAGGCACATCAAATAGCCGTCTGCTTATTGCACTACTTGTATAAATGCGCTTTAATGCACCAATGAAATTATAATGGAAACAGTTTGCGGCCCAAATTTTACGGCTCTAGCTTACTACCTTTTTGTAACACCCTCGATGCGACTATAGCTCCCACGTGTCGAGGCACGACTTAGAGACATAATCGCATTAAAGGCATATGTCGCAAGTTAGGCAATCTTCACAACATCCCATGTAATATAAATAATAAAAGGGGAGATAACACAGTTGGCTTACACTCGCCACGTCAATCAAGTACATAAATAGCATTACAACATTCAAACACTCATGGCGCGACTACGGCGCCAAAATAAAAGACAACCCAACATGCGACACGGTCCCGATCACCCCAACTGGGCACCACTACTGATCATCAGGAAAAGAAACATAGTATCGTTGAGAGTCCTCGTCGAACTCCCACTTGAGCTCAAGCGCGTCACCTGGAGCGGAATCATCAGGCCCTGCATCTGGTTTAATAGTAATCTGTGAGCCACGGGGACTCAGCAATCTCGCACCCTCGCGACCAAGACTATTTAAGCTTAATAGGTAAGGCAAGGTAAATATAAGTGGAGCTGCAGCAAGCGACTAGCATATATGGTGGCTAACCTATTCGCAAAAGAGAGTGAGAAGAGGAGGCAAAGCGTGAGCGAGAAACTAGAGAACAACCTGCGCAAGCATTACTCCAACACCGTGTCCACTTCCCGGACTCCGCCGAGAAGAGACCATCACGGTAACACACACTGTTGATTCATTTTAATTAAGTTAAGGTTCAAGTTGTCTACAACCGGACATTAACAAATTCCCATCTGCCCATAACCGCGGGCACGGCTTTCGAAAGTTTAAATCCCTGCAGGGAGTCCCAACTTAGCCCATGACAAGCTCTCACGGTCAACGAAGGAATAGACCTCCTCCCGAGACGTTCCGATCAGACTCGGTATCTCGGTTCTTCAAGAGACTTCGACAGGTTAAAACGAATCCAGCAACACCGCCCGAATGTGCCGATAAATCCCGATAGGAGCTGCACATATCTCTTTCTCAGGGCACACTCAGATTGTCCAAACTTCTGGTAGGCCAGCCCAGAGTTGCACCTGGTAGCCACTGGCGGCTGACGAGTTGGACCAACACTCAGAGGAGCACTGGCCCGGGGGGGGGGGAGGGTTAAATAAGATGACCCTCGGGCTCCAGAAACCCAAGGGGAAAAGAGGCTAGGTGGCAAATGGTAAAAACAAGGTTGGGCAATGCTGGAAAAGCTTTAATCAAGGCGAACTATCAAGGGGTTCCCATTATAACCCAACCGCGTAAGGAACGCAAAATCCGGGAACTTAACACCGATATGACGGAAACTAGGGTGGCAAGAGTGGAACAAAACACTAGGAGAGAGGCCAAGACTTCCACCCTTTACCAAGTATAAAGATGCATTAAGATAACATGGCAATATAATGATATCCCAACAAGTAAATAAAGTTCCAACAAGGAACGGTCTCCAAACTTCACCTGCAACTAGCAACGCTATAAGAGGGGCTGAGCAAAGCGGTAACATAGCCAATCAACGGTTTGCTAGGACATGGTGGGTTAGAGGTTTGACATGGCAATTTGGGAGGCTTGAAAATCAAGTGGTAGGCATCGTAGCATGGCATAGCAAAAGAGCGAGCATCTAGCAAAGCAAAGATAGTAGTGATTTCGAGGGTATGATCATCTTGCCTGCAAAGTTGTCAGAGTTGACTGGATCCTCGAAAGCAAACTCAACGGGCTCCACGTTAGCGAACTTGTCTCCCGGCTCTACCCAAACAATACAAACAAGAAAACGGAGCACAATCAACCACGTGCAAACTCAAACAACAAGATGCAAAGATGGTATGCTATGCGGGATGCGATGCGGTATGCATATGCAAGATTTGGCAAGGAATGCATGAACCTGGCCTCAACTTGGAAAAACAAGTGTGCCACTGGAAATATGAGATGAAATCGCTTGAAAACGATATAAAGAACGCCGGAATCGGAGTCACGGTTTGGAAATGGCAAGCGATTCAAATATGACACCGGTCTGCGATTTACAGCAAGTAGCCATCTAAATGCAACAAGATGAATATGCTATAGCACCCAAACATGGCATAAAAATACATGGCAGGGATGCATTCAAGAAGCTTAAAAAAAGTCTAGCACTGAGCTACGGCCAATTCATCCATTAACAGGGTCAAATAAGCATGGCAAAAATGCATATGGTAAACAGATTTCAGACTTAGTGAAATTAACAGTTGTCTGGAATCTCAGATCAGGTAGCACTCTTTGGAGCAACAAAACTACATGCTACATGACCTGAACATGCCAAAGTAAAACACGGCATGGAGCTACTCAAAAAGCTTAACAAAAGTCCCTTAGTGACCTTGAGCCAAAAGGGATCAGAAAACACATTTGCAAGCATGTGAACATAGCAAAAGCATAAACAGTTCTCATACTTAGCGAAAACTGGAGCATGCTGAAAACAGATTTCAAGTAGGCATGTTTACGAGCTCGATGCACTCACTACGGAGCAAGTCATGAAAAGCTAAGCATACATCCATCAATCATACACAAAATGCAAGCTAGACAGGGCAAGAACAATAACATAGCATGCACGGATCAACTACAACATCCCCGGCAAAATTGCTAACAAGTAGACAATCTGCCCGGATTCACGAAGTAGCAAAAGTAGAGCTCGATTGACTCAAGCTAGGGTGCTCCATAATAGCAAACAAAGACATGGATAGATAGAGCACTACAAGATTAATAAAACATCCTTACTGATCATCCTCAAAAGAGGCACGGATCACTAGGAAACGACAAGAACATATGGCCATATGAGATAAACAGGTCAAGGACTTGGTGGAAATGCTAAGTCCCTGAAATCAGCATTACCAAGTGCCTCACTTAGCAAGCTTGTGCTAGTCACCACACACATCACAAAAATACATGGGTTGCACCTCTGGATAGATGGCAAAACCCTTAACAAAACATATGTAGAGCTCATGGGCATATCATGCACACAATAATCATGGCAAAAATGACAAATATCTAAATTGAGCAGCAGATCTGACAATTATCTCAAGTAGCACTCTTCTAACAGCATTTCGGGCATCAAGATGAACTCAAATGTAAATGATGCAATGAGATGAAATGATGTACTCTCTGAGGCGAACATTTTGATATGCTATATGCGCAAAACAGAGTCACGGGTGCAAAGTTACGGCACGATGAACATGGGCATATGAACTAGGGTTTCGGGAGAAAGTCAACCGTCGGGATCCAGATCCAGATCCGGATCGCACGCGTTTCGAGGTGCTCGCCGGAGAGTCGCCAGAGTCGGACTTGGGGGCGCCGACGTTGACGAGGAAGAGGCGGGGTGGCCGGATCCGGGCGGAGAGGACGACGGAGGAGCGCGGTGGAGGTCGGCGCCAGCTCGGGCGACGAGGGGGGCTCGCCGGAGTCGGAGCTCTCCTCCGGCCGGCGAGGAACGCGGCGGCCGGCCGGGGCGAAGTGCGGCGGCGCGCGAGCGGTGAGGAGGCGCGGGGCGCGTGGTAGCTGGCGGCGGGCGACGTGGGCCGCGGGGGCCGGTTCCGGGCTCGGCGGGCCGCGGCGGTGGGAGGTGGCCGGTGTGCCACGTGTCACGTCCTGGCTGGCTGGGCGCGGTTGTCCGGCGCGGCCCGGACATTGTCCGGCGCGCGGAGAGGACGGGGGCTAGGTTAGGGTGCGAAATGACCCGGGATTTTCGGAGGGGAGGCTATATTTATAGGTAGAGGGAGCTAGGAGAGTCCAAATGAGGTGCGGTTTTTGGCCACGTGATCGTGATCGAATGCTCTAGATGATGGAGAGGGTTTTGGTGGGTTTTGGGCCAAATTGGAGGGGTGTTGGGCTGCAACACACACGAGGCCTTTTCGGTCCCTCGGTTAACCGTTGGAGCATCAAACGAAGTCCAAATGGTACGAAACTTGACAGGCGGTCTACCGGTAGTAAACCAAGGCCGCTTGGCAAGTCTCGGTCCAATCCGGAAATGTTTAATCCCCACACACGAAAGAAAGGTAGAAATGACCATCGGAGGAGAACGAAGCGCCCGAATGCAAAACGGATAACAGGGAAAATGCTCGAATGCATGAGATGAACACGTATGCAAATGCAATGCACATGATGCCATGATATGAGATGCATGACAATGGCAACAACACACGGAGACAAAACCCGAACCCGAGAAAATAAAATAACTTAAGGCCGGAAACGGCAAGAGTTGGAGTACATATTGGGTAAGTTACATCCGGGGTGTTACAACACTCCACCACTACGAAAGGATCTCGTCCTGAGATCTAGGACTGGAAGAACGCCGAGTACTCAGAACGGTGGTGATCCTCGCGTTCCCAGGTAGCTTCACAGTCGGAATGATTTGACCACTTGACTTTGAGGAATTTGATTGATTTGTTGCGAGTCTTGCATTCAGTCTCTTCAAGAATAGCAACTGGGTGCTCACGATAAGAGAGATCTTCTTGGAGCTCAATGTCCTCGAAGTTGACGGTGCGGTCAGGAGTCTTGAAGAACTTTCGGAGCTGAGAGACATGGAACACGTCATGAACATTTGCAAAGTTTGAAGGAAGCTCGAGTTGATAGGCGAGATCGCCTCTCTTGCTGACAATTTTGAAAGGTCTGACGTATCTAGGGGCAAGCTTCCCTTTGATACCGAAGCGACGAGTACCTTTCATAGGAGAGACGCGGAGGTAAACATGATCTCCGATCTCGAAAGCCAAATCACGGTGCTTAGTATCATAGTAGCCCTTCTGGCGGGATTGGGCTACTTTGAGGTTATCTCGAATGACTTTGCACATCTCCTCTGCCTCTGTGATTAAGTCATTTCCCAAAAGCTGACGTTCACCAGTTTCGGACCAGTTGAGAGGGGTACGACACTTCCTGCCATACAGAATTTCAAATGGGGCCTTGCTCGAACTTGCTTGAAAACTGTTGTTGTAGGAGAATTCAGCATAAGGAAGACAATCCTCCCACTTCATGCCGAAGGAGATCACACAAGCCCTGAGCATATCTTCAAGAATCTGGTTGACACGCTCGACTTGACCGCTAGTTTGAGGATGGAAAGTTGTGCTGAAGCGGATGTTGGTGCCCATGGCCTTTTGAAAAGAATCCCAAAACTTGGAGGTAAAGATGCTGCCATGGTCTGAAGAGATCACTTGTGGAATACCGTGCAGAGAGACAATCCGAGAGGTATAGAGTTCCGCCAATTGAGCTGCAGTGATTGACTCTTTGATAGGCAGAAAGTGAGCCACTTTAGTGAGTTTGTCGATGACAACGAATATAGCATCATTGCCACGCTTGGACTTTGGAAACCCAGTCACGAAGTCCATTTCAATGTGGTCAAACTTCCATTCTGGAATGGCAAGAGGTTGGAGGAGACCCGCTGGCCTTTGATGTTCTACCTTCACTCTTCTGCAGACATCACATTCATTCACGAATTGAGCAATCTCGTGCTTCATTCGAGTCCACCAATAAGCCTGCTTGAGGTCCTGATACATCTTCGTGCTCCCGGGGTGGATGGAGAGGAGATATTTGTGAGCCTCGTTCATGATCACTTTACGAAGTTCACCTTTGGGCAAAACAATACGATCCTCGAAGAAGAGAGTATCCTTGTCATCAAGGCGGTAGCACTTGTACTTGGGTTGACTCTTGGCAATCCCAATCTTCACCTTTTTCACCATAGCATCAAGAAGCGAGCTTGGCGAATCTGGTCTTCCAAGGTAGGAGAGACTTGAAGGTTGGCGAGGAAACCTTGAGGAACAACTTGCAGATTAAGTTTGCGGAAAGCTTCACAAAGCTCGGGTTGATAAGGCTTGAGAATCAGACTGTTGCAATAAGCGTTCCTGCTCAAAGCGTCAGCAATCACATTGGCCTTGCCTGGAGTATACTCGATACTCGGATTATACTCTTGAATCATTTCGACCCATTGAGTCTGCCTGAGGTTGAGATTAGGCTGAGTGAAGATGTACTTGAGACTCTTGTGATCAGTGAAAATGTCCACTTTTCTTCCCAATAAGAGATGCCTCCAAGTCAAAAGAGCATGCACAACTGCCGCCAACTCAAGATCATGAGTGGGGTAGTTCTTCTCATTGGGCTTCAACTAGCGAGAGGTATAAGCCAGAACTTTCTTCTCTTGCATCAACACTGCACCGAGACCTTGGAGAGAGGCATCACAAAAGACCTCGTGCGGTTTGGATTCATCAGGCGGAGTCAGAACTGGAGCGGTGACCAATTTCTCTTTCAAGGTGTTGAAAGCGAAGTCACACTTCGGAGACCAAACGTACTTGACGTGCTTCTAGAGAAGATTTGAGAGAGGTTTCGCGATCTTAGAAAAGTTCTCAACGAACCTTCGACAATAGCTTGCGAGACCGAGGAAGCTACGGAGTTGCTTCACGTTCTGAGGGGGTTCCCAATTCACAATTGCAGACACCTTCTCAGGATTCACCGCAATGCCCTTGGCAGAGATGATATGACCAAGATAAAGAACCTCATTGAGCCAAAATTCGCACTTGGAGAACTTGGCGTAGAACTGGTGTTCCCTGAGCTTATCGAGAACCAAACGCAAGTGCTTGGCATGATCTTCCTTGTTCTTCGAGAAAACCAGAATGTCGTCGAGATAGACCAAAACGAAGTCATTGGTGTAGGCGTTGAAGATGAAGTTCATCATGCGAGAGAACGTCGGAGGAGCGTTGACGAGGCCAAAAGACATGACAGTGTATTCATATGAACCATAGCTTGTCCTGAAAGCCGTCTTGGGAATATCTTGCTCACGGATTCGAATCTGATGATAACCCATATGGAGATCAAGCTTGGAGAATACTTGGGCACCTTTGAGTTGTTCGAACAGCTCGTTGATGTTAGGAAGTGGGTATTTGTTCTTGATGGTCTTCTTGTTCAATGGACGGTAATCAACACAAAGTCGGTCCGTTCCATCCTTCTTCTTCACAAAAAGAACACCACAACCCCACGGAGAAGAACTAGGCCGGATGAGACCCATTCTCTCTTGAATATCGAGTTGGTTCTTCAGCTCCTTCAACTCTTCAGGTCCGAGCTTGTGAGGACGCTTGCACACAGGTTCCGTGCCAGGCTCAAGATCAATGGCGAATTCAACTGGCCGGTGCGGAGGCATTCCTGGAAGCTCTTCTGGAAAGACATCTTGATATTCACAAACGACTGGAATTTGTGAGATAGCATCCAGTTCCCCCTTCTCATTGAGAGAAAACAGACGGATGGTATTATCCTGAGCGGCAAAGACAATTACATCCTCAGACGAATGAGTCAATTGAATCTGTCTGGCTGCACAATCAAGCTAAGCCTTGTGCTTAGAAAGCCAATCCATCCCGAGAATAAGATCAATATCCGAGTTACCAAGAACCATAGGAGAAGCTAGAAACTTGAAATCACGCATCATAATAGAAATATCCGGAATCTCGTGGTTAGCGAGCAAACATTTACCCGGAGAGACAACTGCTAACGGTTTATGCATAACTTGGGAAGTCAATTCATGCTTAGATGCAAAAGGCTTCGAGATGAAACAATGCGATGCACCAGTATCAAAAGGTACTTTTGCGGGAATATCGTTAACAGGAAGGTTACCCATGATGACATCTGACGAGTCCTCTGCCTGAGCTGCATTCATCAAGTTGACCTTGGCGTGCTTGGGGTTATGCTTGACCACAACTGTACTTGCCGATCTCACAGGAGGAGGAGGAGGAAGACGCCTCTGGTTGAAACACTTGTTCTCATAGTGACCCTTCTGTTGGAACTTGTTACACGTGACCTCTGAAAGCGGACGGTGATACGGAGCACTCGATCTAGGAGCTTGAGACGAAGTCTTGTTCTGAGAGCCGGGGTTGGGGGGGGGGGAAGAACCACTGCCACCTTTGCTCTTCTGATACGGCTGACGGAACGGAGGAGGAGGAGGAAGCCAATATTTCTGCTGCTTGGCCACTTGAGTAGAGGAAGAAGGCGTAGCATCTCTGACTCGCTTCTTGGAAGCATCACACCTCAGTTGAGCGTCCTCTTGCTTCAATGCCATGTTGTAGAACTCATCGTATCTCAAGGGTTCAAAGAGAACAAGAGCTAGCTGAATTTCTTCTCTGAGACCACCCCTGAACTGGTATATCATGCTCTTCTCATCAGGAACGTCCTGCTTGGCAAAGCGGGCGAGCTTCTGGAACAACTTGTTGTAGTCATAGACAGACAAAGAGCCTTGCTTGAGGTTGCGGAATTCCTCATGCTTGCTTTCAACCATGCTCTGAGGAATATGATGAGCTTTGAAGTCTTGACGGAATTCATCCCAGGTAATCACACGTCCACCTCTGGAATCCTTGTACTGCTGGAACCATTCTGCAACTTGGTCTTTGAGTTGGAAGAAAGCGAACTTGACAAAGTCCTCAGGCCTGACGTTACTGCACTCGAAATGCTTGCACAGATCCACGAGCCAATCGTCAGCATCAGTTGCCTCAACACAATTGCTGAAAGTCTTTGGCCCATTAGCAAGGAACTGGTTGAGTGTAGCAAAGTGATTCTAATTGTTGCCTTGGTTGCCTTGATTCGCTTGATTGCGCTCTTGAAGAATTTGCATGATCAACTGTGTGTTTGCATTGGTTGAGGCCATCACAGCTTGCCATGCCTCCGGAGGAGGTGGAGGTGGTGGCGGATCAGGATTCGGAGTCGTGCGCGTTGGAGGAGCCATCCTGAAGAGGTTGACATCCATTAGCACATTGATAGACAAATATTGAAGCTGAATCCAACGGAATGAAAATAGCAACATATAGTCTTCACATCCGAACAAAATGAACGAATGTATTCCTCTTGAAATGGTCACATATCCATAAATTGAGAAGCCACTTAGAATTTAGGTAGAGAAATAAATCAACAAGGTACGGATCAAGAACGAATACTCGGTAAGAAATCCCAATCTCAAACCAATTATCCGTGGAAGAAGAACTAGAGCTACAAGAATTCCCACCTATGAAACTCCCGAACCTTTCTGGTTATGCAATCAGGTTTTGGGGATACAAGAGAAGCATAATATCTCACCCAAATCTAGCAAATCCTACATCCAGTTGTATCCATCCTTCAACACATAACCAAGAAAAACTTCGGAAACCATCTACCTCAACCTTCGAAAAGCATCCGTTATACAAGTTATGGCGATACTCCCGAACTCCCGCCCCAGTACTGGGTGGCATCGAGGTTACCTCACCAACGAACTGCATAAAAGAGATTTTCGATGTCGGCGTACTAAACTCAGGTATTCCAGAATTGCAACGATAAAATTATGACGACAACACCTCGAAGCTCAACTCCCCGGGACACTTCCACAAAACCCCTGACAGGAGGCACCAAGACAATGTTCTCGTCACAAAACAATCGGAACGATTCCAAGATACCCGCGTGATCCTAAATTTTTTTTAGTGAAATTTGAGAAGAGAAGAGTCAAAACTCTACGTCAGGATGCCTTACCAGAGCGATGAGGAGACTGGGAAGTAAAAAGAATTCCTAAACTCTCCGATATATAATTCCTAAATGACTCAAAACATTTTTCTAGACACAACTCGGCCGCTAAAAACTATCAATCAATGGGGCTCCTAAGGTCGGGGAAGGCTCTGAAACCAACTCGTAACACCCTCGATGCGACTATAGCTCCCACGTGTCGAGGCACGAGTTAGAGACATAATCGCATTGAAGGCATATGTCGCAAGTTAGGCAATCTTCACAACATCCCATGTAATATAAATAATAAAAGGGGAGATAACATAGTTGGCTTACACTCGCCACGTCAATCAAGTACATAAATAGCATTACAACATTCAAACACTCATGGCCCGACTACGGCGCCAAAATAAAAGACAACCCAACATGCGACACGGTCCCGATCACCCCAACTGGGCACCACTACTGATCATCAGGAAAAGAAACATAGTATCATTGAGAGTCCTCGTCGAACTCCCACTTGAGCTCAAGCGCGTCACCTGGAGCGGAATCATCAGGCCCTGCATCTGGTTTAATAGTAATCTGTGAGCCATGGGGACTCAGCAATCTCGCACCCTCGCGATCAAGACTATTTAAGCTTAATAGGTGAGGCAAGGTAAATATAAGTGGAGCTGCAGCAAGTGACTAGCATATATGGTGGCTAACCTGTTCACAAAAGAGAGCGAGAAGAGGAGGCAAAGCGCGAGCGAGAAACTAGAGAACAACCTGCGCAAGCATTACTCCAACATCATGTCCACTTCCCAGACTCCGCCGAGAAGAGACCATCACGGTAACTCACACTGTTGATTCATTTTAATTAAGTTAAGGTTCAAGTTGTCTACAACCGGACATTAACAAATTCCCATCTGCCCATAACCACGGGCACGGCTTTCGGAAGTTCAAATCCCTGCAGGGGAGTCCCAACTTAGCCCATGACGAGCTCTCACGATCAACGAAGGAATAGACCTCCTCTCGAGACTTTCCGATCAGACTCGGTATCTCGGTTCTTCAAGACACTTCGACAGGTTTAAACGAATCTAGCAACACCGCCCGAATGTGCCGACAAATCCAGATAGGAGCTGCACATATCTCTTTCTCAGGGCACACTCAGATTGTCCAAACTTCTGGTAGGCCAGCCCAGAGTTGCACCTGGTAGCCACTGGCGGCTGACGAGTTGGACCAACACTCAGAGGAGCACTGGCCCGGGGGGGGGGGAGGGTTAAATAAGATGACCCTCGGGCTCCAGAAACCCAAGGGGAAAAGAGGCTAGGTGGCAAATGGTAAAAACAAGGTTGGGCAATGCTGGAAAAGCTTTAATCAAGGCGAACTATCAAGGGGTTCCCATTATAACCCAACCGCGTAAGGAACTCAAAATGCGGGAACTTAACACCGATATTACGGAAACTAGGGCGACAAGAGTGGAGCAAAACACTAGGCGAGAGGCCGAGCCTTCCACCCTTTACCAAGTATAAAAATGCATTAAGATAACATGGCAATATAATGATATCCCAACAAGTAAATAAAGTTCCAACAAGGAACAGTCTCCAAACTTCACCTGCAACTAGCAACGCTATAAGAGGGGCTGAGCAAAGCGGTAACATAGCCAATCAACGGTTTGCTAGGACATGGTGGGTTAGAGGTTTGACATGGCAATTTGGGAGGCTTGAAAATCAAGTGGTAGGCATCGTAGCATGGCATAGCAAAAGAGCGAGCATCTAGCAA
Organism: Triticum urartu; assembly: GCF_003073215.2. Classification (NCBI taxonomy): domain Eukaryota; kingdom Viridiplantae; phylum Streptophyta; class Magnoliopsida; order Poales; family Poaceae; genus Triticum; species Triticum urartu. The sequence continues at coordinate 676,415,611 of NC_053023.1, forward strand.
AGCAAAGATAGTAGTGATTTCGAGGGTATGATCATCTTGCCTGCAAAGTTGTCAGAGTTGACTGGATCCTCGAAAGCAAACTCAACGGGCTCCACGTTAGCGAACTCGTCTCCCGGATCTACCCAAACAATACAAACAAGCAAACGGAGGACAATCAACCACGTGCAAACTCAAACAACAAGATGCAAAGATGGTATGCTATGCGGGATGCGATGCGGTATGCATATGCAAGATTTGGCAAGGAATGCATGAACCTGGCCTCAACTTGGAAAACCAAGTGTGCCACTGGAAATATGAGATGAAATATCTTGAAAACGATATAAAGAACGCCGGAATCGGAGTCACGGTTTGGAAATGGCAAGCGATTCAAATATGACACCGGTCTGCGATTTACAGCAAGTAGCCATCTAAATGCAACAAGATGAACATTCTACAGCACCGAAACATGGCATAAAAATACATGGCAGGGATGCATTCAAGAAGCTTAACAAAAGTCTAGCACTGAGCTACGGCCAATTCATCCATTAACAGGGTCAAATAAGCATGGCAAAAATGCATATGGTAAACAGATTTCAGACTTAGTGAAATTAACAGTTGTCTGGAATCTCAGATCAGGTAGCACTCTTTGGAGCAACAAAACTACATGCTATAGGACCTGAACATGCCAAAGTAAAACATGGCATGGAGCTACTCAAAAAGCTTAACAAAAGTCCCGTAGTGACCTTGAGCCAAAAGGGATCAGAAAACACATTTGCAAGCATGTGAACATAGCAAAAGCATAAACAGTTCTCATACTTAGCGAAAACTGGAGCATGCTGAAAACAGATTTCAAGTAGGCATGTTTACGAGCTCGATGCACTCACTACGGAGCAAGTCATGAAAAGCTAAGCATACATCCATCAATCATACACAAAATGCAAGCTAGACAGGGCAAGAACAATAACATAGCATGCACGGATCAACTACAACATCCCCGGCAAAATTGCTAACAAGTAGACAATCTGCCCGGATTCACGAAGTAGCAAAAGTAGAGCTCGATTGACTCAAGCTAGGGTGCTCCATAATAGCAAACAAAAACATGGATGGATAGAGCACTACAAGATTAATAAAACATCCTTACTGATCATCCTCAAAAGAGGCACGGATCACTAGGAAACGACAAGAACATATGGCCATATGAGATAAACAGGTCAAGGACTTAGTGGAAATGCTAAGTCCCTGAAATCAGCATTACCAAGTGCCTCACTTAGCAAGCTTGTGCTAGTCACCACACACATCACAAAAATACATGGGTTGCACCTCTGGATAGATGGCAAAACCCTTAACAAAACATATGTAGAGCTCATGGGCATATCATGCACACAATAATCATGGCAAAAATGACAAATATCTAAATGGAGCAGCAGGTCTGACAATTATCTCAAGTAGCACTCTTCTAACAGCATTTCGGGCAACAAGATGAACTCAAATGAAAATGATGCAATGAGATGAAATGATGTACTCTTTAGACGAACATTTTGATATGCTATATGCGCAAAACTGAGTTACAGATGCAAAGTTACGACACGATGAACATGGGCATATGAACTAGGGTTTCGGGAGAAAGTCAACCACCGGGATCCAGATCCAGATCCGGATCGCACGCATTTCGAGGTGCTCACCGGAGAGTCGCCGGAGTCGGACTTGGGGGCGCCGGCGTTGACAAGGAAGAGGCGGGGTGGCCGGATCCGGGCGGAGAGGACGACGGAGGAGCGCGGTGGAGGTCGGCGCCGGCTCGGGCGGCGAGGGGCGCTCGCCGGAGTCGGAGCTCTCCTCCGGCCGGCGAGGAACGCGGCGGCCGGCCGGGGTGAAGTGCGGCGGCGCGCGAGCGGTGAGGAGGCGCGTGGCGCGCGGTAGCTGGCGGCGGGCGATGTGTGCCGCGGGGGCCGGTTCCGGGCTCGGCGGGCCGCGGCGGTGGGAGGTGGCCGGCGTGCCACGTGTTGCATCCTGGCTGGCTGGGCGCGGTTGTCCGGCGAGGCCCGGACGTTGTCCTGCGCGCGGAGAGGACAGGGGCTAGGTTAGGGTGCGAAATGACCCAGGATTTTCGGTGGGGAGGCTATATTTATAGGTAGAGGGAGCTAGGAGAGTCCAATTGAGGTGCGGTTTTCGGCCACGCGATCGTGATCGAATGCTCTAGATGATGGAGAGGGTTTTGGTGGGTTTTGGGCCAAATTGGAGGGGTGTTGGGATGCAACACACACGAGGCCTTTTCGGTCCCTCGGTGAACCGTTGGAGCTTCTAACGAAGTCCAAATGGTACGAAACTTGACAGGCGGTCTACCGGTAGTAAACCAAGGCCGCTTGGCAAGTCTCGGTCCAATCCGGAAATGTTTAATCCCCACACATGAAAGAAAGGTAGAAATGACCACCAGAGGAGAATGAAGCGCCGGAATGCAAAACGGACAACGGGGAAAATGCTCGAATGCATGAGATGAACACGTATGCAAATGCAATGCACATGATGACATGATATGAGATGCATGACAACGGCAACAACACACGGAGACAAAACCCGAACCCGAGAAATTAAAATAACTTAAGGCCGGAAATGGCAAGAGTTGGAGTACATATTGGGTAAGTTACATCCGGGGTGTTACACTTTTCTTATTTATCTTTTTTGTGATAACTTTATCAAATAGCACCCGTACGCTCTGGTATGTTTCGAATTGCCAGGGGCTTCATAGCGCCCTGCAACATGGCAACAAAGTCCGAACACTTTTTACAGTATAGTTCGGCACCCCGAATTTAGCACTATATGCATTGGCTCCGAATCATGTCTTTGGTCAATAGTTGGGTTGCCCGGCTCCTGTACTTGCTACCTTACGTTCTGCTTTATCGGCTAGGGTAGTAAAGGGAGTACTACTGCGATTGTGCCCTGGTTTACTCGGATGAGCACCTCAATAGAGAAAGCCGAAAACTAACTGTCATGATGCGGCGAGAGCCGGTCAGCTCTTCGGAGGTCTCAAATCCTTAGAGGTTTTTTCCGCATTGCATGAGGGATCGGTATTTACCCGATCAGGTGTTTATAGCATCCTAGTTCGGATACTAGGGGTTGCGCCTATATTTTTATCGTCAAACTCCTATGGCTAAGTGAGGGTGCTAAAGCCACATAGTCTGATTGCCTGGTTCGTCACGCTAAACACCTCCTTCAAGGACCAAACAATTGGATCAAGAGTGTTTAGATTACATCCCGAACACCCCCCTACTACCTACGTGAGGGCAGAAGCCGACGAATGGCCAACTCTCAGATTTCACACAACACGGCCGCACAGGAGGTGAATTTTTTAAATAACAAACATTATATTACATAACGACTTTGTTTCATCATACAAGGCAGAGACAACATGAATGTATTCATTCAAAAATAATGTCTTGCACAGATTGCGTTGCCACAATACGAGACCCCTCTAGGACGTCTTCAAAGTACCGCTCGGGCGTGCGGTGCTCCTTGCCCTCTGGCGGTCTCCCGGTCGTCAGCTTGACGGCGTCCATCTTCGCCCACCACACCTTGACGCGGGCGAAGGCCATGCGTGTGCCCTCGATGCAGACCGACCGCTTGACAACGTCCAGCCGAGGGCAGGAATTCACCAGCCGCTTCACGAGCCTCAAGTAGCGGCCAGGCATAGCTTCAGAAGGCCACAACCGGATTATTAAATCCTTCATGGCCAGTTCGGCCACCCTATGCAGCTCGACCAGCTGTTTTAGCTGATCGCTGAAGGGCACTGGATGTTCTGGCGCAAGATATTGCGACCAGAACAGCTTCTCCGTGGAGCTCCCTTCTTCGGTTCGGAAGAACTCCACAACGTCAGACACACTGCGTGGCAGATTTGCAAACGCCCCTGGAGAACTCCGAATCCGGGTTAGTAAGAGATACTTCTTCTTCACATATTTTCTTTGCATACTAAACGCCTTACCCGCCGCGATTTTCTTGGCCTCCTGGATCTCCTGGAAGGCGCCCTGGGCCTCAATCCGGGCCTCTTCCGCGCTCTGACGGGCTGTAGCGAGTTTGGTCTCTCAAGCCGAAACGTCGTGCTCCAATGACTCGCATTTCTTCACGGCATCCTGGAGCTCTTGCTGGACCTCATCCAATCGGGCCTCGTGCCTCTCACGGGCGGCTTTTTCCTTGACCGCTTTCTCCTCGGCCTGGGCCAGGGCCTGCTTAAGGACCTCAACCTCAGTCGCGCTTGTACAAATATCATGGCACTATAGTCAATACGCATTATTTATTTTTTCTAAATATACAGCTAGTGAGTACATACCTTGCTGGTCTTCTAGCTACTTCCTCGCTTGGCCGAGCTCCTCCTCGGCCCGCTCCAGTCTCTGCTTTAGTCCGGAGATTTCGGCAGTGTGTGAGGTCACGGCCAGCAACGACGCCTACTTATTCATCTAAGACATATTTTGGTTAGTTTCCTGCGAAAATAAATTGATCCTTTGTCCGGCTCTTCTTTCCGAACACCGGACAGTGTCTCAGGGGCTACTGTCTATATTGGGATTTTCTCTCTTGTGTTGCTTACCTCAAAGCCTGTCAGCAGGCTACCGCAGGCTTCTGTCAGTCTGCTTTTGACGGACTGAACCTTCTCAATCACCGTACCCATAAGGATACAGTGTTCATCCACAATGGAAGCGCCTCGTAGCGCTTCCAGCAGATTATCTGGTGCCTCTGGTTGGACAGAGGTCACCGGCGGAACAGGCATGCCCCTTCTTTCGAAGGAGGTTGCCCGCCAGATTCCAGAGCCGTATAGGTCTCCGGACTTGTATTCTGCTAGGGGCCGAACTGAGCAAAGCCCTCATCCCCAGTCGCCAAGGGGGTCTGCTCCCCCATGTGTCCGGCAGCCGAGGTTTCGCCCTCTGGCGCCACCCTGGTGGCCTCCTGAACCTCTCCCTGGCCTGGGAAAGGTCCTTTGGGACAGCACCTCGTCGTCACCCTTGGCCGAGGGGGGGGGGTGATTGAGCGGCCGGCGGTGATTCGCTGGCCATCGCCTTCGAATCCAGTGAACCTCTTGATGAGGATCACTAGGAGCTGTCGTGGGCCGGACTGCAATGGCATCATTTAAACATATTAATATCATGAAGAAAGAGAGGCTGGATGTAGGGAAGTGTGCGGGTTTTAGTACTTACGACGCAGCCAAGGGCTTGTTTCGGGGGCGTCGCTCCGGGCTGCTGTCGACGTCCCACACGGTGTTATCCGCAAGGGGACTGAGGGAGTCCTGGATTAGGGGGTGTTCGGGTAGCCGGACTATACCTTCAGCCGGACTCCCGGACTATGAAGATACAAGATTGAAGACTTCGTCCCGTGTCTGGAAGGGACTTTCCTTGGCGTGGAAGGCAAGCTTGGCGATGCGGATATTCAAGATCTCCTACCATTGTAACCGACTCTATGTAACCCTAACCCTATCCGGTGTCTATATAAACTGGAGGGTTGTAGTCCGTAGGCAATCAACTCCATATACAACAATCATACCATAGGCTAGCTTCTAGGGTTTAGCCTCCTTGATCTCGTGGTAGATCTACTCTTGCAATACCCATATCATCAATATTAATCAAGCAGGACGTAGGGTTTTACCTCCATCAAGAGGGCCCGAACCTGGGTAAAACATCGTGTTCCCTGCCTCCTGTTACCATCCGGCCTAGACACACAGTTCGGGACCCCCTACCCGAGATCCGCCGGTTTTGACACCGACATTGGTGCTTTCATTGAGAGTTCCTCTGTGCCGTCACAATCAGGAAGGATGCCTCCTCCCGTCTTTAAAGACGGCGCCATTGCTAAGGGAGCCTTGGCTGTCGGCCAAACCCTCCGGCTAGGTGGTTTCCTCATGACCGCCTGTTCGGCTGTTGCACCGACGGTGACCTCTCGGGTCATCAAAAGCAACCTACACGTCAGCTCGGAGCTCGTCGAGCAGCTAGATCCAATGGAGCTCTCTTCCGTAAACAAGCTCTTGGATCGCATCGCCGCCCTGGGGGTCGCTACGGATTACGACCAGATTGGACTTAAACCCGATCTAAGAGGAATTAACTCTCCCCAAGTCACCCACCACGTTGCCGTGGTAGAGACGCAGTGTGGCGACCCTTCATCTATTTTAAGGACTAGCTACGTCCGAATTCCCGACCCCTCCAAGCCGTATACCCGCGGAGGGGGAGACGTAACTCAAGACCTGAGCTTAGGATCAGGCAATGGGCTAGATTCACTGGACAACATCCAAGAATCTGAACTTCAGAGTTCGGAAACTCTTCGGCCTCCGAATCTTGGATTGGGTGAGGTTTCAGATTCAACGACATCCGCCCACCCGATCATAAGCGATCTCTCCCAAATCAGGCAGAGGCCCGAGGAAACAGTACATCATTACTGGGCCAGATTCCTCCTGGTTATGAACAGGATAAAGGATTTCCGCGAGGAAGACGCAATCTCAATTTTCTGCAGTAATTGCACAGACAAGGGAATCCTTAACGCCGTAAGTCGTCGTGATATCACACGCTTCGCTAACTTGGCGTCCATAGTACAAAAATACTGTGCGATGGAAAGCGCCTGGAAAACCGAAATAAATTTTTGGGATAATCCGGCCTTGAATAGTAATCCCGTCCGAACTAAGAGGGTGCATTATCACAGGACACCCGGGATAAACACCAAAAAGTCAAAACCCTCTACAGGGCATGGAACCGTACTGGAAAGATGGCTTGATGGACCCTGTAGAATTCATAGTACAGAGGATGCCACACCAACTCACAGCCTTAGAGCATGTTGGATACTCCGGCAGGTGGCCAAAATCGGCGAGGACCTCTTAATTCCGGAGGCCGTAGAAAGCCAGCCCAAGGACACCAGTACCGTTCTCACAGTCTTCGAGACTTACGCATCAAACAATGTGCGAAAAAGAACACTCCGCAGCCTCGCCGAAGTCTATCAAGTTGCAACAATAAATCCATGGAGCGACACTGCCATTACCTTCAACGCAAGTGATGAACCTAGATTCCGAACAGCCCGAGCACCAGCCGCATTGGTCCTCAGTCCCATAGTGGACGGCTTTCGCCTCACCAAGGTGCTCATGGATGGAGGCAGCGGACTGAACCTCATTTATGAGGAAACCCTTCAAAAAATGGAAATAGACTGGAACCGCGTCGAGCGAAGCAGCACAATCGTTAGAGGAATAATCCCCAGTCGGGAAGCGCACTGTACAGGAAAAATCACACTTGATGTGGTGTTCGGCACGCCGGATAATTACAGGTCCGAAGAAGTCACGTTTCAGGTGGCCCCGTTCAAAAGCGGATATCACGCATTACTAGGGCGGGAAGCATTCACAATCTTCCAAGCAATACCCCATTACGGGTACATGAAGCTTAAGATGCTCGGGTCGAACGGAATTATCACTCTAGCTAGTGATCCAGACATAGCACTCCGCGCCGAAAACAAGACGGCCGCATTAGCCCTTGAGGCACTATCCGAAGCCTTAGCGGCCGAGGAACTGACTGTGATGCGCTCCACGGTTAACAGGGATGATGTGATACTCGACAAGAGATCCAAATCCACATCCTTCAAGCCAGCTGACGAAATAGTCAAATTCCAGGTCCATCCAACGGACCCCAATAAAACAGCTTCCATCGGGGCACGACTGAACCCTGATGTAGACGCTGCACTGCGAGAGTTCCTACGGGAGAACTGGGATATTTTTGCCTGGCACCCTTCAGACATGCCAAGGATCCCACGCAGGCTGGCCGAACACAGCTTAAATATCCTAAAAGGATTCAAACCTGTCAAACAAGCCCTTCGGCGTTTTTCCGAACCCAAGAGACAGGCTATGGGAGAGGAGCTAGCCAAGCTATTGGAGGCCGGATTCATTAGAGACATAAAACATCCGGACTGGCAAGCAAACCTGGTGATGGTACCAAAGAAGGACAAATCCTGGCGCCTGTGTGTCGATTTTAAAGACCTTAACAAGGCTTGCCCAAAGGATCCCTTCCCCCTCCCCCGTATCGATCAAATTATTGATGCCACCGCAGGACATGACTCGTTGTGTTTCCTCGACGCATACTCCGGTTACCATCAAATCAAGATGGCAGAAACAGACCAAGCCGCAACAGCATTCATCACACCATACGACCCATTCTGCTTCAACACAATGCCCTTCGGGCTGAAAAACGCCGGCGCAACATATCAGCGAATGATCCAGACATGTCTGGCAAACCAGGTCGGCAAAACAGTGGCGGCGTATGTGGATGATGTGGTCGTCAAATCAAGACATGTCGAATCTCTAGTAGACGACTTGAGGCTTGCATTCGATAACCTCTGAAAATATGACATCAAGCTCAACCCGGAAAAATGCGTCTTCGGCATTCCAGCCGGAAAGCTCTTGGGCTTCATTGTATCCGGAAGAGGAATTGAAGCAAATCAAGCCAAGATCCGAGCTCTGTCACAATTGGATATCCCAAAGGACCTCAAACAAATACAAAAATTAACCGGATGCGTGGCGGCTTTAAGCCGCTTCATCTCCCGCTTGGGAGAAAAGGCACTACCCCTCTATCGCCTCCTTCGGCGCACCGAACACTTCGAGTGGACGGATGCCGCCATGGCCGGACTTGATGAAATAAAAGCCATATTGGCAACAAACCCAGTCTTGGCCGCGCCAAACACCGGCGAACCAATGTTATTGTACATTGCAGCAACACATCAAGTTGTCAGCGCAGTGCTCGTTGTCGAGCAGGAAACAGATGGACACAAATTCCCCCTTCAAAGGCCGGTCTACTACGTATCCACTGTCCTCACTCCATGCAAATCACGGTACCCGCATTATCAAAAGATTGCATACGCGGTATTCATGGCATCCCGGAAGCTACGACACTACTTTCAAGAGTGTTCCATAACAGTAGCCTCGGAAGTACCACTCAACGATATTATCAACAACCGCGATGCAACGGGCCGGATTGCAAAATGGGCCATCGAGCTTCTCCCGTTCGATATAACCTATAAGCCACGTCGAGCTATTAAATCGCAAGTTTCGGCCGACTTCGTCGCAGAATGGACGGAGGCCGAGCTCCCTAAAGAGTACGGCACATATTCAAACTGGATTATGCATTTCGACGGCTCCAAAATGTTGGCCGGACTGGGGGCTGGCGTCGTCCTGACGTCCCCCACAGGAGACACAGTCCAATATGTGCTCCAGATCATGTACACGGATTCCAACAATGCAGCCGAATATGAGGCCCTCCTACATGGTCTCCGGATAGCAGTATCCATGGGTATCTAGCGCCTAGAGGTATGCGGGGATTCAAACCTCGCGATATCCCAAATAAATGGAAACTTTGACGCCAAGGACCCAAAAATGGCAGCTTACCGCAACACCGTCCTAAAAATGTCAGCTCGGTTCGAAGGGCTGGAGTTTCACCATATAACCCGAGAAAACAATCAAGCAGCGGACGTCTTGGCACGCATCGGAGCAAAACGCGATGCAGTCCCCCCCAACATCTTTTTGGAAATATTGTTCAAGCCATCCGTAGCATGGGAGGGGGAACCCGCAAATAACAGCCCGGACCAGCCGCACCACTCGATGCCGAACAATCTGACACAATTGGAGGCTCTGCCAATGAAATTACACCTTCAGCCCACGTAATAATGGCGGTTATCGCCCCGTGGACAGAACCATTCCTAGCCTACCTTACTAGGCAGGAACTCCCGGAGGACCAAAACGAGGCCCGCTGCACAGTGCGGCGATCTAAAGCCTATAGAGTCCATGAGGGAGAGCTTTATAAGAAAAGCAATACCGGAGTCCTTCAAAGGTGCATCTCCGAAGAGGAAGGGCGGAACCTTCTGGCTGAAATTCATTCCGGACTCGGTGGTCACCACGCCGCTGCTCGGTCCCTTGTTAGCAAGGCTTTCCGTACAGGCTTTTATTGGCCAACGGCCCGGGCAGACGCTCAGGACCTAGTCCAACGATGCGCTGGTTGCCAACTTTTTGCCAACCAAAGCCATATGCCACCCACCGCACTCCAAACTATACCCATCACCTGGCCTTTTGCGGTCTGGGGGCTTGACATGGTCGGACCCCTTAAAGGTGGGACTGATAGGAAAAAATACTTACTGGTCATGGTGGATAAATTCACCAAATGGATAGAAGCCAAGCCTGTTAAAACGACCGAATCCAGACCTGTGATAGACTTCATATCCGAGGTTGTACACCGTTATGGCGTCCCCCACAGCATCATAACCGATAACGGTACAAAGTTTACCGCCGACGAGGTAAAACTCTGGTGCAAAAACATGGGCATCAAGCTCGATTATGCTTCCGTCTATCACCCGCAAACCAACAGCCAGGTCGAACGTGCAAATGGTCTTATCATGAGCGGCATTAAACCCAGACTAGTGCGGTCCCTCAAGGAATCTAACACACACTGGGTAGAGGAGCTCGACTCCGCGCTATGGGGGCTGCAGACCACGCCAAATCGCACCACCGGATACACACCATTTTTTATGGTGTACGGCGCAGAGGCAGTTCTGCCCTGCGAGATAATTCATGACTCACCTAGAGTGCGCATGTACGAAGAAAGAGAAGTCGAGCTCGATCGGCAGGACAACTTGGACGCCTTGGAGGAGGAGCGTGACGTGGCAAAAGCCCGTTCCACATTTTATCAACAGCAGGCCCGAAGATATCAAAGCAGAGAAGTACGGGCCAAAAATTACAATGTTGGCGAACTAGTTCTACGCCTGCCGGATAAGAAAAAGGACAAACTCAAGCCCAAGTGGGAAGGTCCATTCATAATCGACCAAGTCCTGACTGGTGGGGCGTACCGCCTGCGAGATGCGTCGGATAACCGACTCGAGCCGAACCCGTGGAACGCCACCTATCTCCGAAGATTCTATGCCTAGCGCCGGACTCTGTGTTCGTCTCCTTCCTCTGTCCATTTTTTGCATTTTTCTGTGTTACATTTCTCTCCTTCCCCTCTTTTCTTTTATAGCCCTTAAAGGCTCATCTAGTGACATGCCACTCGCGCTCATTAAACCTGGGGCTTCTTTAATAGAAGCTTATTTATACGGGCTTCACGCCCAACACATGCGTCAAACTTCCGCATGCACCTTTTTCTTCACCATTATATGCATCGTTATGACTTAAGTTTTGGCCAAGCTGGGTTGCCTGGCTCCTGTGCTTACCCCTACGTTCCCGATTGTTCAGCTAGGCGGTAAAGGGAGCACCTCTACGATTGTTACTGCCGAGTCAGCCGGATGTGTACCTCAGACTGGGTGAAGCCGAAAGCTAGCGTTCTTAAGGGAATATTCGGTCGGTGAAATAAAAGATGATCTTTTTACTCATTTTATGCGCCCCCAGATGCTTTTTTCTGCGTCTTTTCACGCAGTCTGGACATGCACTTTAGGGCATGCCTCCCAGCGAAAGGAAACCCTAACGGAACTATTCTCTCTAGAAGATGTTCCTTACTAACCATGTAATATAACATAACTAGTTGGGCACTTGTCTGATAAAGCACTAATGACCCCTACGCCTGGTCTCCACGCATACCCCGGTTCTTATATAACCGCTATGGTATTCAGACACACTCCGGACCGTCAGGTCCCGAGGTTGAAGCAAAAAGGTCGGCAACGACAAACGATCTACAATCCGGCTAGAAGGCATTACACATGTCAATTCAAAATTACATAGTCATTTTGACTGATTGTATTCCTCTTCTATACCATCTAATAGGCTGTCTAATTTACAGTCCTGCTGGGAATACTTCGCGGCCAACTCTACTTGGCCATATACTAAGCTCACAGCGATCTCCTTCCCGTCAGGCCCCACTGGTCCGACCTCGGCCATGTGGTTTGGGTCAGACTTCGTAAAACGGGTCTTCACCATGGCCCAGGCCTCCCTAGCGCCTTGTCGGCAGGCCGATATCTTCCACAACCGGAAGCTCCGCTGAGCTCCCTTCAGCTTCTCCGCAAGCTCTCCAAGGCCCTCGGGCACGGAGTGGGCAGGCCATAAGGCTTGGGCAATACCCCGCATCGCCTGCCGAATTCGCTCGTGCAGTTGCAAGAGTTCGGGAAGAAGGTCACCCGTAGAACCGGGCATCTCCTCTGCAGGACGACCTATGAGCATACCTACAGACATTACTCTGTTAGTCGACTTCCTTGCCGAACTTTTTTTTGAAGTTCGTTCAAGCACTTACTAAAAATGCCGCATCGAAGCCGCTGATTCTCCTTCATGGAGTCCGACAGCTGGCCACGAACATCTTTAAGTTCGACGTCCAGCTTGGTGTTGGCATCCTGAAGATCATTCTTCTCTCACCTCACCTTTGTCAACGTACTCTCACCGGCCTTTAGCCGGCGTAAGAGTTGTTGCTTGTCCGGAATGAGTCCGGCGCCATCTGCAATATGATTCGTCAGATTTGCACCCACACCGCACAATACTAATCTTTCGAAGTGTATCTTACCTGAGGGGGTCTCTTTGGGCTCCCCTGCTGCGGCTAGTGTGGCCTCTAGTTGGGCCTTGCACTTTTCCAGCTCCTGGGACAGTACGGTATTCTTCTCTGTAAGAACCTGCATATTAAATGATCCTTAAATCAGTTGCTCTAACTGCTTCAAGTCTCGGGGACTACTGGCATATATATGTTTAACCAAAATTTTCTTACCCGTATGTCTTTTACATACTGCTTCGTGGCTCTGGCTAAACCATTTTGAGCGGCACGGAGGTAGGCATCTCCCGAATTAAAGGCATCTAAAGCCTCTTGGGAGAAACAAGCGTCGCGTAGAACTGTCCGGCGACGCTTGTGGTTCATGGCACTCTCCACTTTAGAATTTGTGGCAGATAGCCTGTCCGCATCCTCTGTTGGAGGAGCGTCCGGTGCGCGCCTTGTGCTCGCCCCCGCTTCCTGGCCAGACGTTGGAGCCTGGCTGGTGGAGGCGCGATTGGCAACCTCTCCGGATGTAGTCCGGCGAGGTCTCTTCATTCTGAAGATAGCACGAACGTTAATATGCCCTAACAGAATAACACCTGGGAAACAGAGGGTGCGCTATACTTTTGCGCCGGCATCTCAGTCCGGACTGCATTCCTTTTTGTCCCACGGGGCCCTGCGGCCCCTCGTTGGCTAGCCGCCGCAGGTTCGGCCTCCTGCCTCGGAAATCTCCCCTGCAAAACATGGTTGTCGTCAGAAACACTGGAATACGTGAGAGTGGAATCTCTCTCAAGGGAATGAGACTCCGGTTTCTGTCACCTGGGAGGCCGGGATTAACCCTGGGTAATCAGCCGTGATGGCTACCAAGGTATTGTCCTTGCTTAGCTGATGGAACACCCCGTCGATAAGCTCCACCGATATGTCCGGATCCTCTTCGGAGTCTGGATCAAGGGACCATTCTGGGTCCTTGGGCTGTGGAGGGTGGCTGTTTATATCCTTTACCTCCTGTCGCAGTTCCTACACTGAAGTCGTTAGACTACATATCTAACCGTGGGAAACGGGCAAGCGCAATTGTTCACTTACCCAACTTGGAGGATCATACATAGTAAATCCGGACTGCGGGTTGACGCGGAGGAATTCCTCCTTTTCTCCCTTGTACAAAGAGGATAAGATCTTTACTAGAGCGGTAGCTGAGGCCGGCCCCTTACGACCGTAATGGGTGGCGTCATCCTCCCCGTTGAAATCCCACATGGGGTGGCCTCTATATTGAAGCGGCTGCACCCCCTGCATAATGCATGCGGCCATGACTCCAATCATGGTTAGTCCGGAATGAGCCAACAGTCTTATCCGGCCCATTAGGTAAAGGACATCTCTGTCGCTTTCTCTCTGAGAGCTCCGCGGATGCCAGTTCAAGCGTTTCTTCAATGGAGCACTGTTGAACTCAGGGAGACTGACCCAGATAGGGTCCGGTAGCGGGACGTCATCTATGTAAAACCATTCCGAAGGCCAGTCCTCGGACGCCTTCTTTGGGGTTCCGGATAGGTATCCGGTCCCGGCGATGCGCCATACTTTGGCTCCGCCCACTTGGTATATAGACCCCTCTCGAGAATGGGGCACCAGGCAGAATAACCTCTTCCACAGCGTGAAATGGGCCTCAACGCCTAAAAATAGCTCGCAAAGGGCGACGAAACACGCAATATGTAATACAGAGGCGGGCGTGAGATTGTGCAGCTAGAGGCCATAGAACTCCAGAAGCCCACGGAGAAATGGATGAATTGGAAACCCCAGTCCCCTTATTAGATAGGGGACGAGGCACACCCGCTCTCCTTTAGAAGGATTGGGGGTGCTCTCCGCTTGTTTTCCGCCATTATAGGTGGCGAGACCGGCTCGGACTGGGACCATGTATGCCTAAGGGAGAAATCCCTTGGCCTGGAGCAACACTAACTCGCTATGCGGGATGGTGCAACTCTCCCAGTCCCCGGGTTTGGGACCGGAGGGGCGAGGGGAGGAGCTGCGACGGCTGGTCATGTTGGAATGGACCTTTGCTGGAAGCGCTCTGATGATAACTCGCGAAGAGGAGAAGATGTGGTTTGGACCTAAATCCCCATCCCATTAAATAGGCGGCTTGTTTATACGGCTAGGGGTGTGGATGTAAAAACGCCCTGGCTTTTCGCATTCGTTTGACACGTGGAAGACGGCCATTATTGGGCGTGGAAGCCGAGGAGCAATACATTACAAAAATCGGACATTATTCCTACAGGTACACAAGATTTGGAGAAGAACCCGCCTTGCAATGTTGAACAATCTGCACGCCGGACTCATCGTCATTGAAGTCTGGTTCGGGGCTACTGAGGGAGTCCTAGATTAGGGGGTGTTCGGGTAGCCTGACTATACCTTTAGCCGGACTCCCGGACTATGAAGATCAAGATTGAAGACTTCGTCCCGTGTCCGGAAGGGACTTTCCTTGGCGTGGAAGGCAAGCTTGGCGATGCGGATATTCAAGATCTCCTACCATTGTAACCGACTCTATGTAACCCTAACCCTATCCGGTGTCTATATAAACCGGAGGGTTGTAGTCCGTAGGCAATCAACTCCATATACAACAATCATACCATAGGCTAGCTTCTAGGGTTTAGCCTCCTTGATCTCGTGGTAGATCTACTCTTGTACTACCCATATCATAAATATTAATCAAGCAGGACAGGGTTTTACCTCCATCAAGAGGGCCCGAACCTGGGTAAAACATCGTGTTCCCTGCCTCCTGTTACCATCCGGCCTAGACGCATAGTTCGGGACCCCTACCCGAGATCCGCCGGTTTTGACACCGATAGGGACCCTTCCCCCTCTTGGGCGCCTCCGCCTCCAGATTTGTGGAGGCCGCCCTCTTCTTCCTCCCCCCATCAGGGGGAGAGGTGCTTTCTTCCTCCTCCTCATCACCTTCTTCGGTGATGGAGGAGTGAGTCTTGTCTTCGGATGATACGTCCGATGCTCTGTTGCGGCGGGGGCCACTCCGGATCCCCTTGGCCTTCTTCTTGGCCTTCTTCTCCGGCACCTTATAGGGCGCCGGTACCAGGATCTTCGCCGGGAGCGGGATGACTGGTTCCTCGGGAAGCGGAGCCGAACATCGAATCCGCTCCACTCTATCCTTCCATACCTGAAACAATAAAATTTAGATATGTTCCTTAAAACAAGCAAGTAGAGGATGCATCAGGAGATGTTAAAGGCTCACCTCGTTGGCAGAATGGGTAATGTCGTGCCCGCGGTCCGAGTCTATGGCTGGCAGCGTCTCGTTGCCCTTAAAGAGAAACTTCCAGGCATCATCGTGAGTGGTTCCGAAGAGCCTTTCCAAGGTTTGGTGCTTCTTCGGGTCGAATTCCCATAAGGGGCAGCTTTGGCTTTGGCATGGGAGAATCCGGCGAACCAACATCACCTGGATTATGTTGACGAGCTTGATGTTTTTATCCACCATACGTTGAATGCATGTTTGCAGCGCTATCAGCTCCTCTGACAAAGACCAATTTGGTCCCTTCTCCATCCAGGAGGTGAGCCGCACTGGAGCTCCGAACTTGAATTCAAAAGCTGCGACACAAGTGGCGCCGCGGGGCTCTGTAATATAGAACCACAGTTTCTGCCACTCCTTGACGGCCTCCACAAAAGTACCCTTGGGCCATGTGACATTGGGCAGCTTCCTCACCATGGCGCCTCCGCACTCCGTGTGCTGGCCATCCACCACCTTCGGCGTCACGTTAAAATCTTGAGCCACTGTCCGAAGTGGGGTTGGATGCGGAGGAAGGCCTCACACATGAAAATGAATGCCGAGATGTTGAGGAAGGAGTTCGGGGCTAGATCATGGAAATCTAGCCCGTAATAGAACATAAGCCCGCAGACGAAAGGGTGGAGAGGAAACCCTAACCTGTGGACAAAATGGGGGATGAAGACCACCCTCTCGTTGGGCTTCGGGGTGGGGACGATTTGTCCCTTGGCTGGAAGCCGGTGGGCGATTTCTTTCACCAGATACCTGGCCTCTCGAAGCTTGGTGATGTCCTTCTCCCTAACGGAGGAGGCCATCCACTTGACTTGCCCTCCAGATCCGGACATGGTTGAGTGCTTCCATGGGGCGGAAAGAATGAGGACTTGGGCGCTGGAGCTCGAGAATGGATGGGCAGAGGAAGAGAGAAGGCGTGGGTGAAGAAAGGGGAATCCTTATCTCCTTATAAAGGCAGTGAATATCAAGCGCCTCCCTACTCGCCTTAAAACTCGCCTGTTCCCAAGGGCAGTGTAAACGGCACGGTTATATTACCCACACCCGTATTGATGAGAATCCCGCAATAAGGGGGCACGATCTTTGCTTCGACAATACGTGCCTATTAAAACCGCGTCTCGAAACGTGGAACGGCAGACGGAAAACAGTTCAAAATGATGACCAAGCAGACGTGATGTCACATTACAAAAAGTTATGAGCGGATTGGACTCATGTAATACTTTATTCTCTGCGGTTGTGTGTGATACTTGTGTTGCAGATCTGGACACGTTCATTATGACCGAAGACTATCTTGGAGTATTAAGAAAGGGGAACCCAGCTTGCAATGCCAAAGAAAATTTGCATGCCAGACACCTCGTCATTGCAGCCTGGTTCAGGGGCTACTGAGGGAGTCCTGGACTAAGGGGTCCTCGGGCGTCCGACCTATTAGACATGGGCCAGACTGATGGGCTGTGAAGATACAAAGACCGAATACTCTACCCGTGTCCGGATGGGACTCTCCTTGGCGTAGAAGGCAAGCTTGGCGTCCAAATATGAGGATTCCTTCCTCTGTAACCGACCTTATGTAACCCTAGATCCCTCCACTGTCTATATAACCCGGAGGGCTAGGTCCATAGAGAGATATCCTCATAATCATAGTCAGACAAGCTAGACTTTTAGGGTTTAGACATTATGATCTCGTGGTAGATCAACTCTTGTAATACTCATATTCATCAAGATCAATCAAGCAGGAAGCAGGGTATTACCTCCATAGAGAGGGCCTAAACCTGGGTAAACATTGTGTCCCTTGTCTCCTGTTACCATCGGCCTTAGACGCACAGTTCGGGACCCCCTACCCGAGATCCGCCGGTTTTGACACCCACAGCGGGCCCCTCTTTCCTTCTCCCTCTCCCTCCTTTGCCCTTTCCCCCTCTCTGTTGGAAGTAAAGGGGGCCGAATCCTACTAGGTTTGGAGTCCTAGTAGGACTCCCCCTTGGCGTGCCTCCCCCTTGGCCGGCCTTCTCCTCCACCGTCCTTTATATACGTGGGAAGAGGGCACCCCAAAGGTAGAACATCAATTGTCTTAGCCGTGTTCGGTGCCCCCTCCACAGTTTACCACCTCGGTCATATTGTCATAGTGCTTAAGCGAAGCCTTGTGTCGATCACATCATCAACACCGTCACCACATCGTCATGCTGACGAAACTTTCCCTCGACCCTCTACTGAATCAAGAGCTTGAGGGACATCATTGTGTTGAACATGTGCTGAACACGAAGGTGTCGTACATTCGGCACTTGGATTGGTTGGATCGTGAAGACGATCGACTACATCAACCACGTTACTAAACACTTCCGCTTTCGTTCTACGAGGGTACATGGACACACTCTCTAGTCTCGTTGTTATGCATCTCCTAGATAGATCTTACGTGATCGTAGGAATTTTTTTTGAATTTCTACGTTCCCCAACAGTGGTATCAGAGCCACGTCTATGCATAGATGATATATGCACGACTAGAACACAAAGAGTTGTGGGCGATAATAGTCATAGTACTTACCACCTATGTCTTACTTTGATTCGGAGGTATTGTTGGATGAAGCGGCCTGTACCAACATTAAATGACCGTGTTCATGAGACTGGTTCTACCGACGTGCTTCGCACACAGGTGGCTGGCGGGTGTCTGTTTCTCCAACTTTAGTTGAATCGAGTTTGAATATGGTCGATCCTTGTTGAAGGTTAAAACAACACACTTGACAAAAAATCTTTGTGGTTTTGATGTGTAGGTAAGAACGGTTCTTGCTAGAAGCCCGTAACAGCCACGTAAAACTTGCAACAACAAAGTAGAGGACGTCTAACTTGTTTTTGCAGGGCATGTTGTGATGTGATATGGTCATGATGTGATGAGATATAAATTGTTGTATGAGATGATCATGTTTTTAGAAGTTATTGGCAACTGGCAGGAGCCTTATGGTTGTCGCTTTATTGTATGAAATGCAATCACCATGTAATTGCTTTACTTTATCACTAAGCGGTAGCGATAGTCGTAGAAGCAATAGTTGGCGAGACGACAACGATGATACGATGGAGATCAAGGTGTCAAGCCAGTGACGATGGAGATCATGACGGTGCTTTGGAGATGGAGATCAAAGGCACAATATGATGATGTCCATATCATGTCATATATTTTGATTGCATATGATGTGTATCCTTTATGCATCTTATTTTGCTTAGTATAGCGGTAGCATTATCAGATGACCCCTCACTAAATTTCAAGGTATAAGTGTTCTCCCTGAGTATGCATCATTGCTACAATTAGTCGTGTCGTGACACCACGTGATGATCGGGTGTGATAAGCTCTACGTTCACATATAACGGGTGCAAGCCAATTTTGCACGTGCGGAATATTCGGGTTAAACTTGACGAGCCTAGCATATGCAGATATGGCCTCGGAACACTGAGACCGAAAGGTCGAACGTGAATCATATAGTAGATATGATCAACATAGTGATGTTCACCATTGAAAACTACTCCATCTCACGTGATGATCGGACATAGTTTAGTTGATATGGATCACGTGATCATTTAGATGACTAGAGGGATGTCTATCTAAGGGGGAGTTCTTTAGTAATATGATTAACTGAAATTTAATTTATCATGAACTTAGTACCTAATAGTTTTTGCATATCTATGTTGTTGTAGATCAATGGCCCGTGCTACTGTTCCCTTGAATTTTAATGCATTCCTAGAGAAAGCTAAGTTGAAAGATGATGGTAGCAACTACACGGACTGGGTCCATAACTTTAGGATTATCCTCATTGCTGCGCAGAAGAATTACGTCCTGGAAGCACCGCTAGGTGCAAGACCCGATGCAGGAGCAACTCCGTACGTTATGAATGTCTGGTAGAGCAAAGCTGATGACTACTTGATAGTTCAATGTGCCATGCTTTATGGCTTAGAATCGAGACTTCAAAGACATTTTGAACATCATAGAGCATATGAGATGTTCCCGGAGTTGAAGTTAATATTTCAAGAAAATGCCTGAGTTGAAAGATATGAAGTCTCCAACATGTTCTACAGCTGCAAAATGGAGGAGGATAGTTCTGTTAGTGAACACATACTCAGAATGTCTGGGTACCATAACCACTTGACTCAGCTGGGAGTTAATCTTCCTAATGATAGTTTCATTGGCAGAGTTCTTCAATCACCGCCACCAAGCTATAAAGGCTTCATGATGAACTATAATATGAAAGGGATGGAAAACACAATTCCCAAGCTCTTTGCGGTGCTAAAGGCTGCCGGGGTAGAAATCAAGAAGGAGCATCAAGTGTTGATGGTGAACAAGATCACTAGTTTCAATAAAAAGGGCGAAGGGAAGAAGGGGAACTTCAAGAAGAACATCAAGCCAGTTGCTGCTCAAGGGAAGAAACCCAAGTCTGGACCTAAGCCTGAGAGTGAGTGCTTCTACTACAAAGGGACTGGTCACTGGAAGTGGAATTGCCCCAAGTATTTGGCGGATAAGAAGGATGGCAAAGTGAAAGGTATATTTGATATACATGTTATTGATGTGTACCTTACTAATGCTCGTACTAGCGCCTGGGTATTTGATACTGGTTATGTTGCTCATATTTGCAACTCAAAACAGGGGCTACAGATTAAACGAAGATTGGCTAAGGACGAGGTAATGATGCGCGTGGGAAATGGTTCCAAAGTCGATGTGATCACCGTCGGCCCGCTACCTCTACATCTACCGTCAGGATTAGTTTTAGACCTAAATAATTGTTATTTGGTGCCAGCGTTGAGTATGAACATTATATCTAGATCTTGTTTGATGCGAGGCGGTTATTCATTTTAATCAGAGAATAATGGTTGTTCTATTTATGTGAGTAATATCTTTTATGGTCATGCACCCTTGATGAGTGGTCTATTTTTGTTGAATCTTGATTGTAGTGATACACATATTCAAAATATTGAAGCCAAAATATGCAAGGTTAATAATGATAGTGCAACTTATTTGTGGCACTACCGTTTAGGTCATATTGGTGTAAAGCGCATGAAGAAACTCCATACTGATGGGCTTTTAGAATCACTTGATTATGAATCACTTGATGCTTGCGAACCATGCCTCATGGGCAAGATGACTAAGACTCCGTTCTCCGGAACAATGGAGCAAGCAACTGACTCTATTGGAAATAATACATACTGATGTATGCGATCCGATGAGTGTTGAGGCTCAGGGCGGGTATCGTTATTTTCTAACCTTCACAGATGATTTAAGCAGATATGGGTATATCTACTTGATGAAACATAAGTTTGAAACTTTTGAAAATTTAAAGAATTTCAGAGTGAAGTGGAAAATCATCGTAACAAGAAAATAAAGTTTATACGATCTGATCGTGGAGGTGAATATTTGAGTTATGAGTTTGGTCTTCATTTGAAACAATGTGGAATAGTTTCGCAACTCACGCCACCTGGAACACCACAACGTAATGGTGTCCGACGTCGTAACCGTACTTTATTAGATATGGTGCGATCTATGATGTCTCTTACTGATTTACCGCTATCATTTTGAGGTTATGCTTTAGAGACAACTGCATTCACGTTAAATAGGGCACCATCTAAATCCGTTGAGACGACACCATATGAACTGTGGTTTGGCAAGAAACTTAAGTTGTCATTTCTTAAAGTTTGGGTTGCGATGCTTATGTGAAAAAGCTTCGACCTAATAAGCTCGAACCCAAATCGGAGAAATGTGTCTTCATAGGATACCCAAAGGAGACTGTTGGGTACACCTTCTATCACTGATCCAAAGGCAATATATACGTTGCTAAGAATGGATCCTTTCTAGAGAAGGAGTTTCTCTCAATAGAAGTGAGTGGGAGGAAAGTAGAACTTGAGGTAATTGTACCTTCTCCCGAATTGGAAAGTAGTTCATCACAGAAATGAGTTTCAGTGATCCCTACACCAATTAGTGAGGAAGCTAATGATGATGATCATGAAACTTCAGATCAAGTTACTACCGAACCTCATAGGTCAACCAGAATAAGATCCGCACCATAGTGGTATGGTAATCCTGTTCTGGAGGTCATGTTACTAGACCATGATGAACCTTCGAACTATGAGGAAACGATGATGAGCCCAGATTCCGTGAAATGGCTTGAGGCTGTGAAATATGAGATGGGATCCATGTATGAGAACAAAGTGTGGACTTTGGTTGAATTGCCCGATGATCGGCAAGCAATAGAGAATAAATGGATCTTCAACAAGAAGACTCACGCTGACGGTAATGTTACTGTCTACAAAGCTCGACTTGTTGCAAAAGGTTTTCGACAAGTTCAAGGAGTTGACTACGATGAGACCTTCTCACCCGTAGAGATGCTTAAGTCTGTCCAAATCATGTTAGCAACTTCCACATTTTATGATTATGAAATTTGGCAAATGGATGTCGAAATTGCATTCCTGAATGGATATCTTAAAGAAGAGTTGTATATGACGCAACCAGAAGGTTTTGTCGATCCTAAAGGTGCTAACAAAGTGTACAAGCTCTAGCGATCCATTTATGGACTGGTGCAAGCCTCTCGGAGTTGGAATATACGCTTTGATAGTGTGATCAAAGTATATGGTTTTATACAGACTTTTGGAGAAGCATGTGTTTACAAGAAAGTGAGTGGGAGCTCTGTAGCATTTCTAATATTATATGTGGATGACATATTGTTGATTGGAAATAATAAATAATTTCTGGATAGCAATAAAGGATACTTGAATAATAATTTTTCAATGAAAGACCTCGGTGAAGCTGCTTATATATTGGGAATTAAGATCTATAGATATAGATCAAGACACTTAATTGGACTTTCACAAAGCACATACCTTGATAAAGTTTTGAAGAAGTTCAAAATGGATCAGTCAAAGAAAGGGCTCTTGCCTGTGTTACAAGGTGTGAAGTTGAGTTAGACTCAATGCCCGACCACTTTAGAAGATAGAAAGAAAATGAAGGTCATTCCCTATGCCGCAACCATAGGTTCTATCATGTATGCAATGCTGTGTACCAGACCTAATGTGTGCCTTGATATAAGTTTAGCAGGAAGGTACCAAAGTATTCCAGGAGTGGATCGCTGAACAGCGGTTAAGAACAATCTGAAATACCTGAAAAGTACTAAGGATATGTTTCTCGTTGATGGAGGTGACAAAGAGCTTGTCGTAAATAGTTACGTCGATGCAATCTTTGACACTGATCTGGATGATTCTAAGTCACAAACCGGATACATACTTATATTGAATGGTGGAGCTGTAAGTTGGTACAGTTCCAAGCAGAGCGTCGTGGCGGGATCTATGTGTGAAGCGGAGTAAATAGCTGCTTCGGAAGCAGCAAATGAAGGAGTCTGGATGAAGGAGTTCATATCCGATCTAGGTGTAATACCTAGTGCAGCGGGTCCAATGAAAATCTTTTGTGACAATAATGGAGCAATTTCCTTGGCGAAGGAATCTAGATTTCACAAGAGAACCAAACACATCAAGAGGTGCTTCAATTCCATCCACAGTCAAGCAGGGAGACATAGAGATTTGCAAGATACATACGGATCTGAACATTGCAGACCCGTTGACTAAACCTCTCTCACGAGCAAAACATGATCAGCACTAAGACTCCATGGGTGTTAGAATCATTACTATGTAATCTAGATTATTGACTCTAGTGCAAGTGGGAGACTGAAGGAAATATGCCCTAGAGGCAATAAGAAAGTTGTTATTTATATTTTCTTATATCATGATAAATGTTTATTATTCATGCTAGAATTGTATTAACCGAAAACTTAGTACATGTGTGAATACATAGGCAAATAGAGTGTCCCTAGTATGCCTCTACTTGACTAGCTTGTTAATCAAAGATGGTTAAGTTTCCTGACCATAGACATGTGTTGTCATTTGATGAACGGGATCACATCATTATAGAATGATGTGATGGACAAGACCCATCCATTAGCTGAACATTATGATCGTCTAGTTTTATTGCTATTGCTTTCTTCAAGACTTATACATATTCCTCTGACTATGTGATTATTTAACTCCCGAATACAGGAGGAACACGTTGTGTGCTATCAAATGTCACAATGTAACTGGGTGATTATAAAGATGCTCTACAGGTGTCTCCGAAGGTGTTTGTTGAGTTGGCATAGATCGAGATTAGGATTTGTCACTCTGTGTATCGGAGAGGTATCTCTGGGCCCTCTCGGTAATGCACATCACTATAAGCCTTGCAAGCAATGTGACTAATGAGTTAGTTGCGGGATGATGCATTATGGAACGAGTACAGAGACTTGCCGGTAAGGAGATTGAACTAGGTATGATGATACCGACGATCGAATCTTGGGCAAGTAACATACGATGACAAAGGGAACGATGTATGTTGTTATGCGGTTTGACCGATAAAGTTCTTCGTAGAATATGTAGGAGCCAATATGAGCATCCAAGTTCCGCTATTGGTTATTGACCGTAGATGTTTCTCGGTCATGTCTACATGGTTCTCGAACCCGTAGGGTCCGCACTCTTAATGCTCGATGACGATTTGTATTATGAGTTATATGTTTTTAATGACTGAAGTTTGTTCGTAGTCTCAGATGAGGTCACAGACATGAAGAAGAGTCTCGAAATGGTCGAGAGGTAAAGATTGATATATTGAAATATTATATACGGACTCCCGAATGGTTCTGAAGAAGATCGGGGATTTTTGGTAGTACCGGGAGGTTACCAGAACCCCCCGGGAAAGTTATTGGTCCTAATGGGCCATAGTGGAGGAGAGGAGGCATGCCACAGTAGGTCGGGCGCGCCCCTGGCCCCAATCCGAATTGGACAAGGGGAGGGGGCGCGACCTGAGGGAGTCCTAGATTCGGGGGTCCCCGGGCGGCCGGGCTATGTGAAATGGGCCGGACTGATGGGCCGTGAGGATACAAGATAGAGGGCCTTCCCCCATGTCCGTATGGGACTCTCCTTTGCGTGGATGGCAAGCTTTGGCGTCCGGATAAGAAGTTTCCTTTCTCTGTATACTAACTTGGTACAACCCTAGGCCCCTCCGGTGTCTATATAAACCGGAGGGTTTAGTCCATAGAGATAATCATAATCATGCATGCTAGACATCTAGGGTTTAGCTATTATGATCTCGAGGTAGATTAACTCTTGTAACCCCCTATACTCATCAAAGTCAATCAAGCAGGAAGTAGGGTATTACCTCCATTAAGAGGGTCCGAACCAGTGTAAACATCGTGTCCCCTACCTCCTGTTACCTTCGATCCTCAGACGCATAGTTCGGGACCCCCTACCCGAGATCGACCGGTTTTGACACCGACATTGGTGCTTTCATTGAGAGTTCCACTGTGCCATCAACAGATGGCTCGATGGCTCGTTTGATCATCTACAACGATGCTGTTTCCGGGGAAGCTTACCTCCCCGGCCAGATTTTCATATTCGGTAGCTTCGTTCTGCGTGCCAACTCGATTGGCCACCTCGAACAGATCGACAGCTACGCCCCTAGTGATGAGATCAATTTTGGGAACCTAAACTATGTCGCTGATATCCGAGGAGACTTGATCTTCGAAGGGTTCATGGACCCGATCATAGCACTGGCCTTAGATCCGGAGCAAACCACCAGGCCTGAAGATGGGAGTTTGGAGCCCACCGGACTCTTCGCCGCAAACCGCACTATCAAGGATCTGGAGGCGATTGTGTCCATGGCGAACTTGGAATCAGACTAGGTTCCCCCTATATATCATTGAAAGGCCGGACTCGCCCACGGACTCTAGACCCGAACTCTCGAGGTCCACGTCAAGTGAACATGGCCAGGAGGCTCCTACCCCGCCTAGCTCCATGTACTCTCGCTTCCCCGTCCAAACCTCACTTCTGAATGAGGAGTTACTTCCAAACTACGCTCAGCCCGGACTAGGGGCTGAGAGTGGGGAATTTTACGTCTCACCCACCACCCACTTCATAGCCACTCACGACATGCTAGACTACACCTCCGAAGACATCGACGGCATGGACGACGATGCTGGAGACGATTGAGGGAGTCCTGGACTAAGGCGTCCTCGGGCGTCCGGCCTGTTAGCCATGGGCCAGACTGATGGGTTGTGAAGATACGAAGACCGAAGACTGCACCCGTGCCTGGATGGGACTCTCCTTGGCGTGTAAGGGAAGCTTAGCGACCAAATATGTAGATTCCTTTCTTTGTAACCGACCTTCTGTAACCCTAGATCCTCCCGTTGCTTATATAAACCGGAGAACTTAGTCTGGCGGGGGAGATTCATTATCATAGCCATACCAGCTAGACCTCTAGGGTTTAGCCATTACAATCTCGAGGTAGATCAACTCTTGTAGTACTCGTATTCATCAATATCAATCAAGCAGGACGTAGGGTATTACCTCCATAGAGAGGGCCCGAACCTGGGTAAACATCGTGTTCCCTGTCTCCTGTTACCATCGACCTTAGACGCACAGTTCAGGAACCCCTACCCGAGATCCGCCGGTTTTGACACCGACATTGGTGATTTCATTGAGAGTTCCACTGTGCTGTTGCCAAAAGGTTTGATGGCCCCTTCGATCGTCAATAATGACGCTGTCCAAGGAGAAACTTTCCTCCCCGGGCAGATCTTCATGTTCGACAGCTTCGCACGGCGGGCCAACTCGTTTGGCCATCTGGAGAAGATCGAAAGCTACGCTCCCGGCCATCAGGTCAGATTTGGGAGCTTGAACTATGTTGCGGACATCCGTGGAGACTTGATCTTCGCCAAACTCGAGACCACGATAGCCGCTCCCGGTCACCCCGATGATCATGACCTAAATTTGTCATCAGCCGCGTCCAAGAGATTGCTCCTGTAACCGCTCTGGCCTTAGATCAGGAGCAAGATGCGCCATCCAAGGATGGGAGGATCAACCCCACCACGGAGGCCACAGATTCCACGGCGTTGGAGCCGCACATAGACTTAACCTCTCATGACGTATTTGTCACCGGAACTCTGGACTCGTCTCCGGCCGTAAGTTCCGAACCGCGTGAGCTTGCGGACGTCGAGCTTGATTGTTTATCGATCTTCGAATTCAGCGCCGCAGACATCTTCTAGCACTTGCCTTTGGGCTATGTGCTAAAGTCATTAAAGAACCTGTCCTTGGTGGAGGACTCACAACCGATCTATATCCGGCTTGAACCAGGGGCTAACGGTGGAGAATTTTGCTTCCCACCCACCACCCACTTCATAGCCACGGTCGAGGATTTGACCGATGCACTTGATTACAACTCCAAGGACATCGATAGTATGGACGACGATGCCAAAGAAGAAGAGGCCCAGAAATCGCCGTTCACCAGACGCTGGACATCCACTTCCTCGAATGATGTATACATGGTGGATGCACCAAAGGAGAACAACAACGATGACAGAGAAGATCCAGCTAAGGATAAACCTTCCGAAATACAATCCAAGCGCCGGTGTCACCGCCGCCGCTCTAAGTCACACCGCAGCAAAGACAGCAACGCCGGCACAGGAGAAGATAACACTCTAGAAGGTGCTGATGACAACAAAGACCCCGTTGAAACAGCTAATGAACAAGATGAACGAGAAGATGGGCAGGCTAGCCCTGGTAAGCAGGCCACGCACGAAGACTCAGAGGACAGAAGTTATCTTCCGCTCTCCGAGGATGAGGTGAGCCTCGGCACCGACGATTTCATCGTGCCTGAGGAACCTCTTGAGCAGGAGAGCTTCAAGCGCCAGCTATCCGCCACTTCAAGGAGCCTGAAAAAGAAGCAGCAACAGCTTCAAGCTGACCAAGATCTGCTCAATGATAAATGGACCGGTGTCCTAGTAGCCGAAGAATATGGCCTCAAGCGCCCAACCAAAAGCTACCCAAAGCGCAAATTGCTACCTCAGTTCGACGAGGAGGCGCCGGAATACATACCTCCATCGTACAATGCGATTGACCGACCACCACGTGGTCAGGACAAAATGACAACTCATGCCGAACACCAGCCAGCCCCGCCTCATCGCACAGGTAGAGGTAAATTAGCCCACGGTCATACATATGATCTCTGGCAAAACCTGGACAATAAAGCTGGACATACTAGATAAATCTATGGATCGCAAGGACGTGCCTCGACACGCGACGACGGCCACCTATTCGGATGTGACAAACTTAGTCATGCACGGGCTGAAAACCGCAGACGAACTCCATCAGAGCTACGTCGCGATACGGCCCGTTATAGAGGCGCCGCACACCCTCATTGCTTCACTGATGAGGTCCTGGATCATGAATTCCCAGAAGGGTTCAAACCCGTTAATATAGAATCATACGATGGAACCACGGACCCCGTGGTGTGGATCGAAGACTTCATTCTCCACATTCATATGGCCCGCGGTGATGACCTCCACGCCATCAAGTACCTCCATTTAAAACTCAAGGGGCCAGCTCGGCACTGGCTCAACAGTCTGCCTGAAAATTCTATTGGCTGCTGGGAGGACTTGGAAGAAGCCTTCCTCGATAACTTCCAAGGTACATATGTTCGACCTCCGGACGCTGATGACTTAAGCCATATAGTTCAACAGCCCGGAGAGTCCGCCAGGAAATTCTGGACAAGGTTCTTAACTAAAAAGAACCAAATCGTCGATTTTCCGGACACCGAAGCCCCAGCAGCCTTCAAACACAGCATCCGCGATGAATGGTTCGCTCGCCACCTTGGCCAAGAAACACCAAAATCCATGGCAGCCCTCATGGCACTCATGACACGCTTTTGTGTGGGTGAGGACAGTTGGTTGGCCCGTAGCAAAAACAATGCAAGCGACGCCGACACCCCTGAAGCTAAAACTAGCAAAGACAAGTCTCGACGCAAACAGATACAAGCGTCGATACAACAGTGATAACACCGAGGACACGATAGTCAATGTCGGATTCAGGGGCTCTAAGTCCGGTCAGCGGAAGAAGTCGTTCCAAAAGAACAATCCAGGCCCATCCAGCTTGGACCGCATACTTGATCGTCCGTGCCAGATTCATGGCACCCCAGGCAAACCACCCAATCATACAAATAGAGATTGCTGGGTTTTTAAATAGGCCGACAAATTAAACGCCGAGAATAGGGAAAAGGGATCGCAAAGCGAGGAAGATGACGAAGAGCTCCAGCAACCGAATACAGGGGGACAGAAGAAGTTTCCCCCTCAGGTCAAAACGGTGAACATGATATACGCTACCCACATCCCCAAGAGGGAGCGCAAGCGTGCGCTCAGGGACATCTACGCGATAGAGCCAGTCGCCCCAAAATTTAATCCATGGTCGTCATGCCCGATCACTTTTGATCGATAGGATCATCCGACCAGTATCCATCACGGTGGCTCAGCCGCACTGGTCCTACACCCAATAATTGATGGGTTCCACCTGACTCGCATCCTTATGGACGGAGGTAGCAGTCTCAATCTGCTCTATCAGGATACAGCGTGAAAAATGGGCATTAACCCATCTCAGATCAAGCCCACCAGGACTACCTTCAAAGGAGTCATACCAGGTGTAGAGGCTCACTGTACGGGCTCAATCACACAAGAGGTTGTCTTCAGATCTCCGGACAACTTCCGAAGCGAGGAGTTAATCTTTGATATCGTCCCCTTCCGCAGCGGCTATCACACACTGCTCGGACGAACAGCGTTCGCTCGATTCAACACAATACCACACTATGCTTATCTCAAGCTCAAGATACCCGGTCCACGTGGCGTCATAATAGTTAACGGAAATACGGAACGCTCCCTCCATACAGAAGAGCACACAATTGACTTAGCAGTAGAAATACAGAGCGGCCTTCTCAAGCAGAACCTTAATTCGGCTGCCCAGCCCACGAACACCATTAAGAGGGTCCGAACTACTCTGCAGCAGGGGAGCTCGGCTCGTCAGGAGCTCTACTAGCAATCCGGCCTCCGTCTCAGTCCCGATCAAGTGGTGGCATTCGTGCCGCGCGTACATAACTACGCACTCAAAATCCTATGGGCATCGACGGAGGCATAGCTAGCTTGTGTGTCATAGTACGGCTCAACCGGCATCGGATTCACACATACTTTCACTTTTACTTCTTTCCTCTTCAGGTCTCAATCCCACAGGCACCATCTGATGGTCTGGTCATCGGTCCTCTTGAAGGATAAACACACCAAGACGGCGAGAAACACAGACATATGGGGGACTTTTTAGGTGATTCCGTTAATGATAACTCTACCTGTTTTTCAGGACCCACATGCATATCTCCCTTGGTTTCGGCATGTCAAACAGCATGTTGCTTATCGCACCACCTGTATCAACACGCTTTGACATGCTAATTAAATTACAATGAGAATAGTTTGTAGCTGGAGCTTTTGGACCCCAGCATTTTACCTTTGTATCTTCTCTGTTTTCTTTCTCTTTTTCAGCTCCCCTGTGGATAACCCTATCAAGTAGCACCCGTAAACTTTGGTACGTTTCATGTTTGCCAGGGGCTGCACAGCACCCCACACTATGGCAACAAAAGTCCAAACACTTTTTATAAGTATAGTTCTGCACCACGAATTTAGCATTATATGCATTGGGTCGGAATCATGTCTTTGCTCAATAATTGGGTTGCCCGGTTCCTGTGCTTGCTACCTTACGTTCCGCTATATCGATGTCGGGTGGTAGGTGCGACATATGCCAACGGGTGGCTTATCATTGTGGGAGCCAGTAAGACATCGCCGGTGCCTGGAAGCGGGATGAGGCGAAGACATGCACGCCGGCGAATCTTACCCAGCTTCGGGGCTCTCCGTGGAGATAACACCCCTACTGCTGCTCTGCGGGGTCTCCGCATGATCACTAGATGAACAAGTAGCTACACGATGCTCCTTGAGCTGTTTGGCGAGAGGAGGAAGAAGGGCACGGCTCGCTCTCTTCTCCTCCCTATGTGGTGTCTAAAACTAGCAGGGATCAACCCTTTGCATGGGTGTCCCGGGGGGTTTATATAGGCCTACCCCCGGGGGTACAATGGTAATCCGACTGGGCGTGGGGCCCAGCCGTCTGTGTCTACACTCACCGGTTTCTGCGCCGGCTGCTGGGGCCCGCCGGCTGGTGGGTTCCGCCGACTGCCGGCTCCTTGGTCGACAGGCAGGCCCCACTGTCCAGGGCCCGGTCGGGGGCTGGTTACTGTTGCTCAATCCTGGTGACAAGGGCTTCGCCGAGGTGGGCGTGGCTACAGTGCCGCCGTCCGGTGGGTGATCGTTGTAGCCTCACCGCGTCTTGTCTCCTTAATGGGGCATCTCCTTCGAGGGAGGTGGCAAGCCAGCTATGGAGAGCCGGCTTTGTCTTGGGCCGACTGGGGGAGGCCTGGCCGCCTTCGGGTGTCTCTCTGCCCGAAGGGGCCCACCGCCCGTGGGCCGCACTGGCGGCCCGTCGTGGATGACATCAGGGTCAACGTGGCAACAGTGCCACGCCGGACGGGCCATGGCCACCCGTACGGCGCACTGTGCCAGGCGTGCTCCGGGATTCGGGGGTGGCAGGCTTTACTGTAGCCATGCCCCGTCACATCGCCGTTATGTGGATGCAGACTTCGAGGGTACGATCTTGGCCGCTTTGTGGGAGCTGGCTTCTTGGAGTCGGCCTTCTCGCGGCCGGCTTCTCGGAGCTGGCCCTCCCGCGGCTTTCTTCATGAGGGCTGAAGTCGGGCCGCCTTCCGATAGTCGGCCTGGGAGACAGCCGGCAAGGGGAAGGCGGCCCCGTCGTCTTGGATTCTTGAGGGCCGGATCAGCTCGTAATTTTTTCAAAAGGGCCAGGGGGAGCCGGCTAGGCTACCCGTGGTCATTTACTCCGGTAGTAGTCCCCGAAGTTGATCGAGCTTCGAGGCTGACAAAGGGACGAGAAGCTTGGTCAGCTTCCTATCCTGAGGGGCCGGCTTTGCTTGTGCGCGCCGTCTTCAGAGAGCTCCGTTTCTCGTAGGCGGGAACGCGGGTCGGCCTGTGCATTGACCGCGCGCCATCCCGCTGGCCATGTGGCAAGGAAATCCTGCCAACGCACGCGCGCGACGGGACGCTGCCGCAGGCCCAGGCCCGCCACTCCTAGGCCTCGGTCCAAGCGCGGATCTTCTACGGCCCATACGGACCGCTCGCCTTCCCACGGCAGTTTTATTACGCCATGAGGGCGCAATGATCGCGGGACGTGGGGGAGTGGGCGCAGTTGATCCCCACGTTCCCCCTCGCCCGCCTCCTCGGCTCCGCCGTGCGGATCTATAAGTAGGGGGAGGAGGAGGAGCGGTAGAGGCTCGCACGCTCTCCCTTGCTTCGCCCCTTCTCGCCTTCCTTCTTCTTCCCTCCGCCGCCGCAGCAACCCATTGCCGCGCCGTTCCGCCGTCGGGCCTCTCGGTTCCTTTGGTCCTGCCGTAGTAGGGTCGTGCGTGTCTCCGCCGTCACATCGTCTTGCTCCTCGCCGCGTCGCTCCCATGGCGTTGTCGAGCTCGTGGGATGGCTCCAACGTCCACGAGGACCACGTCGAGTTCCTCTGCCAGACGCGGCGCCTGCCGGGCGAGAACTTCGTGCGGGTTCGTCAGGCGCCGAAGAAGGAGATCTCGTCGACGCTGGAGGAGGGTGAGCAGGTGATCTTCCGCTCGCACTGCCTGCGCGGCTTCGCCCTCCCGGCGAGCGGATTCCTTTGAGCTTTCCTTGAATTCTACCACCTCCAGCCGCATCACCTCACGCCCAACGCGGTGTTGCTGCTGTCGGCTTTCGTCACCCTGTGCGAGGGCTTTCTTGGGGTTCTCCCCACTCTCGAGCTCTGGGGGGAATTCTTCCAGAGCAAGCTCGGCACCGTCGTCGCGGGCGTGCCCTGTTGGGGAACGTTGTAGAAAACAAAAATTTTCCTACGGTTTCACCAAGATCCATCTATGAGTTCATCTAGAAACGAGTGATCGGAATGCATCTACATACCTTTGTAGATCACGCGCGGAAGCGTTCAAAGAACGGGGATGAGGAAGGCGTACTCGACGTGATCCAAATCACCGGAGATCCTAGCGCCGAACGGACGGCACCTCCGCGTTCAACACACGTACGGTCAGCGTAACGTCTCCTTCTTCTTGATCCAGCAAGAGGGAAGGAGAGGTTGAGGAAGATGGCTCCATCAGTAGCACGACGGCGTGGTGGTGATGGAGCTGCAGTACTCCGTCAGGGCTTCGCCAAGCGCTATGGAGGAGGAGGAGGTGTTGGAGAGGGAGAAGGAGGCAACCAAAGGCATGGATGAAAAAGCCCTCCTTCCCCCACTATATATAGGAGGGCCTAGGGGGGGGGGCGCCGGCCCTAGGAGATCCAATCTCCTAGGGGGGCGGCGGCCAAGGGAGGTTTCCCTCCCCCCCCAAGGCACCTAGGAGGTGCCTTCCCCTCCTAGGACTCTTCCTCCTTGACACCCTAGGCGCATGGGCCTCTTGGGGCTGGTGCCCTTGGCCCATGTAGGCCAAGGCGCACCCCCTACAGCCCATGTGGCCCCCCGGGACAGGTGGCCCCACCCGGTGGACCCCCGGGACCCTTCCGGTGGTCCCGGTACAATACCGATGACCCCGAAACTTGTCCCGATGGCCGAAACAGGACTTCCCATATATAAATCTTTACCTCCAGACCATTCCGGAACTCCTCGTGACGTCCGGGATCTCATCCGGGACTCCGAACAACATTCGGGTTACTGCATATACATATCCCTACAACCCTAGCGTCACCGAACCTTAAGTGTGTAGACCCTACGGGTTCGGGAGATATGTAGACATGACCGAGATGACTCTCCGGTCAATAACCAACAGCGGGATCTGGATACCCATGTTGGCTCCCACATACTCCACGATGATCTCATCGGATGAACCACGATGTCAAGGATTCAAGCAACCCCGTATACAATTCCCTTTGTCAATCGATATGTTACTTGCCCGAGATCCGATCGTCGGTATCCCAATACCTCGTTCAATCTCGTTACCGGCAAGTCACTTTACTCGTACCGTAATGCATGATCCCGTGACCAGGCACTTGGTCACTTTGAGCTCATTATGATGATGCATTACCGAGTGGGCCCAGTGATACCTCTCCGTCATACGGAGTGACAAATCCCAGTCTTGATCCGTGTCAACCCAACAGACACTTTCGGAGATACCCGTAGTATACCTTTATAGCCACCCAGTTACGTTGTGACGTTTGGCACACCCAAAGCACTCCTACGGTATCCGGGAGTTACACGATCTCATGGTCTAAGGAAAAGATACTTGACATTGGAAAACTCTAGCAAACGAACTATACGATCTTGTGCTATGTTTAGGATTGGGTCTTGTCCATCACATCATTCTCCTAATGATGTGATCTCGTTATCAATGACATCCAATGTCCATAGTCAGGAAACCATGACTATCTGTTGATCAACGAGCTAGTCAACTAGAGGCTTACTAGGGACATGTTGGTGTCTAGTATTCACACATGTATTACGATTTCCGGATAATACAATTATAGCATGAATAAAGACAATTATTATGAACAAGGAAATATAATAATAATGCTTTTATTATTGCCTCTAGGGCATATTTCCAACAGTCTCCCACTTGCACTAGAGTCAATAATCTAGTTACATTGTGATGAATCGAACACCCATGGAATTCTGGTGTTGATCATGTTTTGCTCTAGGGAGAGGTTTAGTCAACGGATCTGCTACATTCAGGTCCGTGTGTACTTTACAAATATCTATGTCTCCATCTTGAACATTTTCACGAATGGAGTTGAAGCGACGCTTGATGTGCCTTGTCTTCTTGTGAAACCTGGGCTCCTTGGCAAGTGCAATAGCTCCAGTGTTGTCACAGAAGAGTTTGATTGGCCCCGACGCATTGGGTATGACTCCTAGGTCGGTGATGAACTCCTTCACCCATATTGCTTCATGTGCTGCCTCCGAGGCTGCCATGTACTCCGCTTCACATGTAGATCCCGCCATGACGCTCTGCTTGCAACTGCACCAGCTTACTGCCCCACCATTCAATATATACACGTATCCGGTTTGTGACTTAGAGTCATCCAGATCTGTGTCGAAGCTAGCGTCGACGTAACCCTTTACGACGAGCTCTTCATCACCTCCATAAACGAGAAACAGTTCCTTAGTCCTTTTCAAGTACTTCAGGATATTCTTGACCGCTGTCCAGTGTTCCTTGCCGGGATTACTTTGGTACCTTCCTACCAAACTTACGGCAAGGTTTACATCAGGTGGTACACAGCATGGCATACATAATAGAACCTATGGCTGAGGCATAGGGGATGACACTCATCTCTTCTATATCTTCTGCTGTGGTCGGACATTGAGCCGAGCTCAATTTCACACCTTGTAACACAGGCAAGAACCCCTTCTTAGAATGATCCATATTGAATTTCTTCAATATCTTATCAAGGTATGTGCTTTGTGAAAGACCTATGAGGCGTCTTGATCTATCTCTGTAGATCTTGATGCCTAATATATAAGCAGCTTCTCCAAGGTCCTTCATTGAAAAACTCTTATTCAAGTAGGCCTTAATGCTATCCAAGAGTTCTATATCATTTCAAATCAAAAGAATGTCATCTACATATAATATGAGAAATGCTACAGAGCTCCCACTCACTTTCTTGTAAATGCAGGCTTCTCCATAAGTCTGCATAAACCCAAACGCTTTGATCATCTCATCAAAGCGAATGTTCCAACTCTGAGATGCTTGTACCAGCCCATAAATCGAGCGTTGGAGCTTGCACACCTTGTCAGCATTCTTAGGATCGACAAAACCTTCCGGCTGCATCATATACAATTCTTCCTTAAGGAAACCATTAAGGAATGCCGTTTTGACGTCCATTTGCCATATCTCATAATCATAGAATGCGGCAATTGCTAACATGATTCGGACGGACTTCAGCTTCGCTACCGGTGAGAAAGTCTCATCGTAGTCAACCCCTTGAACTTGTCGATAACCCTTAGCGACAAGCCGAGCTTTATAGATGGTCACATTACCATCCACGTCTGTCTTCTTCTTAAAGATCCATTTATTTTCTATGGCTCGCCGCTCAACGGGCAAGTCAGTCAAAGTCCATACTTCGTTTTCATACATGGATCCTATCTCGGATTTCATGGCTTCTAGCCATTTGTCGGAATCCGGGCCTGCCATCGCTTCTTCATAGTTCGAAGGTTCACCGTTGTCTAACAACATGATTTCCAAGACAGGGTTGCCGTACCACTCTGGTGCGGAACGTGTCCTTGTGGACCTTCGAATTTCAGTAGGAGCTTGATCAGAAGTATCTTGATCATCATCATTAACTTCCTCTCTAGTCGGTGCAGGCACCTCAGGAACATTTTCTTGAGTTGCGCCATTTTCGGGTTCAAGAGGTAATACTTCATCAAGTTCTACTTTCCTCCCACTTACTTCTTTCGAGAGAAACTCTTTCTCTAGAAAGGACCCATTCTTGGCAACAAAGATCTTGCCTTCGGATCTGAGGTAGAAGGTATACCCAACAGTTTCTTTAGGGTATCCTATGAAGACGCATTTTTCCGACTTGGGTTCGAGCTTTTCAGGTTGAAGTTTCCTGACATAAGCATCGCATCCCCAAACTTTTAGAAACGACAGCTTAGGTTTCTTCCCAAACCATAATTCAAACGGTGTCGTATCAACGGATTTTGCGGAGCCCTATTTAAAGTGAATGCGGCAGTCTCTAAAGCATACCCCCAAAAAGATAACGGTAAATCGGCAAGAGACATCATAGATCGCACCATATCTAATAGAGTGCGATTACGATGTTCGGACACACCATTACGCTGAGGTGTTCCAGGTGGCGTGAGTTGTGAAACTATTCCACATTTTCTTAAGTGTGTGCCAAACTCGTGACTCAAGTATTCTCCTCCACGATCTGATCGCAGGAACTTGATTTTCCTGTCACGTTGATTCTCAACTTCACTCTGAAATTCCTTGAACTTTTCAAAGGTTTCAGACTTGTGTTTCATTAAGTAGACATACCCATATCTACTCAAGTCATCAGTGAGGGTGAGAACATAACGATAGCCACCGCGAGCCTCAACACAAATTGGACCGCACACATCAGTATGTATGATTTCCAATAAGTTGGTTTCTCGCTCCATTGTTCCTGAGAACGGAGTCTTGGTCATTTTACCCATGAGGCATGGTTCGCATGTGTCAAATGATTCATAATCAAGAGACTCTAAAAGTCCATCTGCATGGAGCTTCTTCATGCGTTTGACACCTATGTGACCAAGGCGGCAGTGCCACAAGTATGTGGGACTGTCATTATCAACCTTACATCTTTTGGTACTCACACTATGAATATGTGTAGCATTACGCTCGAGATTCATTAAGAATAAACCATTCACCATAGGAGCATGACCATAAAACATATCTCTCATATAAATGGAACAACCATTATTCTCAGATTTAAATGAGTAGCCATCTCGAATTAAACGAGATCCCGATACAATGTTCATGCTCAAAGCTGGCACTAAATAACAATTATTGAGGTTTAAAACTAATCCCGTAGGTAAATGTAGAGGCAGCGTGCCGACGGCGATCACATCGACCTTGGAACCATTCCCGACGCGCATCGTCACCTCGTCCTTCGCCAGTCTCCGCTTATTCCGCAGCTCCTGCTTTGAGTTACAAATGTGAGCAACTGCACCGATATCAAATACCCAAGAGCTACTACGAGTACTGGTAAGGTACACATGAATTACATGTATATCACATATACCTTTTGTTTTGCCGGCCTTCTTGTCCGCTAAGTATTTGGGGCAGTTCCACTTCCAGTGACCACTTCCCTTGCAATAAAAGCACCCAGTCTCGGGCTTGGATCCATTCTTTGGCTTCTTCCCGGCAGCTTTCTTGCCAGGTGCGGCAACTTCCTTGCCGTCCTTCTTGAAGTTCTTTTTACCCTTGCCCTTCTTGAACTTAGTGGTTTTATTGACCATCACCACTTGATGTTCCTTCTTGACTTCTACCTCTGCTGATTTCAGCATAGCAAATACTTCAGGAATGGTCTTTTCCATCCCCTGCATATTGAAGTTCATCACAAAGCTCTTGTAGCTCGGTGGAAGCGACTGAAGGATTCTGTCAATGACCGCGTCATCCGGGAGATTAACTCCCAGCTGAGTCAAGCAGTTATGTAACCCAGACATAGTGAGTATGTGCTCACTGACAGAACTGTTTTCCTCCATCTTACAGCTGAAGAATTTG
This sequence comes from Triticum urartu, assembly GCF_003073215.2. Lineage (NCBI taxonomy): Eukaryota > Viridiplantae > Streptophyta > Magnoliopsida > Poales > Poaceae > Triticum > Triticum urartu. The sequence continues at coordinate 676,453,463 of NC_053023.1, forward strand.
TCGGAGACTTCATATCTCTTGACCCGGGCATGAGCTTGAAAAACCATTTTCAGCTCTTCGAACATCTCATATGCTCCATGTCTCTCAAAATGCTTTTGGAGCCCCGGCTCTAAGCTGTAAAGCATGCCACACTGAACGAGGGAGTAGTCATCGGTACGTGCCTGACAAGCGTTCATAACGTCTTGTTCTGCAGGGAGAACAGGTGCGTCACCCAGTGGTGCTTGTAGGACATAATCTTTCTTGGCAGCTATGAGGATGATCCTCAGGTTCCGGACCCAGTCCGTATAGTTGCTGCCATCGTCTTTCAGCTTGGTTTTCTCTAGGAACGCGTTGAAGTTGAGGACTACGTTGGCCATTTGATCTACAAGACATATTGTAAATATTTTAGACTAAGTTCATGATAATTAAGTTCATCTAATCAAATTATTCAATGAACTCCCACTTAGATGGACATCCCTCTTCTAGTCATCTAAGTATAACATGAGCCGAGTCAACTAGGCCGTGTCCGATCATCACATGAGACGGACTAGTCAACGTCGGTGAACATCTTCATGTTGATCGTATCTTCTATACGACTCATGCTCGACCTTTTGGTCTTCTGTGTTCCGAGGCCATGTCTATACACATGCTAGGCTCGTCAAGTCAACCTAAGTGTTTGTATGTGTAAATCTGTCTTACACCCGTTGTATGTGAACGTTAGAATCTATCACACCCGATCATCACGTGGTGCTTCGAAACAACGAACTGTCGCAATGGTGCACAGTTAGGGGGGACACTTTCTTGAAATTATTATGAGGGATCATCTTATTTACTACCGTCGTTCTAAGTAAACAAGAAGAAAAACATGATAAACATCACATACAATCAAATAATAATAGTGACATGATATGGCCAATATCACATAGCTCCTTTGATCTCCATCTTGGGGCTCCATGATCATCTTGTCACCGGCATGACACCATGATCTCCATCATCATGATCTCCATCATTGTGTCTCCATGAAGTTGCTCGCCAACTATTACTTCTACTACTATGGCTAACGCGTTTAGCAATAAAGTGAAGTAATTTACATGACGTTTCTCAATGACACGCAGGTCATAAAAAAATATAGACAACTCCTATGGCTCCTGCCGGTTGTCATACTCATCGACATGCAAGTCGTGATTCCTATTACAATAGCATGAACATCTCATACATCACATATAGATCATTCATCATTCATCACAACTTTGGCCATATCATATCACAAAGCACTTGCTGCAAAAACAAGTTAGACGTCCTCTAATTGTTGTTGCAAGTTTTACGTGGCTGAAGTAGGGTTCTAGCAAGAACGTTTTCTTACCTACGTGAAAGCCACAACGTGATTTGTCAACTTCTATTTACCCTTCATAAGGACCCTTTTCATCGAATCCGCTCCAACTAAAGTAGGAGAGACAGACACCCGCCAGCCACCTTATGCAACTTGTGCATGTTAGTCAGTGGAACCGGTCTCACGTAAGCGTACGTGTAAGGTTGGTCCGGGCCGCTTCATCCCACAATACCGTTGAAGCAAGATAAGAATAGTAGCGGCAAGAAAGTTGACAACATCAACGCCCACAACAAATTGTGTTCTAGTCGTGCAAGAGAACTACGCATAGACCTAGCTCATGAGGCCACTGTTGGGGAACGTTGCAGAAAACAAAAATTTTCCTACTCGTTTCACCAAGATCCATCTATGAGTTCATCTAGCAACGAGTGATTGGAATGCATCTACATACCTTTGTAGATCACGCGCGGAAGCGTTCAAAGAACGGGGATGAGGAAGGCGTACTCGACGTGATCCAAATCACCGGAGATCCTAGCACCGAAAGGACGACACCTCCGCGTTCAACACACATACGGTCAGCGTAACGTCTCCTTCTTCTTGATCCAGCAAGAGGGAAGGAGAGGATGAGGAAGATGGCTCCAGCAGCAGCACGACGGCGTGGTGGTGATGGAGCTGCAGTACTCCGTCAGGGCTTCGCCAAGCGCTATGGAGGAGGAGGGGGTGTTGGAGAGGGAGAAGGAGGCAACCAAAGGCATGGATGAAAAATCCCTCCTTCCCCCAGTATATATAGGAGGGCCTAGGGGGGGCGCCGGCCCAAGGAGATCCAATCTCCTAGGGGGGCGGCGGCCAAGGGAGGTTTCCCTCCCCCCCAAGGCACCTAGGAGGTGCCTTCCCCTCCTAGGACTCTTCCTCCTTGAAACCCTAGGCGCATGGGCCTCTTGGGGCTGGTGCCCTTGGCCCATGTAGGCCAAGGCGCACGCCCTACAGCCCATGTGCCCCCCCGGGACAGGTGGCCCCACCCGGTGGACCCCGGGACCCTTCCGGTGGTCCCGGTACAATACCGATGACCCCGAAACTTGTCCCGATGGCCGAAACAGGACTTCCCATATATAAATCTTTACCTCCGGACCATTCCGGAACTCCTCGTGACGTCCGGGATCTCATCCGGGACTCCGAACAACATTCGGGTTACTGCATATACATATCCCTACAACCGTAGCGTCACCGAACCTTAAGTGTGTAGACCCTACGGGTTCGGGAGATATGTAGACATGACCGAGACGACTCTCCGGTCAATAACCAACAGCGGGATCTAGATACCCATGTTGGCTCCCACATGCTCCACGATGATCTCATCGGATGAACCACGATGTCGAGGATTCAAGCAACCCCGTATACAATTCCCTTTGTCAATCGATATGTTACTTGCCCAAGATCCGATCGTCGGTATCCCAATACCTCGTTCAATCTCGTTACCGGCAAGTCACTTTACTCGTATCGTAATGCATGATCCCGTGACCAGACGCTTGGTCACTTTGAGCTCATTATGATGATGCATTACCGAGTGGGCCCAGTGATACCTCTCCGTCATACGGAGTGACAAATCCCAGTCTTGATCCGTGTCAACCCAACAGACACTTTTGGAGATACCCGTAGTATACCTTTATAGCCACCCAGTTACGTTGTGACGTTTGGCACACCCAAAGAACTCCTACGGTATCCGGGAGTTACACGACCTCATGGTCTAAGGAAAAGATACTTGACAATGGAAAACTCTAGCAAACAAACTATACGATCTTGTGCTATGTTTAGGATTGGGTCTTGTCCATCACATCATTCTCCTAATGATGTGATCTCGTTATCAATGACATCCAATGTCCATTGTCAGGAAACCATGACTATCTGTTGATCAACGAGCTAGTCAACTAGAGGCTTACTAACATGTTGGTGTCTATTATTCACACATGTATTACGATTTCCGGATAATACAATTATATCATGAATAAAGACAATTATCATGAACAAGGAAATATAATAATAATGCTTTTATTATTGCCTCTAGGGCATATTTCCAACATGCCCGCCCCCTGCGGAGCCTTCATTGCCATGAGGCAGACGGGCGAGAACAATCCGTTCCCGCCCATCCTGCTAATCCAGTCGGTGAAGCTCTGGCAGAAGTCCTACTTTTACGTGAAGAACGTCGCCCAGCAAGGTGACTACGTCAACCTGCCGGCTTACGTAGCCAGCCCGCCGGCTGGGAGGCAACCTTCGTGAAGCTACCGAGCCAGGTCATTGTCTCAGGCCGGGAACGCAGCTGTCTCCCGGCTCCGGGTGATGATCCAGTCGGAGGGCCTGACCGGAGCCAACTTGGTGGCCGCCTTCGTGGAGCGCCGAGTACTTCTGCTCCAATGCCGGCCTCACATGATTTGCTAGATGAGCGGCCGCTTCGACCCGTGCCGGCTGAGCACCAAGGAGATGCCTCATGCAGAGGTGTCTTACATGGTGAACTACATCTCCAACTGCAAGCTCGCCGAGGATTGGCGATACGGCAAGGGTCCGTATTCCCGTGCACAACCCTCCGCCTGCCGTAAGTTTTTCTTCTTTTCTTCCTTTTTGTAGCCGGCCTCATGATAGCTGACCTCTGACCAGTTGGCTTGCCGTTAGCAGAACCCTCTTCTTCCGCCGACGGCCGGGGCCGCAGGGGTAGAGCGCCAGCTCCTCCCCGACCGCAGGTGGACGACACCGATGATCCGGACCTAGGAGCGGCCGCCATGGAAGATGCCATCATGGAGGGAGCCGACGAGGCAGGAGGCGCGGGGCCCGGAGCCGGCTTCGAGGACTGGCCGGACGACGACGAGGTCGAATCCGCCCCGCACCGCCAGCCGGCGCCTGATCATCAAGGCGCGGGCTCGTCTGCCACGCCGGCTGCCCGTGGCGGCACGCAGAAGCGCCGGGCCGTGTCGACCTTCTTCGGTAGCCGTCTGAAGAAATCCAAGGCTTCCACGGCGGCGACCAAGCGGGATGAGGCGGCCGCAAAGGCGGCCCGCTTCCGCAAGGCGGTGAAACAGCCGCAGGCGATCTCGGCATAAGTCGTCGAACGTCTTGTATATTTTACATATATTTTTTTTGTTGTCCTTTTCGATTGAAGCTCTTCTGAACCTTTCTGTGCTCGCCGGGCAGGGCACCGCTTTCCCTTGAGCAAGGTCCTGGCGGCTCCGTAGTCGGGCCGACTGGAGGGTCCTCCGGCTCCCGTCGTGTGGATCCCTGCGCCGACCTTAGGGAGGCCATGGAGCGGGACACACGGGAGGCGCGGGAGGAGCAGCAGGCGGCGGAGCGAAGGACTGCCCAGGTGGCGAAGGAGCAGGCCGATGCGGCGGCCAAGGCCCGGGCGGAGGCGGCAGCCACGGAGACAGAGGCGGAGGCCTCGCACAACCAGCCTCCGCTGCTCGTCGTTCCCCTCCGCGCCGTGGCCCCCGACATTCCCGTGCCCCCGTCGGAGGAGGTCGACCAAGACCCGCCGGTGATGGAGAGGAGGGAGGACCACGTGGTCTCCATGGAGGGGGCGTAGCAGACGGCGCCGACTGGAGTGGGCCAAAGTGGCCAATCAGCCGTGGTGCCAGAGCAGCCGGCCGGGGGCGAGCCGGTAGCAGGAGTCGGCCTCGAGGTGCAGCCGGCATTGCGCCGGCGCGCAGGGGGAGGCACCTCCGTGCCGGAGCCGCACCGAGCTACAGGCGCCAGCCAGACGGCGGAGGCCCTGGAGGCGGCCAGCGCCAGCACATCCGAATGGACTCCCAGCGGGGGGACGGGCGAGCTGAACGCGGCGGCCTAGGAGGTCCGGAACCGGCTTCAAGCCCAAGCCGCCTCGCTGCAGCGATACACCCAAGAGTTCCTCGCGACGCGGGCCGTCATCCGGGTGAGTCTTCTGGCCTTGGTTGTTTTGCTCTTTTGATTTCTTCCGTGGGGGCGCGTCAGCGCACCCACTGGGTGTAGTCCCCGAGTTCCGAGTCGGCTGCTGCGCAAACGGCTTGGAACTTACTAGGTCCTGACACCTTATCTTATTCTCGCCTCCTATCTGATCTTCCAGGAGTATCATAACCTCCGCGCTGCTGCCTTCAACTCCCAGGCTCGGGAGCTGGGCCGGAGAACCGAAGACCTGACCAGCAGCCGGAGTGCGTGCTTTGTTTCGTACATCTCCTGTGGGGGCGCGTCAGTGCACCCACTGGGTGTAGTCCTAGAAATTTGGGCCGACTGCTGAGCAGTCGGGTCGGATCTTCCTTGACGACTTCTTCCTTATTGATTTTTCCTTTGTCTTCATGCTTGCAGGAGCCAATGCCGACTTGAGGGGGCAGCTCAGCGGGGCGCAGGCCGCCCTTCGCGCCAAGGAAGCCGAGTATAACGCCTTGGTCCTAGAGCGTGACCGCCTGGCCAAGAAGTTGGCTGACCAGGAGGAGAGCCACAAGGCGGCCCTGAAGAAGGCGCAGGACAGCGAGGACGCCCTGAAGGCCGAGTTCTAGACTGAAGCGGCGGGCTGGGCTGAGACCAAGCAAACGTTGAGCGAAGGCTTCGGTCGTATTGAGGATTTGATCGATGGTAAGCCGCCTTCCTCACTCCTTGCTTTTCCTTTGCCCCCTGATTTGTGTTCTGACTTGTGCTGCTTTTTGTTCTCTGTGCAGACTACTTTCCCGGCTACTCCGTCTTCACCACCCAAACCATCGAGGCCCATCGCGAGGCGCGCCGACAGGCAGGGGCTGAAATCGCGCCGGACGCGAGCCGGATGCTTGAGGAGCAACTCTTGGCGGTCCAAGCCCGGCTGCAGCCGGCTCACCGTATGCTCCGCCGCCTCCAGCGCGCTGGGGCGCAGGTGTTGGCCGCCCTCTGGCCAGGCGAGACAATTCCCCGCACCCCGAGTCGGACTGCCGACTGGCTGGAGGTTGCGGTTGGCCGCTTCGAGGCCTGGAAAGCATCGGCAACCCGGCTTGGAGCTGGGCGGGCGCTGGAGTTCGTCTGAGCCTGGTATCCGGGGCTGAACCTGGACCAGCTGCGCACCTGGCGGCTGGTGGCCAACGAGGAGATGGAGGAGGTGCGGCCGGCTATCGCTCAGCGTGCTTCAATGATCGCCGAGTGCACTGACATTAGCGTCTTTGCTCCTGAAATAAATGACGACGGCGTTGCCCAGCCGGAGGAGTGGTTCGGGCTGGACCCAGCAGCGGGTGAGGACTCGGCGGAGGAGATCGCCTCCAGCGATGAAGGCGAAGACGACGAAGGAGAGGAAGGCGAAGACGTTGAGCCGGACGGTGAAGCGGCCGGCCAGCCTCAGCCTGACCGTGCCTCCAGCAACGAGGCGCGTGCAAGCGCGTCTTCTGCGGGAGGCGGTGATCATGCCGAGGTTCGCCAGCCGGCCACTCCTCCAGCCGGCACTGCCGTCTCCACCGACCTGCCCGACTCGCCAGTCGCTCCCCTGGCTTAATCTGCCGTCCTTGCGTTTCCTACTTGTTACCCTTTGAACATTTTTTATTAAACTTGCGCAGTTCCACCCACTGGGGGTGTATTCGAACTATGTTGAATGCTGGCCTTTTGAAGATCTTTTGTGTAAATATGATTGTGTGCGTGTTTGGTTTCCATTCACGTATGCTTTTTATCCTTTGGCTGTTTCCTTTGCCGCCTTCCTCTTTTGGGGAGGCAAGTACTCGAGCTTTCTTAGATTGAAGTGAGGTGAATGGAAGCCGGCCGGCCGGCTACTCTGGTAATCGGTCGGTGGTGGGAGAAAAACCGGCTTTTGTTATATTAGTCCGTTAGTCCCTAGCCGTTTTTTGTGTGGGCGTCCTTTCCTGCCTTTAACTCTTGCCAGCCGGACAGCCGGTTCTTCGAACTGCGACTTTTGGCAAGAGAAGGCTTGGGTGCCGGCACACTACTTGTCTGACCGCGGGTAGGACTTCTAATATAACTCCAGGCGGCCAGTCCCCGAGCATAATATTCTTCATTTATAGACAAAAGATGGCAGTCCCCGAGCTCTCCTCGGGGGGGGGGGGCTATTGTCTCGTACTTAGTACAAAAGTTAGCGTGATACATACTGCCTTTCAACTGTAAAATCTTCGGAGGAGGTTGGCGTTCCATGGTCGTTCCGACTCCTTGCCGGAATCATGTCTCTTGCGTGCCTTCGGCTTCTGTGGCGTCGATTAGGTAGTAGGAGTCGTTGCCTAAAGCTCTGCTGATGACGAAGGGGCCCTCCCAAGGGGCCGAGAGCTTGTGCTGGCCGGCTATTCGCTGGATCAGCCGGAGCACAAGATCGCCCTCTTGGAAGGATCTTGGCTTGACCTTCTGGCTGTGGTAGCGGCGCAGGCCCTGCTGATAGATGGCAGACCGGCTGAGGGCTAACAGCCGGCCTTCTTCCAGCAGGTCGACATCGTCTTCTCGTGCTTCCTTGGCCTCCGCCTCCGTGTACATGGTTACCCGAGGCGAGTCGAACTCGATGTCGGTTGGGATGACCGCCTCGGCACCGTACACGAGGAAGAAAGGAGTGAAGCCGGTTGACTTGTTTGGGGTAGTGCGCAGACTCTAGAGGACGGCCGGCAGCTCATCGAGCCAACAGCCGGCCGAACGCTCCAGTGGTACGACCAGTCGGGGCTTGATGCCGGAAAGGATGAGGCCGTTGGCTCGCTCGACCTGGCCGTTTGACTGTGGGTGGGCAACGGACGCTAAGTCCAACCGGATGCCCTGCGTCGCGCAGAAACGTGCCAAGGCTCCCTTGGCGAAATTCGTGCCATTTTCGGTGATGATGCTATGTGGCACGCCGTACCGAGTTGTTATATCTATGATAAATGTCACGGCAGTCGGCCCATTCAGCTTCTTGATCGGCTTTGCCTCAATCCATTTGGTGAATTTGTCCACAGCGACTAGCAGATGTGTCATGCCGCCGCGCGCCGTCTTGAATGGGCCCACCATGTCCAGTCCCCAAACGGCGAAGGGCCAAGTGAGGGGAATGGTCTTGAGTGCCGAAGCTGGCATGTGTTGCTTGGAGCTGAAGAATTGGCACCCCTTGCAATGTTTAACTAACTCCTTGGCGTCATCCAAAGCGGTCGGCCAAAAGAAACCATGGCGGAAAGCTTTGGTGACGAGTGATATTGAGGCCGCATGGTGGCCGCATTCTCCTTGGTGGATGTCTCTGAGGATTGCAATGCCCTTCTCTTGGTCGACACATCGCTGGAGGACTCCAGTGACACTGCGCTTGACGAGCTCTCTGTTGATGATTGTGTATGCTCCGGCTCGGCGTTGGACTTGTCTTGCCTCTGTTTCATCAGCCGGCAGATCTTGGTTTATTAGGAAGTTGAGGATGGACTGAGCCCATGATGGAGCTGCGACTTCTTCTATTGCCAACACGGCTACTGCGACCAGGGCGAGCGGGCTGGGTGGTGAAATGCTGGAGTCGGCCGCCGCTTGTTGTGTTGGTGCAGTCTCCGGGCCGACTACCGCAGTCCCAGAGCCGGGTGTGGCAGTCCCCAGGCCGGGCATAACTACGGAAGTCCCCGAGCCACCTACTGTCGTCCCCGGGCCGACTATCGAAGTCCCCAGATCACCCGCTTGGTTCTTCGAGCCGGACCCGGCTGCATTGGGGTCAGGCGGCACGAAGATGGAATCGGACTCTGGAGACGGCTTGATAGACGGCTTGAGGAGGCGTTGTAGAGAGACACCGGTTGGTATTGCTTGCCGAGTGGAGCCTATTCGAGCCAGGGCATCAGCTGGCTCGTTGTCGGCTCGCGGTACATGGAGGAACTCGCATCCTTCAAAATACCCACTGATCTGCTGAACGAGGAAGCGGTAACTTGCCATATTTGCGTCCTTGGCATCCCAGTCGCTGGATGATTGCTGGACCACCAAGTCTGAGTCGCCATAACATAGGATCTGGTGAATGCCGAGTTCTTTGGCAAGCCGGAGCCCGTGTATGAGCGCCTCGTACTTGGCCACGTTGTTGGAGGCGGCAAAGTGAATTTGCAGCGTGTATCTGAGCTTGTCGCCTTTGGGAGAGGTGAGGATGACACCGACTCCCAAGCCGGTGTGCATCTTGGACCCATCGAAGTGCATGCACCAATGAGTGGAGTCGGGAGCTGGCGGTAGGTACTGGGTCTCGGCCCAGTCGACGAGGAAGTCGGCCAATGCTTGGGACTTGATGGCGGTGCGAGGCTGGTAGAAGATCGTGTAGAGGGCCAGCTCAATGGCCCATTTCACCACCCGGCCGGATGCATCCCGGCTGCCTATGATCTCAGCCAGCGGGGCGGTGCAAACAACCGTGATGGGATGCTCTTGGAAGTAGGGCTTCAGCTTCTTGGTGGCGAAGTACACGCCGTAGGACATCTTCTGGTAGTGCGGGTAGTTCTGCTTCGAGGTAGGCAGCACCTCGCTCAAATAGTACAACGGCCTCTAGACCGGCTGGGCTCGGCCCTCTTCTGGGCGCTGGACTACGATGACGGTGCTGACCACCCGGCTGGTTGCAGCAATGTAGAGGAACATGGGCTCTTTCTCAGTCGGCGCCGCCAGGACAGGCGGCGTGGCCAGCATCTTCTTCAGCTCATGAAAAGCTTGGTCGGCTTGGTCATTCCACTCGAAGTGAGTGGTCTTCTTCATGAGGCGGTAGAGGGGGAGGGCTTTCTCTCTGAGCCGGCTGATGAAGCGGTTCAGGGAGGCCAAGCACCCGGTGAATTTCTGGACGTCTCGAAGTTTGGTGGGAATTGCCATTCTCTCAATGGCCTTGATCTTTACTGGGTTGCATTCGATGCCACATTCGGAGACCAGGAAGCCTAGGAGCTGGCCGGCTGGCACTCCGAACACGCATTTCTCGGGGTTGAGCTTGATTTGGAACCGGCGCAGGTTCTCAAATGTTGCCTTGAGGTCTTCCAGCAAGGTGCCGCGCTTCTCCGTCTTCACCACAATGTCGGCTACGTAGACGTGGGCATTTCTGCCGAGCTGCTTGAGGAGGCACTTCTGCATGCAACGCTGAAAAGTGGCACCGGCATTTCTTAAGACGAATGCCATAGTCAGGTAGCAGAAGGCTCCGAATGGCGTGATGAAGGCGGTCTTCAGGTGGTCTGCCGGATCTAACTTTATCTGGTGGTATCCTGAGTAAGCATCCAAGAAACTCAACAGCTCGCATCCAGCCGTGGAGTCTATCACTTGATCAATCCTCGGCAGGGCGAAGGGATCTTTGGGGCAGGCCTTGTTGAGGCTCGTGTAGTCTATGCACATGCGCCACTTGTTGTTCTTCTTTAGCACGAGGACCGGGTTGGCGAGCCACTCTGGAAAGAAAACTTCCATAATGAAGCCGGCTACCAGAAGCCGGGCTATCTCCTCTCCCACAATCCTTCTTTTCTCCTCCGACAGTCAGCGGAGGGGTTGTTTGACTGGTTTTGCGTCTTCTCGGACGTGTAGCTTGTGCTCAGCGAATTCCTTCGGAACACCCGGCATGTCCTTGGGGGACCATGCAAAGATGTCCTGATTCTCACAGAGGAAATCGGTGAGCTCACCTTCCTATTTGTTGTTTAGGTTTGCCCCGATGACGGCAAACCTCTCTGGGTGCTCGGGGTCAAGAGGTATCTTCTTCGTCTCCTTGGCCGGCTTGAAAGATCCTTGGGCATCATACTCCTTGGGATCGGGGGACAGGGCCGACTGCTTGCCGGCCATGGCCACAACTCGGTCCAACATCTTCTTTTCTTCGGCAATCACAAGGGACTCGGCCAGCCGGCTGCTGGCTGCTGCGCACTCGGAGGACTTCTTGTAATCGCCGGCTATGGTGATGACGCCCTTGGTTCTCGGCATCTTCATCTTGAGGTAAGCATAGTGGGGAACTGCCATGAACCTGGCCAAGGCAGGTCGGCCAAGCAATGCATGGTAGGGGCTCTCCAGGTCCACCACTTCAAACCAGATCGCCTCTCGGCGGAAATGATCCTTGTCCCCAAAGAGTACATCAATCTTGATCTTGCCAATGGAGGTGCAGGACAGGCCGGGTACAATGCCATGGAACACAGTCCGAGTAGGCATGAGTTGCTTCGTCTTGACGTTTAGCTTCTCAAGGGTGTCACGGTACAGGATGTTGATGCTGCTCCCGCCGTCTATCAGCACGCGAGAGAAACGGGCGGCGCGTCTATCCATTGCAAGGTTGGCATCCAAAACCAACGCATAAGAGTCGGGAGATGGCATCACCTCTGGGTGGTCGGCCCGGCTCCAGCTGATAGGTTTTTCCGACCAGTGCATGTGTTTGGCGGGGGTGGCAGCGACCATGCTGACTTCCTGGTGCTCTCGGTGTTTGCTGCGCCGGTCTTCGGGCTGGCTTGTAAAGATGACATAGGCGGCATGCTCGTTGGGGAACTCATCGTGCACGGCTCCGACTGCTGGCTGAGCGGTCGGCGGCTGCGGAGCCGGAGGCGGTGGACCGGCAGGCGGAGGCGGCACGAGCCCTTCGCCTTTGGAGATTCGGGTGAGCCAGTGGCACTTCCGAGTTGTGTGGTTGGACGGCTTCGCGCCGCTGTGGAACTTGCATGGGGCGTCGAGAGTTTGCTCGTAGGAGAAGGCCGGCTGCCAAGCCGGCTTGCCGCCCCTCTGCTTCTTGGGTGCGGGCCGCCCTTCGGGCTGCTCGTCTTCGACTGTGGCCACCTGCCGACTGGTGGAGGGCGGCACGGGGCCCTTAACCTTGTAGTCGTTCTGGTGTGGGCGTCGGCCGGAGTCCCCAGCCGGCGTCTTGGGCGCTGGATTGAGTACTTTCCCGGACGCGTCTACCCGGAGTTCGGTCTTCATTGAGTCGGCGGTGGCGTACTTGTCCGCTATGACCAGAAGCTCGTCGAGGGTAGTCGGCTCGTCGCAGAGGAGCTTGTGCTTGAGGAGGGTGCCTTCTCGGCACCCGGCAGTGAAGTATTCTATGGCTTGCACCTCTTCGCAAGAGTTGCGGAGCTCATCCCAACGCGTGAGGTAGTCGCGAGTGGACTCGGCGGGGCCTTGTACACACAAGGAGAGCTGTCTGGGCTTGGGAGCCCGCTTGTAGGTGCTGATCAAGTTGCGGATGAAGGCTTCTGTGAAGTCTAGCCAGCTGTTGATGCTGTATGGCTTGAGGCTGTTGAGCCAGGTCCGCGCCGTGCCTTGCAGCATGAGGGGCACGTACTTCACGGCAATGCGCCTGTTGCCGTTTGCTATGCTAACCGCCGTGGAGTAGTCGATCAACCAATCTTCCGGCTTCACGGAGCCGTTCTACTTGGGCGTGTCTCTTGGGAGCGAGAACCCTTTGGGGAAAGGCTCGTCGCAATGCGGGGGCCGAAGCAAGGCGGGCCGACATCGTCTTCTTCTTCCAGCGCCAGGGATCGCGCTAGGCGGTCGATCCGATGGCGGGCATCGTTCTCGCCGACTCCTTCGCGGCGACCTAGCCGGCCGTTGAGAGTCGGATGCGCAACAGGCGGCGGGGTGGGATATCTCTCCCCACGGGACCGAGGCGGAGGCGGGTTGCCCCGCCACTCCACGACCTGGGGATGGCCTTCTGCGTCTCGCTCGATGGAGATTCGGGTTCAGCTTCGGCTGGCAGTCGGCTCTTTCTCGCGCCGCGCGCGGGTTTTGCCTGCGGTCGGCGTCCGGGACGTCGCGCCGTGATCTTGGCATGGGGGGGGGGGGCTTTCCGTGCGGGCGTCGGCTTCGTGCCGCTGCGCGGCCGCATCGATTAGCTGCTGGATGCGTCTGGTCATGTGGGGGAGTTCTTCAGCCCCCAATCCGTCTAGCTCGTCTACGGCCGCCTGGGCGGCACGCAGGTTCTCGAGTGGAGTGGCATAGACTGGGCGGTCGACTCCTAGCGTGTCGGCGATGACAGCGCCGCGCTGTCTGACAACGCCAGCCCGGCTTGGCCCGCCTGGGGGCAGCATGCCAAAGGCGGCGCGGTCGGCTTCGCGCTGGTGGGCCTCAGTGAGGCGTCTCATGGAAGCCAGCTTCCGGCCCTCCGTGAGGAGGGCGAGGCGGCGAGCCTCCAGTGCTTCGGCATCGGCGTCGGCCGGGAGGGGGATGGACAAGTCGTGGACCGCCGCATGCGGGGCGTCGTGGGCGCTCTCGTCAGAAGCGTCACCGTGGCCGATGACCATCACCTCGGTGGTGACAGCGTCACAGCCATCGGCCCGGGGAAGTGGGTCGTTGTAGATCGTGAAGTCGGTGGGGAAAGTGTCAAGTGAGGCCGTGTCGGAGTTGACAGGCATCGGATCGATGGAGCCAACCGACTCCAAGTCCACAGCAGGCTCGCCAGAGACGCGGAGCTGACCGAGGAGGTTGACGAGGTGGTTGGTGCACGCGTCAGAGGCGAGCTCGTCGGAGATGAGGGTCTTGTCAAGGAGATCGGCGAGGCCGCTCGCTGCGCAGACGTTGGTGACGCCTTGCAGCGCGTCGTGGCAAGCGCCATCGGGCATGCCGGGCTGGCGACGCTCGCTGGGGAGGAAGAGGGTTCCCGTCCAGAACAGGTCTCCGGACGACGGTGCACCTGGCCCCACGGTGGGCGCCAAATGTCGGGTGGTAGGTGCGACATATGCCAACGGGTGGCTTATCATTGTGGGAGCCAGTAAGACGTCGCCGGTGCCTGGAAGCGGGATGAGGCGAAGACATGCACGCCGGTGAATCTTATCCAGCTTCGGGGCTCTCCGTGGAGATAACACCCCTACTGCTGCTCTGCGGAGTCTCCGCATGATCACTAGAAGAACAAGTAGCTACACGATGCTCCTTGAGCTGTTTGGCGAGAGGAGGAAGAAGGGCACGGCTCGCTCTCTTCTCCTCCCTATGTGGTGTCTAAAACTAGCAGGGATCAACCCTTTGCATGGGTGTCCCGGGGGGTTTATATAGGCCTACCCCCCGGGGGTACAATGGTAATCCGGCTGGGCGTGGGGCCCAGCCGTCTGTGTCTACACTCGCCGGCTTCTGCGCCGGCTGCTGGGGCCCGCCGGCTGGTGGGTTCCGCCGGCTGCCGACTCCTTGGTCGGCAGACAGGCCCCACTGTCCAGGGCCCGGTCGGGGGCTGCTTACTGTTGCTCAATCCTGGTGATAAGGGCTTCGCCGAGGTGGGCGTGGCTACAGTGCCGCCGTCCGGTGGGTGATCGCTGTAGCCTCACCGCGTCTTGTCTCCTTAATGGGGCGTCTCCTTCGAGGGAGGTGGCAAGCCAGCTATGGAGAGCCGGCTTTGTCTTGGGCCGACTGGGGGAGGCCTGGCCGCCTTCGGGTGTCTCTCTGCCCGAAGGGGCCCACCGCCCGTGGGCCGCACTGGCGTTCCGTCGTGGATGACATCAGGGTCAACGTGGCAACAGTGCCGCGATGGACGGGCCATGGCCACCCGTACGGCGCACTGTGCCAGGCGTGCTCCGGGATTCGGGGGTGGCAGGCTTTACTGTAGCCATGCCCCGTCACATTGCCATTATGTGGATGCAGACTTCGAGGGTACAATCTTGACCGCTTTGTGGGAGCCGGCTTCTTGGAGTCGGCCTTCTCACGGCCGGCTTCTCGGAGCCGGCCCTCCTGCGGCTTTCTTCATGAGGGCTGAAGTCGGGCCGCCTTCCGATAGTCGGCCTGGGAGATAGCCGGCAAGGGGAAGGCGGCCCCCTCGTCTTGGATTCTTGAGGGCCGGATCGGCTCGTAATTTTTTCAGAAGGGCCAGGGGGAGCCGGCTGGGCTACCCGTGGTCATTTACTCCGACAATCGGTTAAGGTAGTAAAGGAAGAACTACTGTGATCGTGCCTTAGTTTATCCAAAGGAGCACCTTAGTAGAGAAAGCCAAAAACTGACTGTCATGATGCGGCGAGAGCCGGTCAGCTGTTCGGAGGTTGCAAATCGTTAGAGATTTCTTCCGCATTTCGCGAAGGATTGATACTTCCCGATCAGACGCTTATAGCACTCTAGTTTGGATACTAGGGGCTGCAGCCATGTTTTTATTGTCGCACTCCTATGGCTAAGTGAGGGCGTTACAGCCGCATAGTCTGGTTGCCTGGTTCGTTGCGCTAAACAACTCCTTCAAGGACCATCTAATTGGATCAAGATTGTTTAGATTCCATCCCGAACACCCCCATACTACCTACGTGGGGGCAGAAGCCGACGACTGGTTAACCCTCAGATTTCATACAACACTGCCGCACAGGAAGTAAAAATTTAAAAACATAACAAGCATTATATTGCATAATCACTTTGTTTTATCATACAAGGTAGGGGGAGCGCGAATACATTCATTCAAAGATAGTGTCTTTGGCACAATGATCCGCAACAATGCGGGACCCCTCTAAGACATCGCCGAAGTATTGGTCAGGTGTGCGATGCTCCTTGCCCTCCGGCGGCCCCCAGTCGTTAACTTGACAGTGTCCAGCTTCGCCCACCAGACCTTGCAATAAGAGAAGGCCAGACGCGACCCTTCTATGCAGGCGGACCATTTGATGACATCCAGCCGAGGACAGTCATCCACCAACTTCTTCACGAGGCCGAAGTAGCTGCTGGGAATAGCTTCGGCTGGCCACAGCCAGATTATCACATCCTTCATGTCCAGTTCAGCCATCCTGTGCAGCTCGACCAGCTGTTTCAGCTGATCGCTGAAGGGCACCGGATGTTCATGCAAAATTGCGACCAGAACAGCTTCTTCGTGGAGCTCCCTTCTTCGGCTCGGAAGAACTCCGCAGCGTCGGTCACACTGCGTGGCAGATCAGCAAAGGCCCCTAGAGAACTCCAAATCCGGGGCTAGTAAAAGAAATTTCCTCTTCACACTCTTGCTTTGCATATTGAATGCCTTACCCACCGCGATCTTCCTGGCCTCCTGGATCTCCTGGAGGGCGCCCTGGGCTTTAATCCGGGCCGCCTCCGCACTCTTACGAGCCTTGGCAAGTTCGGCCTCTTTAGCCGTAGCATTTTGCTCCAAGGTCTCGCACTTCCTCACCGCATCCTGGAGCTCCTATTGGACATCGTTGACCCGGGCCTTGAGCTTCTTACGGGTGGCCTGCTCCTGTACAGCCCTCCCCTCGGCTTCGACCAGGGCCTTTCTCAGGGTCTCGACCTCGGTCATCTCTTGTGTACAAATCATGGCATTTCGGTCATTGCATATCATTTTCCTCTTTTCAAATATATAATAGGTTATTGCTTACCTTGTTTTTCCTGGAGCTGCCTCTTCACTTGGCCTAGATCCTCCTCGGCCTCCGCCAGTTTCTGCTTCAGTTCGGAGACTTCGGCAGTATGCGAGGCTACGGCCAACAATGACGCCTATGTTTACATTTCAGAAAAATTTAGTTAGTTTCATGTCATAGGAGATTGATCCTCTGTCCGTCTTTTTCTTTCCGAACACCGGACAGTGTCTCGGGGGCTACTGTCTACATTGCGATTTTCTCCTTTTGGCGTTGCTTACCTCAAAACCTGTCAGCAGGCTGCTGCAGGCTTCGGTTAGTCCAGTCTTGGCAGACTGAACCCTTTCAATTACCATTCCCATAAGGACACGGTGCTCATCCACAATGGAAGCACTTCGCAGTGCTTCCAGCAGATTATCCGGTGCCCTAGTTGGACAGGGGTCACCGGCGGAATAGGCACCACCCCTTCTTCCGAAGTAGGTTGCGTGCCAAATTCCGGAGCAGCCTCGGTCTCCGGAATTGCGTCCGGCCGAGGGTCGAACTAAGTATGACCCTCCCCACCAGTCTCCATGGGGATTGATTCCCCTTGGTATTCGGCGACGGGAATTTCGCCTTCTGGCGCCTCCTGAGCCTCCCCCCTGCCTGGAACAGTCCTTCGGGACAACACCTCTGCATCATCCTTGGACTTGGGGGAGTGAGCGGCTGGCGGTGAATCGCTAGCCATCGCCATGGAATCCAGCAAGCCTCCTGACGAGGATCGCGGGGAGCTGTTGTGGGCTGGACTACAATAACATAACCAATCATGTTAATACAATACGGGGGAGACACTTTATGGGCGGATATAAGACTTAGCACTTACGATGCGGCCCAAGGCTTAGTGCGGGGGCATCTCTTCGAACTGTTGTCAACGTC
The DNA here is from genome assembly GCF_003073215.2 of Triticum urartu. NCBI lineage: Eukaryota > Viridiplantae > Streptophyta > Magnoliopsida > Poales > Poaceae > Triticum > Triticum urartu. The sequence continues at coordinate 676,470,773 of NC_053023.1, forward strand.
CCATGCGGAGTTATCCGCGAGGGAGCCTTTCCCCTTCTTGGGCGCCTTCACCTCCAGCATTGTGGAGGCCGCCCTCTTCTTCCTCCCCCCATCAGGGGGAGAGTCGCTTTCCCCCTCCTCCTCATCCTCGTCGTCTTCGGCGGCGGGCGAACGGGTCTTGTCTTCGGACGTCACGTCCGAAGTGCCCTTGCGGCGGGGGACACTCTGGACCCCCTTTGCCTTTCCTGTGGCCTTCTTCTCTAGTGCCTTATAAGGCGCCGGCTCCAGCATCTTCGCTAAACGCGGGATGACTGGTTCTTCAGGCAGGGGAGCCGGACACCGGATCTGCTTCGCCCTCTTCAACCAGTACTGAAAAAGCAATGATAATAAAAGCTTAGATATCGTCCTTGAAACAAGCAAGTAGGGGATGTGTTGAAAATAACATACCACGTTGGGGAGGTGATTTATGTCATGACCATAGTCCGAATCTGTGGCCGGCGGTATCTCGTTACCCTTGAAGAGCATGATACGTCTCCAACGCATCTATAATTTTTGATTGCTCCATGCTATATTATCTACTGTTTTGGACATTATCGGGCTTTATTATCCACTTTTTTATTATTTTTGGGACTAACCTATTAACCGGAGGCCCAACCTAGAATTGCTGTTTTTTTGTCTATTTTAGGGTTTCAAAGAAAAGGAATATCAAACGGAGTCCAAACGGAATGAAACCTTCGGGAACCTGATTTTCACAACAGATAAGACCCGGGAGACTTGGACCCTACGTCAAGGCACGTAACAGGAGGCCACGAGGTAGGGGGCGCGCCCTACCCTACCAGGCGCGCCCCCACCCTTGCGGGCCCCCTGTTGCTCCACCGGCGTACTTCTTCCTCCTATATATATCCACGTACCCCCAAATGATCAGAACAGGAGCGAAAACCCTAATTCCACCGCTGTAACTTTCTGTATCCACGAGATCCCATCTTGGGGCCTGTTCCGGAGCTCCACCGGAGGGGGCATCGATCACGGAGGGCTTCTACATCAACACCATAGCCTCTCCGATGAAGTGTGAGTAGTTTACCTCAGACCTACGGGTCCATAGTTAGTAGCTAGATGGCTTCTTCTCTCATTTTGGATCTCAATACAATGTTCTCCCCCTCTCTTGTGGAGATCTATTCGATGTAATCTTATTTTTGCGGTGTTCATGTTGAGACCGATAAATTGTGGGTTTATGATCAAGTCTATCTATGAATAATATTTGAATTTTCTCTGAATTATTTTATGTATGATTGGTTACCTTTGCAAGTCTCTTCGAATTATCAGTTTGGTTTGGCCTACTAGATTGATCTTTCTTGCAATGGGAGAAGTGCTTAGCTTTGGGTTCAATCTTGCGGTGTCCTTTCCCGGTGACAGTAAGGGCAGCAAGGCACGTATTGTATTGTTTCCATCGAGGATAAAAAGATGGGGTTTTCTTCATATTGCATGAGTCTATCCCTCTACATCATGTCATCTTGCATAAGGCGTTACTCTATTTCTAAATTAATACTCTAGATGCATGCTGCATAACGGTCGATGAGTGGAGTAATGGTAGTAGATGCAGGCAGGAGTCAGTCTACTTGTCTCGGACGTGATGCCTATATACGTGATCATACCTAGATATTCTCATAACTATTCTCAATTCTGTCAATTGCTCAACAGTAATTTGTTCACCCACCGTAGAATACTTATGCTCTTGAGAGAAGCCACTAGTGAAACCTATGGCCCCAGGGTCTATATTTATCATATTGATCTCCTATTACTTAGTTATTTCCTTTGCTATTTACTTTGCCTTTATTTTACCTTGCATCTTTATCATAAAAATACCAAAAATATTATCTTATCATATCTATGAGATCTCACTCTCGTAAGTGGCCTTATAGGGATTGACAACCCCTATTTGCGTTGGTTGCAAGGATTTATTTGTTTTGTGCAGGTGCGAGGGACTCGCGCGTAACCTCCTACTGGATTGATACGTTGGTTCTAAAAAACTGAGGGAAATACTTACGCTACTTTGCTGCATCATCCCTTCCTCTTCGGGGAAAACCAACGCAGTGCTCAAGAGGTAGCAAGAAGGATTTCTGGCGCCGTTGTCGGGGAGGTGTCGGTGTACAAAAAGAGGGGTACACTTTTTGTACCCCTATAACTGTGCACGGGCAGTCTGAGCCACGGGCACCACCACACCAAGCAAGGCAAGGGAGGTGAGCCAGAGTAAGACCGAAGCTCAAGAGAACTAGAACAAACGCCAAGGCCAAGACCACGAAGAGCAAAGGGGACGAAGCAGACTCCCCCGGCATGATCCTTGCCGGGAGACAGTTCTAGCAGCCCCGGCAGGACCCTTGCCGCGGCGACTCGTCCCGCGCCTACGGAGCAAACCACCCATGAGTCCACTGCCCCCAAAGGGCAAGGATTCAGGAGACATCCTCGTGGCGGCATGCAGATCTTTGTGAAGACATTCAAGGTCAGATACGCAATAAGGAGACGACAACCCTTGGCGGGATCCCAGCCGAGGAAGACCACAAGTCCCTCGGCAAGCGCCTTGCTGGGGATGACAGCAGGCGCCCCGGCAAGACCCTTGTCGGGGCCCCAGCAAGGCCCTTACCGAGGAAACCCGCAGGGCCACCATCAGGCCCACGCCGACTAAACCTCCACCGTCGTTCGCATGTAGCTGCCGACCCAACCAGCTAGGCAGGCACCTGTGTGGCGGCATGCAGATCTTCGTTAAGACCCACCACTCCGCCACCTCAGCTGCCTGCCTACCTATGTGGCATCACAGGCGTCGCTGGCCAGGGCGCGTGTCGACACAAGAAGGAGCAGCGACGGACGAGACAGGTTTCTCCCCCGTCCCCTATAAAGCAAGGACACCTAAGCAAGACGCATTAAATGCGCCTTATCATGTAATGCGAGGGATAACCTCGCATCACTGTACCCTTTCCACCTCCTGTGTGCCGCTGTGGCAACCCCTTTTTCTATAAAAGGAGGCCCGAGGCGACCAGAGGAAGGATTTGGCTTTTTGGAGCGCCTCACGCCCCATAGCTAGCTCAAGAACACAGATATACAATCCACCAAAGCAGGAGTAGGGTTTTACGCATCCTCGCGGCCCGAACCTGGATAAACGAACCGTGTGCTACCTGTTTGATCCGCTCTTCTCACGACCCCGCGCCCCGCCAACCACAGTAGGGATTCTTGTGATCCCATAGGTGTCGTTCCCACCGACATCTCTGGCGCGCCAGGTAGGGGGCGCAGTTTTGAGAATCGGCTTTAGCAGTTAGTTCGGCGCTTCTTCATCATCATGGCGCCCAAGAAGAAGACGACGGTGGCGGTTGGCCAGTCGGAAGCTGGACAGCCCGTCCCGACGCGGGCGAGCAGTGGACCGGTCGCAAAGAGGACCCGGGGCGCTGCTCGCGAACACCAACACCATCCCAGCAGCCGGAGTTTGGGAGGTGGCGATGTTTGTGCGCCTGATAACGGGCCACACATCGCCAAATCCAAAGGCGGAGCCAAGTCCTTCGCGGGTGGAGCGGGGCCTTCCAAGGTCATCGCCGCCTCGCCTGAAGGCGACGCGAGGGCCTCCAAGACTCCCATGCCGGCGTCAACAGCGCGCTCCTCCTGGGCAGCGCGCGACAAACGGCGTAATCACGCCGAAGATCCCGGGCGTCGCCGCGGGAAGAGCCCCGAGCGCCACTCCTGGGACGTTAGAAGACCTGCCCACTCGCCGAGGCACTGGTGAAAACGGCATGCGACCGAGGGGTTGTGATATAGCTCCTTCTGACATGGTCAGAAGTCGAAGCACATCGTGACCCGTGCAAGTTTCACTGCCAGCGACACCAGCAGAGGCCCTGGCGCGCGCGCAGTTGCTCCTCGACTTTCCTCCCACTGCGAGGAAACTCGACAAATGGAGAGCCATTATCTTAAGCCTTGTCGCGGTGGCCAACAAAGACGAACCAAGTCCGGTGGGGCCCCCGGGTCGACGCTCCGATGGAGTCCCGCGGACCAGTGGCGGAAAAGCAGGCGGCGCCGCGACCACGGTGCATTCACCTCTTCCCCATCCGATACCGCGGACGGCGGCTTGTCGCGACGTCGCGGGTGACGCCATCTCCATAGCATCGCCTGACCCATGGACCCACTGTGACCAGCGCCAAGTTCTTCGGGAACGAGCCCATGAAGACGCTCGAACCACTATCGAGCGCCGGCGCGGAGCGCGCCACCAGTCAGATAGGCGAGCAGGGCCTGCTGTGAACCACCCGGCCCCGGAGAGCCCTGGAGGCCTACCTTACGAGATAGGCTGTCCGGCTTTTACCCGTGAGCTGCGGCAGTTCCAGTGGCCCACTCATCGCACCTTCAAACCTGACGTTGGCGAAAATTACAGCGGCAAGACTCACCTGTCTGAGTTCCTCAGCATCTACACCATCGCAATGCAAGCCGCCGGAGCCCGCGAAGATAAGGTGCTTGTGAATTACTTTCCATTGGCTCTTAAACCCGACGCCATGTCGTGGTTGATGCACTTGCCGGTAGACTCTATTTCCTCCTGGTCGGATTTGTGCCATGAGTTTGTGGGCGCCTTTACTGGGGGTCACCAATCCCATGGCCAAGCAAGCGACCTGCATGTCATTCCCCAGAAGGGAGGCGAGAGTCTGCGCAAGTATATACAGAGGTTCAGCCGGGTACAGTACAATATCACTGATGTTCACCCTGCCGCCATCATCAGCGTGTTCCATCAGAACGTGCATAACCGCAAGATGCGCAAAGAACTGGCAATGAACAAGGTGAAAGATGTGGCAGAACTCTATGTTCTTGCTGACAAATGTGCCCGAGCTGAAGAGGGAAGGAAGTACCCCGGCTAAGATGCCGGCGTGGAAACCGACTCTTCAGATGAGGATACTGCCGCCCCGGCAAAGAAAGGCCGGCGCCGCAATAGGAAGCGCAAAGGTAAAGCTGTGCTTGCCGTCGAGGGATCTGACGATGCCGGCTCCGCCAAGAAAACCAAGGCAGATGACCCCGACAAGGAAATTGCTGGATGTGTCGCCTGCCGGGCCTTGGCGGCTGCCGAGAAGCCAGGAAACTCCGACAAGTAAGACTACAAGATCCATCGCACCAAAGGCCATGATCTCCAGAACTGCCGACAGGTTGAGCTCCTTGCTGAGAAGCAGAGGGCTGAATATGAGAGGCGGGACAAGGAGAAAGGCTAGGACGGTGCTGAGGGGTCCCGCAAGAAGCGTAACGGCCAGGCGGGCTGTCGCGGCAAAGATAAACAGCAGGAGAGGCCCGCCCGGGGCCGTGACAAAAAGCCAGAAGACGATGATCGCGAAGAGGACGATGAGTCTGGTGACCAAGAATTTCAGAAAGCTACAGAGGCCATGTGCGTCGATGGCGGCGCCTCGCTGCATACCTCTCACCGCCAGCTTAAACAGTGGGCGCGTGAGATTACAGCGGCGGAACCATCGCTTGATGCCCGAAGGCTGCTGAAGTGGTCCAGCACACCTATCATTTTTGACACTGAGGATCACCCTGATCGCACTACTACAGTCGGGTGCTTGCCATTGTTGGTTTCACCAACGATACGCAACCTCAAGGTGACAAAGATGCTAGTCGATGGCGGGGCCGGTCTGAACTTAATCTCGCCTGCCGTGATCGAGAAATTGCAGATTCCTGATGAAGACCTCGAAGAGACGGGCACGTTTCAGGGGGTCAACCCGGGAAGAAGTCAACCAAAGGGAAAGGTCACGTTGCCCGTGACTTTTGGGAGTGATCTGAACTACAGGACAGAAAGGATTGTGTTCGACGTTGCCAAGATCCCCTTGCCTTACAACGGGATCCTTGGCCGCCCAGCGCTGGCCAAGTTCATGGCGGCGTCGCATTACGCCTACAACACCCTGAAGATGCCGGGGCCTGTGACGATCATCACCGTCCCATCAGACAAGAAGGATGCGCTAATTTGCGCTGACCAACTCTACCAACAAGCAGTTGCAGCAGCCGCCACTGCTAAGGCGCTTGCTCCTGCCGCTGGAGCCCCGGGAAGGCGAAAGAAGAAGAACGGTGAGACCTCAGGCACCCACTCCGGCAAGCGCACCTCTTCGGAGTGTAGCGCTCCCGTCGAGGACGTGGCAGAGAGCTCCGCCGACAGAAACAAGAAGTCCAGGGCCACACCACCGGGAACCAAGAAGGTTTCTGTCAAGGAGGACGGCACGGGTGGAGCTTTTACCATAAGCTCCACCCTTGACGACAAATACGAAGACACGCTCGTCACCTTCCTGCGGGCGAATGTCAATGTGTTTGCATGGCAAGCATCCGACATCCCCGGCGTTCCTAGGGAGGTGATTGAGCACCACCTTGCTGTCTGTCCTCTTGCGCGGCCCGTCAAGCAGAAGGTCAGAAAGCAAGCTTTGGAATGACAAGAGTTCATCACAGAGGAGATCCGGAAACTGGAAGCAGTGGGTTTGGTAAGAGGAGTGCTCCATCCAACGTGGTTGGCCAATCCAGTGGTAGTGCGCAAGGCAAATGGGAAGTGGAGGCTGTGTATTGATTACATAGATATTAATAAGGCTTGTCCCAAGGCCCCCTTCCCGTTGACACGCATCGACCAGATTGTTGACTCCACAGCTGGGTGTGATCTGTTGTCATTCCTCAATGCCTACTCCGGCTACCAGCAGATCTTCATGACAAGGGAAGATGAAGAGAAAACAGCATTCATCACCCCATGTGGTACGTATTGCTTTATACGGATGCCTTTCGGGTTGAAGAGTGCTGGTTCAATGTTTGCAAGGGTGGTCCAGATTGGTTTTGAACCCCAGCTCCATGAAAATATGGAATCTTATATGGATGATATAGTGGTCAAAATCGAGAACAGGGCAACCCTCATGTCAGATTTACAAGAAACATTTGCAAACCTATGCAAGATCAATCTCAAGCTGAACCCTGAGAAGTGCGGCTTCGGCATCCCGCCTGGCAAGTTTCTCGGGTTCTTTGTGTCACTGCGTGGGATAGAGGCCAATCCGGACAAGATCAAAGCTATAGAGCAGATTGAAGCGCCCAAGCAAGTCAAGGATGTGCGTCGGCTTGCTGGTTGCGTTGCCGCCATGGGCAGGTTCATTTCCAAGTCCACCGAGCGCGCCCTTACCTTTTTCAAGATTTTTAAAAAGGCGGGCCCGATGGAGTGGACGCCAGAAGCCGAATCAGCATTGCAAGATTTGAAGAGGTACCACTCCTCCGCCCCAATACTAGTTGTGCCTAGGCCACAGGAACCGTTGCTGCTGTACCTGGCGGCAACGAACCAGATGGTCAGCGCCGCACTAGTGGCATAGAGAGAAATTGATGATGAGGTAATAGCAGCGACGGAGCCCGATGCCACCGATGCCGAGACGACGCAGCCGGTTGGAGTGCCGCCAAGGAAGAAGATGATGCAGCACCCGGTCTACTTTGTTAGCTCCCTTCTGCAGGGGGCTAGATCAAGGTACTCCGGTGTGTAGAAACTGCTCTTCGGCCTTCTTATGGTCTCGAGGAAGCTGCGTCACTACTTCCAGGCGCACGAAATCACTGTCGTCACTCGCCTCCCTCTGCAACGGATATTGCACAATCCAGACGCAACGGGAAGGATCGTAGAGTGGGCACTGGAACTATCCAGCTTTGGCCTCAAGTTTAAGAGTACCTCGACGATTCAAAGTCGAGTCCTGGCGGAGTTCGTTGCAAAATGGACCGCGACGCCTGACAAAGAAACCCAAGAGACTGCTCTCCCCGGCAAGGAGGCAAGTTGTGACTGGATCATGTACTTTGATGGAGCTTTCTCCTTACAGGGCGCCGGGGCTGGCATACTGCTTGTCGCGCCCATCGGAGAGCACCTCAAGTACGTGATCCAGATGCACTTCCCCAGGGAGGTGTCAACAAACAATACGGCTGAGTACGAAGGGCTGCTTGCCGGTCTTAGGATCGCGGCGGACCTCGGAATCAACAAACTCGTCGTCAGAGGCGACTCGCAACTTGTCGTCAAGCAAGTCAACAAGGATTACCAGAGCCCGTTGATGAAGGCCTACATCGATGAAGTGAGAAAGCTGGAAGAGCGTTTTGACGGTATACAGGCAGAATACGTTCCCCGAGCGGAGAATGATATCGCTGATTACCTGTCAAAACGCGCTGCCCTCAAGCTACCTGTGGAACCAGGTACCTTTGTGCTTCAGCTAACTCAGCCATCCGTTGATCCATCAATAGAGCAAAACAAGAGAAGGAAATCAGGTCCCGGCAAGTACTTCCCCACCGAGCTCCCCGGAGCCGCCGGCAAGGATGTTACCGGAGATACTGAGCCCGTCACGGGACGGCTAGCTCTAGCGGAGCATCAAGCTCTTGCCGTCGAGACAGCCGCTCCTGTAGCGGAGGAAACGCCTTTAGTCCTTGCCGTCGAGCCCTAGACTCTAGCATGGGCACAACATACCGTCTGATTCCTCCAAACTAGGGAACTTCCTGAAGAGCAGGAAGAAGCGGAAAAAGTAGCCCGTCGATCTGCTATGTACCAGTTCGTCGATGATGTCCTGTACAGAAAGAGGTCGAACGGTGTGAAATTGAAGTGTATCCCTCAAGAGGAAGGGCTGGGGCTATTGGCAGAGATACATGAAGGCATATGTGGATCCCACATAGGGTCAAGAGCCCTTGCCGGCAAGGCATTTCGGCAAGGCTTCTTCTGGCCCACTGCCCTCCAGGATGCGACGACACTAGTCACCCGGAGTGAAGCGTGTCAGTTCCATTCAAAGAAGCTTCATCAGCCAGCTCAAGCCCTTCAAACCATTCCTCTCTCCTGGCCTTTCTCGGTCTGGGGGCTCAACATACCGGGCCCTTTCCCCTGCGCTGTCGGGGGCTTTCAGTACTTGTACGTTGCAATCGACAAGTTCACAAAGTCGCCAAAAGTGGAAGCAGTGAGGAAGGTCACAGCACAGTCAGTCGTCAAATTCTTCAAGGGACTAGTGTGCCATTTTGGTGTATCCAACAGGGTCATCACCGACAACGGTACACAGTTCACAAGCCGCACCTTCATGCAATATACCCAAGACCTCGACAGCAAAGTCTGTTTCGCTTCCGTTGCTCACCCACGAAGCAACGGTCAAGCTGAGAGGGCAAACGCTGAAGTTCTGCGAGGCTTAAGGACAAAGACCTTTGACAGGCTGCACAAGAGTGGAAGGCGCTGGATTGATGAATTGCTGGCGGTTCTTTGGTCAAACAGAATGACACCAAATCGAGCCGCCGGCCATACACCCTTTGCCCTGGTATACGGGGCAGAAGCAGTTCTCCCCATGGAACTCATATACGGGTCACCTCGAGTACTCGCTTATGACGAGTTTGAGCAAGAGCAATTGCGGCAAGATGACGCAATGCTCCTTGAGGAAGATCGTCTTCAGGCGGCTGTGAGAGCAGCGCGCTACCAGCAAGCCTTGCGTCGCTACCATAGCCGCAAGGTTCATGCCCGAAGCTTTGAGGAAGGCGACCTTGTTCTTCGGCGTGTTCAATCGGCCAAGAATTCCAACAAGTTGACGCCGAAGTGGGAAGGCCCTTATCAGGTAATACGAGTCACCAGGCCCAGCGCAGTCCGCCTGGAGACCGAAGATGCCGTTCCGGTGAGTAACTCCTAGAACATTGAGCATCTTCGCAAGTTTTACCCATGAGGCGCGGCTTGCCAGGCCCCCCAGCAAGCCACCTTTTGTATGAGCCTTGCCGATGACGCATGTAACCCTTTGTACAAAGCCAGGCGCAGACCCTGAGCATAAGTAAATGAAGCGCTGGCGCCCTAAGTTATAGCATGCATGCTAGGTCGAGTCTCGTCCTTGGTTAGGGTTGATAGTGCTTAGCGGCGACTAACCCCTAGCTTAGAGGTCGAGTGTGCGTCTCTTTGTCTTTCTTTTGTCTTCTTTGCTTCACAGGACACACGGATATCCGTGCCGAACCACTTGGGAAGGAAAAAAAAAGAACAGACCAGCATCTAGCCCCCGACAAGCCAGTATTGCCGGGGGCTGCAAGAGCAAAGATTCACCCACGGCGAACCAGGGTTGCCGGGGACTGCAGCTTCAGATAAGTTCTTCATCCCTTATCATGCATTCCATTAAGGACTGAGGTATGTGAAACCTCGTTTCCCCCTAAGCTACCGTGCTCCCATAACTCTAGGCCCTAGGGCTCGTTCCTGGGGCCAAGTTTGGTCGTAGTCGCGACAACGAAAGGATGAAACAAGGAGCCTGAACCCGCCTCATCCCTGCCTCCGCCAAAGGCGTGAGGAAGGTCGAGCGAAGTGGGGAGACGGCAAGGCCTGTTGCCGGGCAAGGAAATGTTTATCTTGAAGATATCAAGGATTTACTCCTTGTCGTGGGTTCCACCCGCAAACAAATGACCCGGCAAGCATCCCTTTTTCATTAAAAACATTCCACTCAGGTACAGTCCATAGGGAATGAAAAACATGAATGATGGGATTACAAGTTTTAAATTCAACAAAGGCCCGAAGGCTTACAAACTAAAAAGAGATAAGGTCCCCGTAATCCCTTTCTTGTCCCTCTCCTCAGGAGGCAGGTCAAGGAGGCGAAAGGGACAAAAGGAGCGCCTAGGCGAGCTACGGGTGGCAGAAGACACCAAGAGAACATCTTGGTGGCCGTCCAAAGGCTGGATGGTGATGGCGGCGCCGGAAGCAGAACTCGAAGACGAAGCGGCAGGGCGTCAGCACGCGTCGAAGGCGTCGGTGCCCGCGTACTCCTACTTGACGGCCTTGTCGCCCGCCCTCTTCCTCTTCCGCGGCCTCCCAACGCCAGCCGCCCAAGGAGACGACCCCGAGAAGTTCAAGGAGCCGGCGACACGGATGATGGGGTCGCCGGTGCCGCACGGAGCGGCACCCGACACCTAATCGGACCCGTCATCCTGCCGCCTCTACCCTCGTCGCCGCTGCCGCTGTCCTCCTCATCACTCCCGCCCGAGGAGGAGTCTTCACTATCGGAAGAGCTCTCCAAGCAGCACCTTGCACGGGTCCCAAAGTACCCGAAGACCTTGACGGAGAGAAGGCCACCATCCATCAGCTTAAAATGGAGAGTGAGCCCCTCCGTCAAGCGGTGGATATGAGCAAACGTATTCCATCCCCGACAAAGATACATCACGTGAGGGGCGGGGAAGTCGACGCAGACCCGCGTGCCACTGATCCCGCAGCCCCTCATGTGCAGCCGCAACGACTCCAGCGGATCCAGCTCCATCTCTCGTGCAAATGGAGTCGGGAGACGAAGGCGACGGCGCGGCGGCCGGCGCAGCCTGACGAAGAACTCACAAGGGTCATCCCCAACATGGCCCTCCATTGGAGGAGGAGCTGCTGGTGGAGGCGAGGCCGGCGCGCCACCCCGTCCTCCTCTTCCCCGAGCGCCCCGGCCTCACCCACGGCCTCACCCCCTCCCCCTTCCCCTTGCGGCTGGCTCTGCCACCGCAGGCGCAGGAGAAGGAGGGACGCATTGTCGAGCAGCGACCCTCACCGCCACTGTTGAAGGACCGGGATTCCCTCTCTCCATGACAGATGGAAGGAGCAAAAGCTGAAGGAAGAAGATGAAAGAATGCGGGATGCCATCCCCCCTCCCGCTCTTTATAAAGGATCGGGGTTGGGGCTCGGCTGCCCCGCTCGGACAATCAAGATACAGAAGGCGCAAGGAGCCAGGACCGACCCGCCGCTCCAACCAGCGACGGCCCAGTTTCCTGCCTCCACCGTTTGCCACCCCAGGCGCATGGGAGACACGTGGCGGACGTGCAGAACCGAGGGGACGGGTGAGACGACCACTCCCCACCCCGTGATCGTGGGGAGTGGACGCCTTGAAGACCGCGCCTCAGCCCCATTCAGTAAATGGGCCGCGCCTCCACGCCTCCCTTCGTTTATGGGGAAGGCGCGAACCGCCCCTTTACTACGATGTGACGCATGCCTGCGGGAACCAACCCCACGCATGCCGCCCACGTCACACGCGCCTCCCCACGCCGCGCCACGCACGGGAGTCGTGGGAAGCGCAGCGCGCGAAGAACCTTACCGCTGTAAAAACCGCCCTGCCTGCCCGCGCACTGTTTTTGGGCCTAGCCCAACAACGTGTTGCGCTTATGTGTGGCCCAGGCCCGGGGGCTCCTGTCGGTGTACAAAAAGAGGGGTACACTTTTTGTACCCCTATAACTGTGCACGGGCAGTCTGAGCCACGGGCACCACCACACCAAGCAAGGCAAGGGAGGTGAGCCAGGGTAAGACCGAAGCTCAAGAGAACTAGAACAAATGCCAAGGCCAAGACCACGAAGAGCAAAGGGGACGAAGCGGACTCCCCCAGCAAGATCCTTGCCGGGAGACAGTTCTAGCAGCCCCGACAAGACCCTGCCGCGGCGACTCGTCCCGCGCCTACGGAGCAAACCACCCTTGAGTCCACTGCCCCCAAAGGGCAAGGATTCGGGAGACATCCCCGTGGCGGCATGCAGATCTTTCTAAAGACATTCAAGGTCAGATACGCACTAAGGAGACGACAACCCTTGGTGGGATCCCAGCCGAGGAAGACCACAAGGCCCCCGGCAAGCGCCTTGCCGGGGATGACAGCAGGCGCCCCGGCAAGACCCTTGCCGGGGCCCCGACAAGGCCCTTACCGATGACACCCGCAAGGCCACCATCAGGCCCACGCCGACTAAACCTCCACCGCCGTTCGCATGCAGCTGCCGACCCAACCAGCTGGGCAGGCACCTGCGTGGCGGCATGCAGATCTTCATGGAGACCCACCATTGCGCCACCTCAGTTGCCTGCCTACCTACGTGGCATCACAGGCGTCGCTGGCCAGGGCGTGTGTCGACACAAGAAGGAGCGGCGACGGACGAGACAGGTTTCTCCCCCGTCCCCGATAAAGCAAGGACACCTAAGCAAGACGCATTAAATGCGCCTTGTCATGTAATGCGAGGGATAACCTCGCATCACTGTACCCTTTCCACCTCCTGTGTGCCACTCTGGCAACCCCTTTTTCTATAAAACGAGGCCCGAGGCGACCAGAGAAAGGATTCGGCTTTTTGGAGCTCCTCACGCCCCATAGCTAGCTCAAGAACACAGATATACAATCCACCAAAGCAGGAGTAGGGTTTTACGCATCCTCGCGGCCCGAAGCTGGATAAACGAACCGTGTGCTACCTCTTAGATCCGCTCTTCTCACGACCCCGCGCACCGCCAACCACAGTAGGGATTCTTGTGATCCCATAGGTGTCGTTCCCACCGACAGGAGGTCCACGCAAAAGTCAACATACCAAGTACCCATCACATACCCTTATCTCCCGCATTACATTATTTGCCATTTGCCTCTCGTTTTCCTCTCCCCACTTCACCCTTGCCGTTTTATTCGCCCTCTCTCTCTATCCTCCCTCTCTATTTGCCTCTTTTTGCCCGCTTGCTTTTTGTTTGCTTGTGTGTTAGTTTGCTTGCTTGTCACGATGGCTCAAGATAATACTAAATTGTGTGAGTTCACCAATACCAACAATAATGATTTTATTAGCACTCCAATTGCTCCTCTTATCGATGCTGAATTTTGTGAAATTAATACTGCTTTGCTGAATCTTGTCATGAAATATCCGTTTTTCAGCCTTCCTAGTGAAGATGCAACTACCCATCTTAATAGCTTCGTTGATTTGTGTGACATGCAAAAGAAGAAAGATGTGGATAATGATACTGTTAAATTGAAGCTATTTCCTTTTTTGCTTAGAGATCGTGCTAAAGCTTGGTTTTCGTCTTTGCCTAAAAATAGTATTGATTCATGGAACAAGTGCAAAGGTGCTTTTATCTCTAAGTATTTTCCTCCCGCTAAGATCATCTCTCTTAGAAACGATATTGTGAATTTTAAGCAACTTGATCATGAACATGTTGCACAAGCTTGGGAGAGAATGAAATTAATGATATGTAATTTTCCTACTCATGGTTTAAATTTGTGGATGATTATACAAAAATTTTATGCCGGATTGAATTTTGCTTCTAGAAATCTTTTAGATTCGGCCGCGGGAGGCACTTTTATGGAAATCACTTTAGGAGAAGCTACTAAACTCCTAGATAATATTATGGTTAATTATTCTTAATGGCATACTGAAAGATCTACTAATAAAAAGGAGCATGCGATAGAAGAAATTAATGTTTTGACTGGAAAGATGGATGAACTTATAAAATTATTTGCTAATAAGAGTGTTTCTTTTGATCCTAATGATATGCCCTTGTCTACTTTGATTGAGAATAATAATGAATCTATGGATGTGAATTTTGTTGGTAGGAACAATTTTGATAACAACGCGTATAGAGGAAATTTCAATCCTAGGCCTTACCCTAGTAATCCCTCTAATAATTATGGTAATTCCTACAACAATTCTTATGGAAATTATAATAATATGCCCTCTGATTTTGAATCTAATATTAAAGAATTTATTACTTCACAAAAGAATTTTAATGCTACGATTGAAGAAATATTGCTTCAGATTGATGATTTGGCTAGGAACGTTGATAGAATTGCTCTTGATGTTGATTCTTTGAAACTTAGATCTATTCCACCTAAGCATGATATCAATGAGTCTCTCAAAGCCATGAGAATTTCCATTGATGAGTGCAAAGAAAGAACCACTAGGATGCGTGCTAAGAAAGATGCCTTTATAAGAGCGTGTTCTTCTAGTTGCTATGAAAATAAAGATGAAGATCTAAAAGTTATTGATGTGTCCCCTATTAAATATTTGTTTTGCAATATGAATCTTGATAATGATGGGACTGAATATGATCCACCTTTACCTAGAAGGCGTTCCAAGAATTCGGAATTTGTTGATCTTGATGCTAAATTTGATAAAAGTGGGATTGAAGAAATTAAAACCCTAGATGTTGCTAAACCCACTATTATGGATTTCAAGGAATTTAACTATGAAAATTGCTCTTTGATTGATTGTATTTCCTTGTTGCAATCCGTGCTAAATTCTCCTCATGCTTATAGTCAAAATAAAGCGTTTACTAAACATATCGTTGATGCCTTGATGCAATCTTATGAAGAAAAACTTGAATTGGAAGTTTCTATCCCTAGAAAACTTTATGATGAGTGGGAACCAACTATTAAAATTAAAATTAAAGATAATGAATGCTATGCTTTATGTGATTTGGGTGCTAGTGTTTCCACGATTCCAAAGACTTTATGTGATTTGTTAGGTTTCCGTGAGTTTGATGATTGCTCTCTAAACTTGCACCTTGCGGATTCCACTATTAAAAACCTATGGGAATTAATGATGTTCTTATTGTTGCAAATAGGAATTATGTGCCCGTCGATTTTATTGTTCTTGAGATAGATTGGAATCCTTCATGTCCTATTATTCTTGGTAGACCTTTCCTTAGAACGATTGGTGCAATTATTGATATGAAGGAAGGAAATATTAGATTCTAATTTCCATTAAGGAAAGGCATGGAACACTTTCCTAGAAAGAAGATTAAATTACCTTATGAATCTATTATGAGAGCCTCTTATGGATTGCCTACCAAAGATGGCAATACCTAGATCTATTCTTGCTTGTTATGCCTAGCTAGGGGCGTTAAACGATAGCGCTTGTTGGGACGCAACCCAATTTTATTTTTATTCCTTGCTTTTTGCTCCTGTTTAGTAATAAATAATTTATCTAGCCTCTGTTTTGGTTGTGTTTGTTGTGTTTAATTAGTGTTTGTTCCAAGTAGAACCATTGGGAAGACTTGGGGAAAGTCTTGTTGAACTTGCTGTAAAAAACAGAAACTTTAGTGCTCACGAGAACTACTGCCCTTTTTATTTGGAAAGTGCTATTTATTTAATTATTTTTGCAGATGATTAATAGGTAAATTCCTCACGTCCAGCAATTTATTTTAGAATTTTTGGGGTTGCATAACTTGCGCTAGCGACAGATTACTACAGACTGTTCTGTTTTTGACAGATTCTGTTTTTCGTGTGTTGTTTGCTTATTTTGATGAATCTATGGCTAGTAAAATAGTATATAAACCATAGAGAAGTTGGAATAAAGTAGGTATAACACCCATATAAATAAATAATGAGTTAATTACAGTACCTTGAAGTGATCTTTTATTTTCTTTCGCTAACGGAGCTCACGAGAGTTTCTAATTTAAGTTTTGTGTTGTGAAGTTTTCAAGTTTTGGGTAAAGATTTGATGGATTATGGAACAAGGAGTGGCAAGAGTGAGGGAGTCCAGGATTAGGGGGTATCCGGACAGCCGGATTATATCCTTCGGCCGGACTATTGGACTATGAAGATACAAGATTGAAGACTTCGTCCCGTGTCCGGATGGGACTCTACTTGGCGTGGAAGGCAAGCTAGGGAATATGGATATGTATATCTCCTCCTTTGTAACTGACCTTGTGTAACCCTAGACCCCTCCGGTGTCTATATAAACCGGAGGGTTTAGGTCCGTAGGACAACATACAATCATACCATAGGCTAGCTTCTAGGGTTTAGCCTCTCCGATCTGGTGGTAGATCAACTCTTGTAATACTCATATCATCAAGAATAAATCAAGCAGGACATAGGGTTTTACCTCCATCAAGAGGGCCCGAACCTGGGTAAAACATCATGTCCCCTGCCTCCTGTTACCATCCGCCTTAGACGCACAGTTCGGGACCCCCTACCCGAGATCCGCCGGTTTTGACACTAACATTGGTGCTTTCATTGAGAGTTCCTCCATGGCGTCGCCGTAAGGAAGGATGCCTCGTCTCGTTGTTAAAAGCAACATCACCACCGGGGGAGCTCTGGCTATCGGCCAAACTCTCCGGCTAGGCAGTTTCATCATGACTGCCTGTTCGGTCGCTGCACCGACGATGACTTCTCGGGTCATCAAAAACAGTCTCCACGTCGGCTCGGAAGTCGCCGAGCAGATGGATCCAATGGATCCATCTTCCCTAAATGAACTCTTGGATCGCATCGCCGCCTTGGGAGTCGCTATGAAATATGATCAGATTGGGCTTAAACCCGATCAAAGGGAGATTAACTCTCCACCGGTCACCCATCACGTTGCGGTGGTGGAGGAACAATGCGGCAACTCTTCCTCTATTTTGAGGACTAACTATGTCCGGATTCCTGAGCTCTCCGAGCTGGATACCCGCTTACGGGAGGACATTACCCAAGCCCTGAACCTAGAATCAGGCAGTGGGCCAAATTTATCAGGTAACACTCCGGAACCCGAACTTCCAAGATTGGAAACTCCTCGGCCCCTGGATCTCAGATCAGGTAGGGATTCGGACTCAAATCCACCCACCCACCCAGACATAAACGATCTTTCCCACATCAGGCAAGAGCCCCATGAAACAATACATCATTATTGGGCCAGATTCCTCCTTGTGATGAACAAGGTTAAGGACTATTGCGAGGAAGATGCAGTTTCACTTTTCTGCAATAATTGCACGGACAAGGGAATCCTTAACGCCTTAAGTCGCCGTGACATATCATGCTTCGCTGACTTGGCGTCAATAGTACGAAAGTATTGTGCGATGGAAAAGCGCCTGGAAAACTGAAACATAATTTTGGGATAATCCGGCTCCGAATATACACCCAGTCCGAAGTAAAAGGGTCCACTATCATAAGACGCCCGAGCTAGTTGCAAAGAAACAAAAACCCTCTACAGGGCATGGAACCGTACTGGAGGGATGGCTTAACGGACCCTGCAAAATTCACAATACAACGGATACAATACCAACACACAGCCTTAGAGCATGTTGGATACTCCGACAGGTGGCCAAAAGTGGTGAGGATCTTCTTATCCCAAATGCCACAAAGCACCATCCTGTGGATAATAAAACGGTGTTAACAGTCTTTGAGACCTTTGCGTCAAATAATAGGCACAAGCGAACACTCCGCAGCATGGGCGAAATCTGCCACGTAGAAGCAATAAATCCATGGAGTGACACGGCTATTACCTTCAATGCAAGTGACGAACCTAAATTCCGAACAGCCCGAGCACCAGCTGCACTGGTCCTCAGTCCAATTGTGGACGGCTTTCGACTCACCAAAGTACTCATGGATGGCGGCAGCGGATTAAACCTCATCTATGAGGAAACTCTTCAAAAAATGGAAATAGACTGGAACCGCATTAAGCAAAGTAGCACAACCTTCAGCGGAATCATACCCAGTCTGGAGGCACGATGCGCTGGGAAAATCACACTAGATGTGGTATTCGGTATGCCAGAGAATTACAGGTCCGAAGAAATTACATTTCAAGTGGCCCCATTCAGCAGTGGATACCACGCCCTTTTAGGACGTGAGGCGTTCACGATCTTCCAAGCCGTACCCCATTACGGGTACGTGAAGCTCAAAATGCTCAAGCCTAACGGAATCATCACTGAGGGAGTCCTGGATTAGGGGGTATCCGGACAGCCAGACTATAACCTTTGGCCGGACTATTGGAGTATGAAGATACAAGGTTGAAGACTTCGTCCCGTGTCCGGATGGGACTCTACTTGGCGTGGAAGGCAAGCTAGGCAATACGGATATGTATATCTGCTCCTTTGTAACCGACCTTGTGTAACCCTAGCCCCCTCCGGTGTCTATATAAACCAGAGGGTTTTAGTCCGTAGGACAACATACAATCATACCATAGGCTAGCTTCTAGGGTTTAGCCTCTCCGATCTCGTGGTAGATCAACTCTTGTAATAGCCATATCATCAAGAATAAATCAAGCAGGACATAGGGTTTTACCTCCATCAAGAGGGCCCGAACCTGGGTAAAACATCATGTCCCCTGCCTCCTATTACCATCCGCCTTAGACGCACAGTTCGGGACCCCCTACCCGAGATCCGCCGGTTTTGACACCGACATTGGTGCTTTCATTGAGAGTTCCTCTGTGTCGTCACCTTTAGGCTTGATGGCTCCTACGATCATCGATAGCGATGCAGTCCAGGGTGAGACTTTTCTCCCCGGACAGATCTTTGTGTTCGGCGTCTTCACACTACGGGCCAACTCGCTTGGCCATCTGGAGCAGATCGAAAGTTACGCCCCTGACCACCAGGTTAGGTTTGGAAGCTTAAACTACACGGCCGATATCCGTGGAGACTTGATCTTCGACGGATTTGAGCCTCTGCCTTGTGCGTCACGCGGTCGCGATGAGTACGATTTAGCTCTACCATCAGATAGTGTTCAGGAGATCACACCGGCAGCCGCTCCGACCCTCAATTCGGAGCCAGTTGCGCCATCCATGGACGGGTGGATGAACCCCGCCATGGAGGCCTTACCCTCAGCGGCGATCGAGCCGAGCATCGACCTTACCCTGCACGAGAGTCGTGTTGTTAAACTGCCGGATCCTTCTCCGGCCACGGACTCCGAACCGCCTGTGCCCGTTCCTAGCGAATCCGATTGGGCGCCAATCATGGAGTTTACCTCCGCAGATAGTTTTCAGCACTCGCCCTTTGGCGACATACTGAACTCATTAAGGTCTCTCTCCTTGTCAGGAGGATCCTGGCCGAACTATGTCCGGCAGGATTGGGATGCGGATGACGAAGAAATTCGCCGCCCACCCACCACCCACTTAGTAGCCACTGTCGATGACTTAACCGACATGCTCGACTTCGACTCCGAAGACATCGATGGTATGGATGACGATGCAGGAGACGAAAAGGAACCACTGGCCACAGGGCATTAGACGCCCACTTCATCACATGACGTATACATGGTGGACACACCAAAAGAAAACGACGATGAGGAACGGAAGGACGCAACGAAGTGTTGTCCCCTCGAGAAGCAGTCAAAGCGGTGGCATAAGCGCCGCTCCAAATCCCGCCTCGGCAGAAACAACGATCATATAGACCCAGCATTAGAGCAGGGTGAACCATCGCCGGACCACGGCAACACGGAGAATCAAACCGAACAACCCGACTATTCAAAGATAATAGTCTGGAAGACATCACACCAGACAGACACCCGGAGCAACAGAATGCCCATCAAAGGCTTGTTGCCACCGCGTGGAGTCTAAAAAAGTAGAAGCAAAGGCTCAAGGCTGCACAAGACACACTCAGAATCAGATGGAGTAAGGTACTCAACACCGCAGACAAATATGGCGGCAGTTGCCACACAAAGAGCTACCCGAAGTGAAAGCTACTGCCCGAATTTGATGAGGAGGCCTTAGAGCCCCCGCAATCAAAAAACAAAGCAGCCATCCGGTCGAATAGACGACCTCATGGCCAACATAGAGCGGTAAACGGCGCCGCACACAAGCCAACACGCGATCCACACAAGGACTCGCATCAAAAAGATGGCCCAACCAGATCTATCTACGGGCCAAGAAAGCACGCTCTAGGAAGCAATGTAACACAACAAATATCCGAACAACACGGCACACCCAAATATAGGGGTGCCGCACACCCCCTATGTTTCACTGATGAGGTGCTAGACCATGAATTTCCAGCGGGATTCAAACCCGTAAACATAGAGGCATACGACGGAACAACAGACCCTGGAGTCTGGATTGAGGACTATATCCTCCATATCCATATGGCTCGAGGAGATGATCTCCACGCCATCAAGTACTTACGCCTCAAGCTCAAAGGGCCAGCTCGGCACTGGCTTAAAAGCCTCCCCGAAAGCTCCATTGGAAGCTAGGAAGAGCTTGAAGACGCTTTTCGGGCGAATTTTCAAGGGACTTATGTCCGACCTCCGGATGCGGACGATTTGAGTCATATAACTCAACAGCCCGGAGAGTCAGTCCGAAAGCTTTGGAATAGGTTTCTTACTAAAAAGAACCAAATAGTCGACTGTCCGGACGCCGGAGCCTTGGCAGCCTTTAAGCATAGCGTCCGAGACGAATGGCTTGCCAGACACCTCGGCCAAGAAAAGCCGAGAACAATGGCAGCATTAACAAGCCTCATGACCCGCTTTTGCGCGGGCGAGGACAGGTCAGCAAAAGCCGCCCTCTAAAGGCGCCAGAGATGAACTGTCCAGCCTAAACAAAATTCTGGACCAAATATGTCAGATCCATAGCACCCCCAATAAACATGCAAATCATACCCATAGAGAATGTTGGGTCTTCAAGCAGTTCGGCAAGCTCAGCACCGAACATAAGGGGCAGGATACACCAAGCGAAGACGAGGATGAGCCTCACTCAAGAAACACTGGGGAACAGAAGAAATTTCCAGCAGAAGTCAAAACAAGAAACGTGTTACACGTGATAAAGGGGAGAAGCAAAGCAGCACTCCCAGATAAACATGCCCAAGGGCCTATCACCGCGGAGTTCTGCCATTGGCCGTCTCAACCAATCACCTTCGACCATCAGGATTACTCAGCAAGTATCTGGAGCGCAGGCTGGGCTGCCTTGGTATTAGATCCAATAATTGACGGATACCACTTCACGCGAGTCCTGATGGACGGCGGTAGTAGCTTTAACATGATATATCAGGACACAATCCGCAGAATGGGGATAGAGCCAACGAAAATTTGCCGCAGCAATACTACCTTTAGAGGAGTAACGCCAGGCCTAGGGGCTCGTTGCACGGGCTCCCTATTACTAGAGGTTGTATTCGGCTTCCCCGACAACTTCCATAGCGAAAATTTAACCTTCCACATTGCTCTGTTACAAAGTGGCTATCAAGCACTACTCGGACGCGAAGCTTTCGCCCGCTTTAACGCAATACCGCGTTACGCTTCCCTCATGCTTAAGATGCCCGGTCCACATGGCATCATTACAGTAAAAGGAAATATCGAGTGATCCCTGCGCACTGAAGAGAGTGCGGCTGCCTTGGCAGCCGCACACTAAAATGGCCTCACCAACTAAAACATTCGATAGGTCGTCAAGACCGCGGACACGGTTAGACGAGTCCGGCACAGCTATATGTAATTCATGCAGGTTTGATGACCACACCCCTTGTCGGTGTCAAAACCGGCGGATCTCGGGTAGGGGGTCCCGAACTGTGCGTCAAGGCCGGATGGTAACAGGAGACAAGGGACACGATGTTTTTACCCAGGTTCGGGCCCTCTCGATGGAGGTAATACCCTACTCCTGCTTGATTAATATTGATGATATGGGTAGTACAAGAGTAGATCTAACACGAGATCAAGGAGGCTAAAGCCTAGAAGCTAGCCTATGGTATGATTGTTGTATATGGAGTTGATGTCCTACAGACTACAAACCTCCGGTTTATATAGACACCGGATAGGGTTAGGGTTACACAGAGTCGGTTACAATGGTAGGAGATCTTGAATATCCGCATCGCCAAGCTTGCCTTCCACGCCAAGGAAAGTCCCATCCGGACACGGGACGAAGTCTTCAATCTTGTATCTTCATAGTCCTGGAGTTCGGCTGAAGGTATAGTCCGGCTACCCGAACACCCCCTAATCCAGGACTCCCTCAGTAGCCCCTGAACCAGGCTTCAATGATGACGAGTCCGGCGCGCAGATTGTCTTCGGCATTGCAAGGCGGGTTCCTCCTCCAAGTCCTTCATAGAAGATTGTAAACACCAAGAGTAGTGTCTGGCTCTGCAAAATAAGTTTCCACATATTGCCATAGAGAGAATAATATTAACACAAATCAAATCTGCTGACGTATTCCGCAGTGCGTCATCACACTACGGCCAAGTCCTTTACTCGAATCGTTTTTACTTTTCCACCTCAGCACGTTTTGCAAGGCGGTTTCCTTGGCACGTCTTGTCAAAGCAGAGATCGTGTACCCCCTTTTACGGGATTCTCATCAATACGGACATGGGTAACCCAACCACGCCATTTATCATGGCGCTTGGGAGGCAAGCGAGTTTTACTAGGCTCGTGGGGACGCACAACCGCATCCGCCCATATAAGGGGATAAGGATCCAGCTTTTCACCTACGCCTTCTTCCTCCTTTGCCTATCCATCTCCTGCGCACTCGAGCTCCAGCGCCCAAGCCCGCACTTCCCACCTCAACCTTCTCCAGCAATGTCCGGAGCGGGAGGCAAGTGGATGGTCTCCTCCGCCACGGAGGGCCAAGTCAAGAAGCTAAGGAAGGCCGGATACCTGTCTAAGGACATCGCTCACCGGCTTCCCGAAAAGGGGCAGCTTCTCCCCACCCCAAGGCCCCATGAGAGGGTAGTATTTCTTCCCCACTTCCTCCACAGACTGGGTTTTCCACTCCACCCATTTGTCCGGGGGCTCATGTTCTACTACGGCCTGGATTTCCACGATCTGGCCTCGAACTTCATCCTCAACATCTCGGCATTTATCGTCGTGTGCGAGGCTTTCCTCCGCGTCCGCCCTCATTTCGGCCTCTGGCTCAAGACCTTCAACGTCAAGCCCAAGGTGGTGCGCGACAGCCAGGCGGAGTACGGAGGCGCCATGGCGGGCAAGATGGCCAACGTCCTATGGTTCGAGGGCTCTTTTGTGGAGACCCTAAAGGGGTGACAATTCGGGTGGTTTTACATCACCGAGCCACACGATCCGAAATGGATCGCAGCCCCCGAGTTCCGATCCGGACCCCCCACGCGGCTTATGTCCTAGAAAGAGACGGGCCTGTCATGGGGTGACGAAAAAGAGGTGACTGGATTGCAAACATGCATCCAGTCCCTGGTGAACAAGCCAATCCGGCTTGTTAATGTAATCCAGGTTATGCTCGTCCGCCGGATCCTCCCGTGCCAACAACGGGATTTTAATCTGTGGGAGTTCGACCCGGGGCAGCACCAAACCCGTAGCAGGCTCTTCGACACGACGTACGAAGATGCCTGGAAGGTGCTATTCAAGGGCGCCGAGGCTCCCGCATCCGCTTCCGAGGACCGCGGATACAGCTCGCAGCATCACGCTAGCGAGGTAAGCTATCTTCACCTTTTACAGGATGTTAAGCTTTTTTCATAGCTTGACTCTATGCGGGATCTAAAGTCCCTTACCTTTGACAGGCTTGGCGGGCGATATCCGGACCGATTAACTGTCCGGCTCCACTGCCCGAAGACCCAGCCCCAGCTCTACTAGTGAAGCTGCTGGTTCCGGCGCCTTATGTGGTGTCGGAGAAGAAGGCCAAGAAGAAGAAGACCACGGGGACTCGAAAGAGTGCCCGTAACGTGGTGGTGTCGGACTCGTCATCCGACGAGTCCGAGATGCCCTCTTCCCGTGAAAACGAGGAGGAGGAAGAAGAAAACTCTCCCCCCCAGCGGAGGGAGGAGAGAAGAGGAAGGCCGCCCCAAACGGGGAGGCCGAGGGGTCTAGGAAAAGGAAGACCCCTCCGCCGGACTACTCCCCCGACGCCGAAGAGGGCGAAGAGGAGTGGCCAAACAGGGCCAAGTGTCCGGCGAAATCATAAGTTTGGATATCAGAGTAACTCATGATGTTCCTTTGTTGCACAACTTTCCCTAATGTCGAACGTAATTATGCAGCCCGCCCCGGGCCGAATTCAACGAATCGTCGGGCGGCTCCCTGGACTCATGGGACGTGAACTCAGTTCCGCCCATTGTCTCCCCCCGCACTGCAAACGACGCCGAAGTGGCGTCACGACAAGCTCTGGGGCAGGAGGAGGTGGTCCCGGAGGAGCCGCAAGGCAACCTCCCGGACTCCAGGAGTGAAGGGGATAAGGCCCCCCAGGGCTCCAAGTCCGGCTTTGTGCCGGATACCGCGCCGGAATCTTCCACAGTTCCGGACCGCGGTAGGCGAACTCCTTCCAAGGAGCAAGCCTTCTGAGCCGGCGGCCTCCGTCCAACCGGAGGTGCCGGACAATCTGCTAGGGGTGCTTGACGGCGCCTCCATCGACGAGGGGCACCGTACTATTATGAGTACGGTGATCCAGAAGGTTCGGTCCACCAAGAGCGGACTGACTAAAGCTTGCGCTAGCCTTCTAACAGGCTTCGAGGTAAGTAAAAATATGTAAAAATATTACCGCATAGACAGTAGCCCCTGATGCTCTGTTTGGCGTTCGGAAAGAAAAGCCGAATAGAGGATCTATTAAATTTCGCAGGAGTCTAACAAAAAAGAGTCAATATGCATATGCAGGCTTCGCTGCTATCCACCGCCGCACTGACTGCGGAGGTGGGTGTCCTGAAGCAGGACCTCGGGCGGACCGAGCAAGAGCTCGGCCTTTCCATGCGGCGGCTCGAGGAGAAAGAAGGTAAGAAATACCTTACAGAAAAGGTGCCTATAAAAAGGCGTGATTGCAAAAAAATAACAGGATTGTACTGCTTATTGTAGGGGCCATGACTGAGGTGGCGACCCTTAAGCAGGCACTGTCTGAGGCCGAAAAGAAAACGACCGCGGAGCGCACCGAGCGAGACAGACTTGGGGCTCAGGTTGGCAAGGTGCAGCAAGAGCTTCAGGCTCTCATGAAAAAACATGAGAGTTTGGAGCTTGAGTCAAAGGCGCAAGCATCCGAGCTCGCGACGGCCCTTGAGACTGCCAAGTCTGCCAAGGCCGAAGGCCAAAAGGCCCTCCAAGAGTTGGAGGAGATGAGGAAGATAGAAGCGGGTAAGGCATTCTTTATGCAAAGCAGAAATATAAAAGTAAACTACTTGTTACTTACCTGAATCCGGAGCTCTCCAGGGGTATTCGCAGATCTTCCCAGCAGCGTATCCGATGCCGCCGCATTCTACCGAGCTGAAGAGGGCAGCTCGACGGAGAAGGTGTTCTGGTCTCAGTATTCTGAGGCCGGACACCCTGTGCCCTTGAGCGACCAGCTGAAACAACTGGTCGAGCTCCACAAGGCGGCCGAACAGGCCATGAAGGGCTTCATAGTTCGGCTGTGGCCTGGAGAGGCCCCGCCTGGGGGCTATTTCGGGCTGGTGCGGCGGCTGGTGGAGGCCTGTCCGAGGCTCGAGGTCATCAAGCGCTTCGTCTGCATCGAAGGTGCCCGTTGGGCCCTTGCCCGTGCAAAGGTGCACTGGGGTAAGCTGGACGGTGAGAAGCTTGTGAAGGACGGGCCGCCGCCGGGGAAGGAGCATCGCAAGCCCGAGAACTACTACAAGGATGTTCTTGCAGGTGCCTGCCTTGTGGCAGATGAATGTACCAAGCATGTGATTTTTGAATGAACTCGCTCGTGTTTATCCTGTGCACTGAAAACTTGTTCATATGCGCTAAGCAATGCTTATTGAATTCTATGCGGCCGTTTATCAAAAAATTGAGAGATGGCCAGTCGTCGGCTTCTGCCCCCATGCCACTAGTGCTGGGGTGTTCGGGATAAACCTGAGCGCTCTTTTTCCCATAGTTGGGTCCTTCGAGGGAGGCGCTCAGCACAACGAACTAGGCAATCGGACTATAATGCTTGAACACTCTCACTTAGCCATAGAACTCTATAATTTTAAATTTTAGCGAAGCCCCTAGTTCAGAAGACCGAGTTCGGGGCGCTATCCACGCCTTGGCCGGACAAAGCCAGCTCCTCGCTCGAAGCGGCATAAGTCTTTAGGGACTCGAAAAACCTCTCGAACAGCGACCGGTCTCTCGCCTCATCATGACAGTCAGTTTTAGCTTTCTCCACTGAGGTGCTTAACCCATCTGAACCGGGGCACAATCCCAGTGGTTCTCCTAGTGCTACCTTGGCCGATATAGTGGAACGTAAGGCACCAAAACATAGGAGCCAGGCAAACCCAACTATTGACCCAAATCATGATTCGTGATTCGGAGCCGATGCATATAGTGCTATAAGTTTGGGGTGCCGCACTTGTGAAAGTGTACGGACTTCTCACACCATAATGAGGGGTACTGAAGCCCCTGGCGTGTTTGCCGTACCATGGTGTACGGGTGCAATCATGTCATTTAATAAACATATATGTGAAAAGAGGATAATGCAAAAAATAGACAAAAAGCTATGCATTGTTTATAGAGAGGCTATTTATTAAAGCCGAACGATACAAATAGTGCGATAAGCAAAAAGATACTGGACTATTTGACATGTCCTGGCCAGGGGCAGGCCATGGAATTGTATTCAAAACAGGTATACTGCTCGTAACAGAGACCACCTGGGAGTTCCATAATGCGGCATGGCTTGTCTGCCTCCCTGGATCTTGCATCGTTTGTGCGGCACTCGAATTGCCGAACAGGTCGTTCGAAGTATGGAGTCCTGAAAGTAAGAAAAAATTAAAAAAAGAATCCGGCAGCCCCTAGTACGTTTTAAGCCGTATTTTGGGCGTGTCGTTATTGTGCCCCTTCCCCTGTGCCCATGGTATTTCAAGGGCGTAGTTATGTACGCGAGGCACTGGTTTCGCTATGTCGCGAGAGCTGGGGTTGGGGCCGCATTGCTACGCTTGCTCAGAGCGTGCCAGGCGGTCCTGCTGTGGGTTACTCCGGGCACGCTTGGCAGTGTCTGGCTTTTTAACGGCCAGACTAGAGAATTGCCTAAGAAGGCTACTTTGTACTTCCGCTGCGAGAGCCGCCGTGTGCTCCTCCGTACGGAGGGAGCGTTCGATGTTTCCGTTGACCGTGATTACTCCTCGAGGGCCTGGCATCTTGAGCTTGAGATATGCGTAGTGCGGCACCGCATTGAACTTTGCGAATGCGGTTTGTCCGAGCAGGGCGTGATAGCCACTGCGAAACGGGACTACATCAAAGATTAACTCTTCGCTTCGGAAATTGTCCGGGGATCCGAAGACCACGTCAAGTGTTACTGAGCCTGTACAGTTGGCTTCTACACCTGGTATAACGCCTTTAAAGGTCGTTTTTGTGGGATTAATCCTTGAGGGATCTATGCCCATTTTCCGCACTGTATCCTGGTAAAGCAGGTTCAGGCTACTGCCGCCGTCCATGAGGACTCTTGTGAGATGAAATCCGTCGATGATTGGGTCAAGAACCAATGTGGCGAAGCCACCATGACGGATGCTAGTGGGATGGTCCCTTCGATCAAAAGTGATCGGGTAGGAGGACCATGGGTTGAACTTTGGGGCGACTGGCTCCATCGCGTATACGTCCCGTAGCGCACGCTTCCGCTCCCTCTTGGGAATGTGGGTTGCGTATATCATGTTCACCGTCCGCACTTGTGGGGAAAAGCCCTTCTGTCCATTGTTGTTCGGCGGCCTAGGCTCCTCCTCGTCGTCGCTGTGCAGCCCCTTGTCTTTGTTTTCGGCTCTTAACTTGCCTGCCTGCTTGAACACCCAACAATCCCTGTTAGTGTGATTGGCTGGCCTTTCGGGGGTGCCATGTATCTGGCACAAGCGGTCGAGTATTCGGTCCAAACTGGACGGGCCCTGAGTATTCTTTTTGAATGGCTTTTTCCGCTGACCGGATTTATAGCCTCTGAATCCGGCATTGACTGCCGTGTCTTCATTGATGTCGCTGCTAACGCGGCATTTTTGCTTATTCCAACGTGTCCTGCCACTTTTATCCTTGGTATCCGAATTACCAGGGTTCTTTGATAAGTTGTTACTACGAGCTAGTCAGCTGTCTTCTCCCGCGCAAAAGCGGGTCATGAGTGTCGTGAGGGCTGCCATAGATTTCGGCTTTTCCTGTCACAGGTGCTGGGCAAGCCACTCATCGCGGATGTTATGCTTGAAGGCTGCTAGGGCCTCTGCGTCCGGACAGTCGACTATCTGGTTTTTCTTTGTTAGGAACCGTGTCCAGAATTGCCTGGCCGATTCCTCTAGCTGCTGAATTATGTGGCTTAAGTCGTCGGCATCCGGTGGTCGCACGTAAGTGCCCTAGAAGTTGTCGAGGAATGCGGCTTCCAGGTCCTCCCAAGAACCGATTGAGTCTGCTGGCAAGATGTTAAGCCAATGCTGGGCCGGTCCTTTAAGTTTGAGCGGGAGGTATTTGACAGCGTGT
This sequence comes from Triticum urartu, assembly GCF_003073215.2. Classification (NCBI taxonomy): domain Eukaryota; kingdom Viridiplantae; phylum Streptophyta; class Magnoliopsida; order Poales; family Poaceae; genus Triticum; species Triticum urartu. The sequence continues at coordinate 676,499,449 of NC_053023.1, forward strand.
AGATCATCGCCGCGTGCCATGTGGATGTGAAGGAGATAATCCTCGATCCATACCGCCGGATCTGTTGTGCCATCGTATGATTCGATGTTTACGGGTTTGAAACCCTCTGGGATTTTATGATCCTTTACTTCATCCGTGAAGCATAGCGCGTGTGCGGCGCCTCTGTACTAGGCTATATCACGACGCAGCTCGGAAGAGCTATGTCTGTTGTGTTCAGCCCGGCCGGATTTGTTGTATCCGGAGTGAAGATCATCGTCACGTGCCGTAGGGCGCCTGCGCGATCCGTAGATCGATCTTGTTTGTCTTGCCTTATCCTCCAGTACGTCTCGCAGGTCTGGCGCATTTTCCCGTGCCTTAGTTGAGCGGCGTCGGGGCATGGCTTGGGTGGAGGGCCGAGAGGCCTCTCTGTCGCGGCCGCGAGGTGGCCGGTCTGCCATGTCGTGCGCTGGTGATGTAGGTGCTTCCTCCTCTGATCGGGGTAGCGGCCTGCGCTTTGGGTAACTCTTGGAGGGGCCTTCGAGTTCATACTCTTCAGCCGCAAGGACTTCAGTCCATCTGTCAGCTAGCAAATCTTGGTCATCTCTAAGCTGTTGCTGCTTTTTCTTGAGGCTTCTTGCCGTGGCTAAAATCCTGTGTTTGAAACGCTCTTGTTCGGCGGGGTCTGATGGTACGACGAATTCATCGTCATCGAGGCTTGCCTCGTCTTCGGAGGGAGGCATATAGTTATCATCCTCGACCTCTCAGTCTGCCGCTCTCTCATGAGGGCTGGCTTCTCCATCTTCCTGTGCCGAATCTTGCTGGGGTGGGTGTTCTTCGGCGCTATCCGGGGTAGTATTATCTCCCGTGCCGGAATCACCATTTTTGCTTTGGCGGGATTTAGAGCGGCGCCGCTGACGCCGGCGCTTTGGCTGTTTCTTGGAGGTGTCATCCCCCGCTATTCCATCGCCATCTCCATCTTTTGGAGTATCCACCATATATATGTCATATGACGAGGTGGCCTTCCAGTGCCCTACAGGTGCTGGTTCCTGTTCGTCTCCTACATCGTCGTCCATACCGTCGATGTCTTCGGAGCCGAAGTCAAGCATGTCGGTTAAATCGTCGACAGTGGCTACAAAGTGGGTGGTGGGTGGGCTTTGAACTTCTTCATCGTCCGTATCCCATCCTCGCTGACCGTAATCCGGCCAGGGCTCTCCTGATAAAGAGAGAGACTTGAGAGAATTCAGGATGTCGCCAAAAGGCGAGTGCTGAAAGATGTCCGCGGCGGTGAACTCCATTATCGGCGCCCAATCGGATTCGATTGGCAGGGGCGCGGGGGGTTCGGAGTCCGGGCAGTAGTCCAGATCCTCGGAGTCACGGGTCATGCAGAGTGCGGGGCTGGCGTTCGGCTCAATCGCCTTTGAGATCGCAGCCCCCGAGGTGATGTCCAACCGCTCATCCTCGATTGGCGCAATAGGCTCCGAGTTAGGGGTCGAAACCGGTGCGTGTGCGGCCTCCAGGACACTGTCCGGAGGCAGAGCTAGATCATGCCCCTCGAGATAGTGCGGCGCGCTTGACCCTGGCTCGAACCCGTCGAAGATCAAGTCTCCGCGGATGTTAGTCGTGTAGTTTAAGCTTCCAAACCTGACTTGATGGCCAGGGGCGTAGCTTTCGATCTGCTCCAGGTGGCCAAGCGAATTGGCCCGCAGTGTGAAGCTGCCGAAGACGAAGATCTGTCCGCGGAGAAAAGTCTCACCCTGGACCTCATCGTTGTTGATGATCAAGGGAGCCATTGGTCCTAAAGGCGACGACACAGAGGAACTCTCAATGAAAGCACCAATGTCGGTGTCAAAACCGGCGGATCTCGGGTAGGGGGTCCCGAACTGTGCGTCAAGGCCGGATGGTAACAGGAGACAAGGGACATGATGTTTTTACCCAGGTTCGGGCCCTCTCAATGGAGGTAATACCCTACTCCTGCTTGATTAATATTGATGATATGGGTAGTAAAAGAGTAGATCTACCACGAGATCAAGGAGGCTAAACCCTGGAAGCTAGCCTATGGTATGATTGTTGTATATGGAGTTGATGTCCTACGGACTACAACCCTCCGGTTTATATAGACACCGGATAGGGTTAGGGTTACACAGAGTCGGTTACAATGGTAGGAGATCTTGAATATCCGCATCACCAAGCTTGCCTTCCACGCCAAGGAAAGTCCCATCGGGACACGGGACGAAGTCTTCAATCTTGTATCTTCATAGTCCTGGAGTCCGGCTGAAGGTATAGTCCGGCTACCCGAACACCCCCTAATCCAGGACTCCCTCACCCCTATTACAAATACAAGGGGCTCAACGCGCGCAGACAAGTGGCAATTTTTACTCATCTTGAACTATACATGGTTTCTTTAAAACCTACCTTTTTGCACGACAACTTTTCACCTAAGTTCCTCTCTTTTATAGATGACCATCGTGCTACACCCGTCTAGGATATGGCACAACGGAGACACATGCGTAGACGTGCAACAGGGACCCATTCAAAGGATTCTTTTTAGATTAAGACCCTGCGTCAACCTTTTTTACTGTCTCTTGTTGATACACATCCCTCGGATTCTCAGTACCATTGAGAAGGATGCTGACGTCTTGGCATGTGGCCACGTTAGAACAATGCATGTACCTGGACATCAGGGCTTCTTACAAAGGGCACTGTTTAGGCCCGGTTTACACCATGAAGACCGAATACCTCAGGGAGTGTTCGGCGTCGCGAGTTTGGCCTTATATGCATCAACTCCGAATCATGTCTTTGGTCAAATGTTGGGTTTGCCCGGCTCCTGTGTTTTGCTACCTTACGTTCCGCTCTCTCGGCTAAGGCGGCACCGGGAGAACTACTGTGATTGTGCCCTGGTTCATCCGGACGAGCACCTCAGTAGAGAAAGCCGAAAACTGACTGTCATGATATAGCGCGAGACTGGTCAAACACTCGATGACCCATCAGAATCTTAGAATTCCTCCGCCTTAATGAAGGGCCGTTTCCCGGCCGGGCAAGTATGCACCCCAAATTTGAGTGAGCGCGGAGCCATGAGGGTCTATATAGTAGCCCCACTGTCAAACTCCTATGGCTAAGTGAAAGTGTTAAAGCATTATAGTCCGGTAGCCTAGTTCGCTACGCTATCACCTCCTTATTAGGACCAAGATGTTGGATTAAGTGTGAATACGCGTCTTCTGCGAACACCCCCGCATTATAGGCGTGGGGGCTGAAGCCGACGACTGCAATCTTTCAGGTTATACACATGTATACATAAACGGCCGCACAGGAGGCATCACAATACTTTCGGGCACAAGTATAAATACAGCCTTGATAAATTCAATAAAAACATTGTTTTTACAATGGGAATACATGTCATTCAAACATAATATTCTTCGAGCACTGGGCCTCTATCAAACGAGCACCCTCAAGAACCTCTTCAAAATAGTGCTCGGCAGCCATTCGGCCTATGGCCGAACCCTGCGCGGCGACAGTGGTAGCATCCATCTCCGCCCAGTTTGCTTTGACACGGGCAAGGGCCATCCGCGAGCCTTCCATGCACGCCGACCTCTTCATCGCATTGATGCGCGGCACCGCACCAAGGAACTGCTGCACTAAGCTGAAATAGCTGTTCGGCTTCGGCTTTTCCGGCCACAAATGATCTACGGCGGACCTCATGGCATGTCCGGACAACCTATTGAGTTCGGCCCATTTAGCTAGCTGATCGGTCAATGGAAGCGGACGCTCTGGCACGTTGAACGGTGACCAGAATAGCTTGTCCACTTCCCGATCTGTTTGATCTCGGAAGTATTCGGCCGCATCGACAGCGCTCGCCGCCAAGTCCAGATATGCGTCCGCCGAACTCTACAGCCGATCCAGAGGTGTATACCGCGAATCTCCGAACTTCCTCCGCAGCAAACACTACTACAAAAACAGCTATAGCCAATATGGACACTAATGGCGCACTGTACATGTGGTGCGCCATTACTAAATACTACTAGTAAATATGCCCGTGCGTTGCACCGGGATAGAAAAAATCACACTTTAATTAAAAGAACAGAGTGCTCAAGGTGAGATAATTTGGATGTGCAGTTGTGGTATAAAGATAAAAGAACTTTTGAGAATTCTCATGTGGAAACATTCGTTAATTAAATATGATAGTTTGAAAAGGAAATGCATATTTGTAGCTATTAATGTATGAATTGAGGGCTACCTTGATGTAGATATATTACTTAAATACATGTAGATTGTTTTTTTTCACTTTGTTTATCTTGTCCAAGTCTCTTTAACCATGAAGTTATGATATTTTTTCTTAAGTGGCATTGTTTCATCTGCCATTCCCACTATGAAACAAATGTAGTTGTAGTCCCGAGTTATTTCTTTTAATTGTTTGTCCACAATTTTCACCTTCAAATAATGCATCGAATCCGATTGCATGATCTTATTTTGCTTTATTCATCAAATTCAAACCCCAACTCCCCTGTGTCATTGATATAGAGTAGTCTTAACATGCTCCCTCTGATTAACTCTTACCTACTTAACTCACATGTAAAAAGAGGGGGTAAGAGGGAGCATGTTAATATTTGCCATTGATAAATGATGATTAGGTAGACCGATACCGATGTGGAGCTCGCTGGTACTGTATTTCTCTTTTAAAAACCTTCAATGATTGCATTCAACTACTATATCATTAATTTTACAAAACAAATAATTTCATGAACAAATTTATTGTTTGATTATATTCAAACCACTTCTAACTATTATGTGCAATCTAAGCATAGTAGTGTAGTTATGATGTTTATCCGCAGTAGTGAGCACGCGTAGGCTTTCTAGGTTTTTTGCCATATGATTTTGTGTTCCCGGTATTTTAGGTTTTATCAGCATTTTCGAGCTTGTAATTGTATGGTATGTAATAATAGTAGCACAAATAGAGTATTTATGTCTGGTATCTATTCATTTTACTTGAGAACCTTTTAATCGGTCGACCAGCACCGGTATTCATGCGTTATCACCATATTTTTGTTGGACATCCTTCCTTCTTATCGGTCAATTTTTTGTCCTATTTCTTGCGTTGTTTCTCTCCTACTATCGCATCCAAATTGTCCAGCCAATCGCAAAATATAGTTCTACTCTATTAGAGTCTCCATGTTGAAGCTATTTAGTGAAGGAAAAGGATCTTATTTAAATTCCCAAAAAAGATTGATCGTACCAAATGGATTGTTTGAAAGTGTACATATTCATGATGCTTCAAGAACTTGTAAATTTGCACAAAAATTGTTTTTTATGATTGATGTTTTAATGCTCTAGAAAAAAATATCGTGATTTTTTTTTAAATGTCGCATAAATCTCGTCAATTTTCGTGGAAATTTACATGCACACGGAAGATAATTGTGACTATATTTTTTCAAACCAACAGGCTTGATAGTTGAAAATATACTGTTGTTACGGTTTTGCCTGGAAGTTCATCCACTTTTTTGACATTTTTGCACTAAGAATACCTAAAAGAAAATACTAATTAATTTAACCTGGCTCATAGAAAAATTAAGCATGTCTGGTGCGCTGCAATACTAACGTAATGTGGCTCCTTAATTAGCTCCTTGTGATGATCCGGAAGCCCGCTCCCATCGGAGCCGGCGGCGCTGTACATGTCGGCATCATGGATTCGTGGTTGATGCTTTCCATCTTGGCGCGCGTGAGCCTTGCTGGCCCAGAATTGCTACCACTTTCAGAGGTAGCCAAGCCGCTGCAGTTGGTACTCGACCACTCGCTCCACCAAGGACATCTCTACCTCCTTATAATCGATGCTCGCTTCCTCACATAATTGTAAATGTATCTTATATTCAGTTCTTTATCAATAACAACATTCAAGGTCCATTCATATGAAGCTTACTTCTAGTCTGCTATAAGGGCGTACTCAATAGATTTAATCACAGTGCTTTTCCGTGCCAAAATAAATATAAGGGATGAGAACCTTGTTCGCAAACTATCCTTTGTTGCCACAGTTATCAACTAAATACTGATTCCAAGATCACGAGGACTGAGGACAGCGAAACAACTTTAAAAGAGAGCCTTGTTACAGAAAGAGGGAACTCAGCTAAGTCATACGAGTACATCAGATAGTCATATTTCTATACGCCAGTAAATCCAAGGAACTTCCTCTATGCCAAGCCTCACATCACCCAGTAGATAACATAATAACTGGGTGATGCGAGGCTTGACATAGAGGAGGTCATAGGCGTCGAGGCCACCAAGCCCAACCTTGACTGCTGCTCCTCCCCTTCTTCCTCTACTATTTTTTTCTGAACGGCCTTTCTTCCTATACTGATTCGCTCAACTCCATGCTTTCCTGATCATCCTCTTCCTCTTATCACCAGCTAGGCATTTAACTAATCAGGGTAAATGCTGAAAGGTACATTCCATAAACCATGTCAATGAGATCTACATGGATCGATTGATCAAATAGTGAATATCTGAGAAATCTAACTCTGAACTAACCAAAAAAAGCAAACAATCTTCAGGCTATGTAACTGTACCCACATGTCTGCTCCAAAGAATTGGTTACGGAAAGAAAAGGGAGTACAGTGGAGTTGGGTTCATGCCTAATGGACGACCAATCATTCCTGCTACTCCAGCTTCCCGCCTCCCAGCTTGAATTGGTGCTGCCACTACGGCCAGCAAGCATCCGCCACGAAGATTCATGCATGGCTTCTTCGCGTATGCCAACACGCCCTGTCTTACCACCGGCATGATGCTGCTCATCCTGCCTTCTACATGCCCTTGCAGATTCAGTGCACCGGGAGAAGAAAAATCAATGCAAAATAGAAAGACCAGATCTTATACGCAATGACAGATGACACACATCAAGGGACTTATTTGTGAAGGACCGAGCTAACAACATTCATATACTGTTTAAAAGCTTGGGGCTTCCCTTGAATGGCAACACTCATTTAGTACTACACCAGTCAATGTAAAAAATTAAGGAGCAGCATCAAAGATCAACCAAAATGTTACAAAATAATTTAAAAACGCAAGGCCCAAATCTGGAATGGTCATTGTGAATTGGCTCAGAGAATGTGAACCATATAACCTGGAAAGTGCTATATATAACAGTATAACCGAAGATTATCACAAAATTCATAACTGTCAACCTCTAGTCCTCTACCGACACAGTTGTGCCCATTCAAAATATCACCAAATTTGAGGTTGAAATTAAATTGCATTTAAGCCAAGTTTATGATCAAATACAGCTTTCCTGCAAAAAAACAGCTTAAGAGAAGTTGGAAGATTTTAGGACATAAATTTTTTGGATAACTACATATAAATATGTTTTATAGAACTAAACGCTCTTATATTTCTTTATAGAAGGAGTACTTCACAATCTGAATATAAACTGATATAGATGAGTAGAGCCAGAGCTTTCTGAATCATCAATTAGACAATTGGGATATGCAATTATACCTCCCGGTCTAGAGGATGCAATCAACTAAAAAGTCTTAAGGTCCCAAAATTTAACAATTGTCATTTGAACCTACAGAAGCGTGTGGAAAGAACAGAAAGCAAAAGTTACAACTAACCAAGTCTAGATGATATATAAATTATTTTGGAGGAAAGATGTTATCTAGGAAAACATCTTATGTTTTTGTACAGGTATCAGTGACCCCAAAAATATAAAGGATATCTTCCGCTAGAGCAGGAGTTTATTCACCTTGTTAATATTAGCACTGTTGTGAGCAACTGAGCATATATGGCACCTTTATAGGTAGGACCAAACAACAGATTCTCATGTAATTTGTGTGGTACTGCTTAATAGGTTGGATCAAAATTTTACCTTCACAGAACTCTTAGCCCTACCAGAAACAATCCACCAACCATCAGGAGCGAATCAAGCAGATCAATCCTCTCACTATGACCCTGATATGTGTGAATGAGTTTCTACCATGTCATTTCTTTTCCTCTTCCACGAGTTCCTCTTCATCTTTAGCTTCAACAATTTTCTGTTAAACCAATGGACAACACCATCAATGTCAACAAACAAGATGAAATTAACCAATAACTGGTTCCACACACCGTGAGAGACATAGCCAACATACACCCGTGATCCAATCTTGCTTTTCAGATAAAAATTCAGAATAGAATTATCTCTTTATCAGCAGTTCGTCCAACTTGCTGGACTGCCTCCTAATCAAAAGGCTTCTACCTTGCGGCCTCTCTCTTTCAGTCCTCCTCTTCTTCCTCTACTTGAGGCAGGCCTAACCATAAGTACCAACCTGTGCTTAATCTTTGAGACACCAGTAGCTAGCTGCTCAGTTTAGTGAACAACAGTTTATTTGTACAAGTAAAAGAGCAGCATCAGAATGGGTTTGATTGACTAAACTGAAAATCAATAGTTGAAACAAATAATCATGGATGCATCCACCACAAAAACAAGGAACTGGAAGAAAAAGTGGGTCGTGGCTGTCATCATGTCACAGCAACAGTGTGTGCATGAGCAGATCGACCTCAGTGCCGCCAGCCTATGGCTCAGGAAGGGAGAGAGGGAAAGGAGGCCTCACCGTGGTAGGGCTAGGAGGGGGCTGGAGTGCTCCACCTCGCGCGATCCCCCTTCTTACCCCGCGTAGGGGCTCGTCGCATGCGGGCCATCGAGGAAGGCCGGATGGGTAGGAGGGGATGGATCGGGGAAGCTGAGTGCATGCCACAATTAGGCCGGGGATCCTCTCGTCCTCTGCTTTGACGCCTACCTCCACCTGCAAGGACTGCGCCGGACCCCTCCATCTCCCACGCCAGTCCGCCTTCGCCCAGCTCCGGCGAGCTCCTCGCTAGGTCGCCGCACAACCCCTCCTTTCTTCCTTCTTCTCTCCCTGGCCTCCCTGTCTCCTTTGTGCCCAGGAGCTGCGGATGCCATGGATCCGCCCGTGCTCCGCCTTCCTCGTCTTCACCGGCGACCCCCGCCTCCGGATCTGCCCCCAGCCCCTGCAAGCTCGAGCCGTCGCCGCCGTCGCCGCTCGAGCCGCCGATTTGATCCGCTCCCAAATAATAAAATCAGACGTATGGACCGCGGGTTGAATATACCAAAGTACAGGGTTTCTTTTGCAAAAACGAAACGGTATCTCAGTTTAATGACTTAAAAAGGACTGCGGGTTGAATTCTGAAAAACAGAGGGACTTTTATGCAAAAACGTCGCGACGTACGACCAGCAGCAATTGTGATGCGCCATTACTAAATACTAATGGCACACCATGTGTTGGTGCGCCATTAGTATGCAAATACTAATGGCGCACCACATCCACGGTGCGCCATTAGTAATTTTTTTAATTTTTTCAAAACTACTAATGGCGCACCGTGGGATGGTGCGCCATTACTAGTAATGGCGCACCATCCCACGGTGCGCGATTAGTAATTTGGCCCAACCCCCCTCCCCAGGTGGACCGCCTTTTCAGTTTAAAAAAAATAAAAGAAAATGATAGAAATGTCAAAAAAATAAAAGAAAATAAGATTCCCATGTGATATGTGGTCTAGTTGTTAGCAAAATTTACAAACATGAATTTTCGACTTTTTTGCAAAATCTCTCGAGAATTTGTAAAAATGGGCATAATTTTTGCATACGAACTCGGATGAAAAAGTTTTTTATATGAAAAATCATATACTCGAAAAGTTACATCCGAATTTAACGGGGGAACCCCGTTAAAAATTTTCAAAATCCTCAAAACCCTAACAGAAAAAAAGATACGGGGCTTTTAAGATCTGGAGAGGCAAAAAAATTCAAAAAAAATCAAACTTACTAATGGCGCACCTGCCCATGGTGCGCCATTACTATCTTCTCGCCTTCAAAATTCAAAATAAATCAAAAAACTAAAAAAAAGTTACTAATGGCGCACCTGCCCATGGTGCGCCGTTAGTATCTTCCCGCCTTCAAAATTTAAAATAAATAAAAAAATAGTAATGGCGCACCTGTCCACGGTGCGCCATTACTATGTAGTATATATGGCTGGGCGTGTCCTCTCCTCCTTACCTCTTCATTCTTCTCCTCCACTCCACCTCTCCTCCACTCCATCTCCTCATCTCCTCCACTCCATCTTCCCTTCTCTCCTCCACCATACTACCCTCGTCCTCTCCGGCGACCTCCTCCTCCTCCTCTTCGGCGACCTCCTCTTCCTCTCCGGCGACCTCCTCCTCCCTCCTCTCCTCCCCTCCCCTCCCCTCACGGTTTCTCCTCCCTCCTCTCCGGTGAGCTCTTCTCCCTCCTCTCCGGTGAGCTCCTCCTCCCTCCTCTCCGGTGAGCTCCTCCTCCCTCCTCTCCGATGAGCTCCTCCTCCCTCATCTCCGGTGAGCTCCTCCTCCCTCCTCTCCGGTGAGCTCCTCCTCCCTCCTCTCCTCCCATTCGCTCATGGTTTCTCCTTCCTCCTCTCCGATGCTCCGGTGAACACCTCTCCGGCGACCTCCTCCTATCCGGCAATGTAGGCGAGCGCCTCTCTGGTCACCTCCTCCTCCTCCTCCTCTCCGGTGAACTCCTCTCCGGCAAAAGATAACGGCAAAAGAACGTACAAGATCCAAAAACGGGAACAAATTTTGAAATAATATCGTGCAAAAAACGAGCAAAAAAACGAGCAAAATGGGCAAACAAATCGCGATCCAGATCCAAATTCAAAAATAGCAATGGCGCACGGTGGGGGTTAGACGGTGCACCACTACTATTTTCCCGCCTTCAAAATTCAAAAATACTAATGGCGCACCGTGGTCTATACTAATGGCGCACCGTGGCCTATACTAATGGCCCACCAGTGGCGCGCCATTAGTATACCAGATACTAATGGCGCACCACTCATGCGCCATTAGTAAAAATACTAGTGGCGTGGTACTAGTGGCACACCAGTAGTGCGCCATTAGTAGGCAAAACTGGTGCGCCACTAGTAGGCCTTTTCCTAGTAGTGAAAAAGGGCTTCCCAGCCACAATATCATAGGCTTCACGCAGTTCCTCCTTCGCTCTCATGGCATAACGGGTGTCTTTGGTCGCCATCATGGCCTTTTCAAGGTCCGTCGCCTTGGCTCGGTTTTCTTCTTCAAGGAACTGGCAACGGTCGGCAGTGTCTTTTAACTTTGCAGCCATCCTGGCCATTTTCTCTTTGCTCTCGCAATGCGCGGCCTTCTCGGCTTTCAACTCTTCGGCCGCCTTCAAAGCAGCTGCATTACTACTCCTTGCTTGTTCTTTGGCTCGGGCAAGTTCCGCCCGAAGGGTTTCCACGGTGGCAGCTCCATCTGCATTCACAAAATATTAAAGATACTAGCATCACACTGCTCTTACTATGTGACATTCACCAGAAAATATCACTTACCCTGTGCCTCGTCAAGCCTCTTATTAACAAGCTCGATGTCGGCATCTGCCGCATCCAGTTGCCGCTTTAGTTCGGCAAACTCATGAGTCCGGCTAGCCACCGGAGCTTCAACTACCTGCACATTAAAGCAGTATGGTTATTACCTGGGACTACGATCCTCTGCTTGCCGCCGTTCTCGGTGACAACCAGAGTCTCAGGGGCTACTATCTACACAGGGCACACCTAATAATGTGCGGTACTATTACAAAGGTATATCATTTTACATACCTCAAAGTCCGTTAGTAGACTCATAAAGGCTTCATGCAACCCACTTTCGGTGGACGAAATCCTTTCAATCAACATACCCATCAATGTACGGTGTTCTTCTGAGATAGTTGCTCGCTCTAGAAGATCCCTCAGTGCGTCCAACCGCATACCAGACGGTGTCGGATTCTTTTGGTTGCTCTCTTCAAGAGCCGGATACTGGGGACTTCGGGCAACCATAGGATTATCTTCTGGCCTCGCCTGATCCGACGAGGCCCTCCGTGAAGACACTTCAAGGTCGCCCGCTTCATGAGCGGGGGAGTCCGGGGGAGGCGTTTCGCTCTCCATCATCTCCGGAAGAAGATCCCCCGAAGGCGAGCTCTGCTGAGAAGGGCTAAGTTCCGAACTGCAAGATAAATGCTTCGGTTATTTTCCTCAGAGGTAAGGTAGTATATCTTCACTATTAAAGTACTTTTTGATTACTTACAGCTCGTTAGAGGGCTGATCATCACGCGGACTTTGTGCGGCAAGAGCACCCTCCAAGGCAGGACCCTCTGGTGGAGATTTCTTCTCCTGTTTGGAAACCTTGGTTTTCGAATCTTCAGAGGTAGTCCTCTTCCTTCCCCGGGGTGAGAGAATGTCAGATTCCTCCCCTTTGTTATCCTCCCTCACGGAGGCTCTCGTTCCCTCGGTCGGAATAGGTAGCGGTGGAGGCCTGCTTTCGCCCTCTTTATTCCCCCCTTCATCTTCCTTTGAGGGCACCGGGCAAGGTGCTGGCTCGAGCATATTCTCCAGCACCAGATTGTCCAAGCCTTCAGGAAGGGGGGCCGAACTCCGGATCATCTTCACCTTTGTTATCCAGTCCTGGTCAAAGAGGGATTCTTTAGAATGATGTTATGATAAATAAAAGACAGTGTGTTCGGCTAGAGGATTACTTACTTGGGCCACGGTGTGGTTGCTGCTCAGGCCCACGTCCTCGGTGGTGTCCGGACACTCTATTTGAGGTCCGAAGAATGATTTATACATCTCCTCGTGCGTCAGGCCGAGGAAATTCTGAATAGTACGCGGTCCTTCTGGGTTGAACTCCCACATGCGGAGGGGCCGGCGTTTGCAAGGCTGTACTTGACGAACCAGCATCACTTGCACTACCATAACCAAACTCAAATCTCCCTCGAAGAGATCCCGGATGCGGCTATGCAGTATGGGCACATCCTTGGCTGGACCCCAGCTCAGCCCTCTGCTAATCCATGACATCAGTTGTGGTGGAGGGCCCGAGCGAAAGGCGGGGGAAGCTACCCACTTGGCACTTCTGGGAGCAGTGACGTAAAACCACTCCCGTTGCCATTAATCCGGACACCTCTGGAAAGGAACCTTTTGGCCACGGAGCTCCAGCGATCTTGCCTATTAATACGCCTCCGCACGCTACATGCTGCCCCTCGACCATCTTCGGCTTCACGTCAAAGGTCTTGAGCCACAGGCCAAAGTGAGGGGTAATGCGGAGGAAGGCCTCACATACGACAATAAATGCCGAGATGTGGAGAAAGGAGTCCGGGGCTAGATCATGGAAATCTAGCCCATAATAGAACATCAAACCCCTAACGAAGGGATCCAGAGTGAGGCCTAGACCTCAGAGGAAGTGGGAGATGAACACAACGTTCTCGTTGGGTTCGGGAGTAGGGACGACCTGCCCTTGGGTAGGCAGCCGATGCGAAACCTCGACGGTCAGGTATCTGGCCTCCCTCAACTTCTTGATATCCTCTTCCGTAATGGAGGAGGGCATCCACCGGCCTTGAAGGCTAGATCCGGACATGATTGAAGGTCCAAAGCACCTGACCTAGGCTTTGGGTGTTAGAACACGAGGTGGGGGAAGGATTCGATTGAGCACGGCAGGAAAAAAGTAAAAGCCTTGTCCCTTTATAAAGAGGGTGAATATCAAGCGTCCTCCCCGTAGTCGTTTGGGACTTGCCTAAAATCTAGGAGTCCTAGGCACGGTCAGGTTACCCACGCCCGTGTTGATGAGAATCCCGTAATAAGGGGAACACGATCTCTGCTTTGACAAGACGTGTCAAGAAACTGCCTCGCATTGTGTGCGGGGCTAGTTAAAGAAAAATGGTTCGAATAATCGCCGAGCCATGGCATGATGTCATGTTGCCTAAACGTGTCAGCAGATTAGATTTGTGGAAATATTATTCTCTCTACGGTGGTATGTGGAACTTATTTTGCAGGGTCGGACACTTTCCTTGTATTCAAATTCTTCTGTGGTATATTCGGAGGAGGAACCCGCCTTGCAATGCCGAAGACAACACTACGCGCCGGACTCATCGTCATTGAAGTCTGGTTCAGGGGCTACTGAGGGAGTCCTGGATTAGGGGGTATCCGGACAGCCGGACTATAACCTTTGGCCGGACTGTTGGACTATGAAGATACAAGATTGAAGACTTCGTCCCGTGTCCGGATGGGACTCTACTTGGCGTGGAAGGCAAGCTAGGCAATACGGATATGTATATCTCCTCCTTTGTAACCGACCTTGTGTAACCCTAGCCCCCTCCGGTGTCTATATAAACCGGAGGGTTTTAGTCTGTAGGACAACATACAATCATACCATAGGCTAGACTTTTAGGGTTTAGACATTATGATCTCGTGGTAGATCAACTCTTGTAATACCCATATCATCAAGAATAAATCAAGCAGGACGTAGGGTTTTACCTCCATCAAGAGGCCCCGAACATGGCTAAATCGTCGTGTCCCCTGCCTCCTGTTACCATCCGCATTAGACGCATAGTTCGGGACCCCTACCCGAGATCCGCCGGTTTTGACACCGACAATCACCCTCGCTAGTGATCCGGACACAACACTCCGAGCCAAAAACAAAACAGCCGCACTGGCCCTCGAGGCATTATCCGAAGCCCTCTCGGCCGAGGAGCTAACCACGCTACGCTCCACAGTGGACAGGGACGACGTGATACTCGATAAGAGATCCAAGTCCACCTCTTTTAAACCAGCGGATGAAATAGTCAAATTCCAAGTCCACCCAACAGACCCTACAAAAACAGCCTCCATCGGGGCACAGTTAAAACCCGTTGTGAACGCCGCACTATGAGAGTTCCTGCACGAGAATTGGGAGATATTCGCCTGGCACCCCTCAGACATGCCAGGAATCCCACGCAGGCTGGCCGAGCATAGCCTCAATATCATAAAGGAATTCAAGTCGGTCAAGCAAGCTCTTCGACGTTTCTTCGAACCTAAGAGACGGGCCATGGGAGAGGAACTAGCCAAGTTATTGGAGGCCGGATTCATCAGAGAGATAAAACACCCAGACTGGCTAGCAAACCTGGTGATGGTACCAAAGAAGGATAAATCCCTGGCGCCTTTGTGTCGATTTCAAGGACCTTAATAAAGCTTGCCCAAAGGATTCCTTCCCCCTCCCCCGCATCGACCAAATTATCGATGCGACCGCAGGACACGAGTCATTGTGTTTCCTCGATGCATACTCCGGTTACCACCAAATCAAGATGGCGGAGTCCAACCAAGCCGCAATGGCATTCATCACACCATACGGTCCCTTCTGTTTCAATACAATGCCTTCTGGGCTCAAAAACACCGGCGCAACATATCAACTCATGATGCAGACATGTCTGGAGAAGCAAATCTGCAAAACAGTAGAGGCATACGTAGACAATGTGGTCGTCAAAACCAAACACGTCGACTCTTTGATAGACGACTTGAGGCTCACATTCGACAACCTCCGAACATACGACATTAAGCTCAATCCGGAAAAATGCATTTTCGGCGTACCAGCCGGAAAGCTCCTAGGTTTCATTGTCTCCAGTATAGGTATTGAAGCTAACCCGGCCAAAATCCGAGCTTTGTCATAGTTGGCTACCCCAACAG
Source organism: Triticum urartu (assembly GCF_003073215.2). Classification (NCBI taxonomy): domain Eukaryota; kingdom Viridiplantae; phylum Streptophyta; class Magnoliopsida; order Poales; family Poaceae; genus Triticum; species Triticum urartu. Next base: position 676,514,910 of record NC_053023.1, read on the forward strand.
ACCTCAAACAAATCCAAAAGTTAACAGGATGCATGGCGGCTCTAAGCCGCTTTATCTCCCGCTTAGGAGAAAAGGCTTTACCCCTTTATCGCCTCCTCTAGCGCACAGAACACTTTTAGTGGACGGACGCTGCCACAACCGGATTGGAAGAAATAAAGGCCATTTTGGCAACCAACCCAATCCTGGCCGTGCCAAACATCGGCGAACCAATGCTGTTGTACATTGCGCCAACCCATCAAGTTGTAAGCGCAGTGCTCGTCATCGAACGAGAAGCTGATGGACATAAATTCCCTCTTCAAAAGCCGGTATACTATGTATCCATTGTCCTCACTCCATGCAAATCATGGTACCCACATTATCAAAAGATAGCCTACGCGGTATTCATGGCATCCCGGAAGCTGCGACACTACTTTCAAGAGTGTTCGATTACAGTAGCCTCGGAAGTGCCACTTAATGATATTATAAACAACCGCGACGCTACGGGCCGGATTGCCAAATGGGATATTGAGCTCCTCCCGTTCGACATAACATACAAACCTCGACGAGGCATTAAGTCGCAAGTATTGGCCGACTTTGTCGCCGAATGGACGGAGGCCGAACTCCCTAAAGGGTACGGCGCATACTCCAATTGGATCATGCACTTCGACGGTTCTAAAATGCTAGCTAGTCTTGGGGCTGGCGTCCTGACGTCCCCAACCGGAGATACCGTTCAGTACGTACTGCAAATATTGTACACAGACTCCAACAACGCAGCCGAATACGAAGCCCTGTTGCATGGTATTCGGATGGCAGTCTCCATGGGCATTCAATGCCTGGAGGTGCGTGGGGATTCAAACCTTGCAATATCCCAAATAAATGGAGACTTTGACACCAAGGATCCGAAAATGGCGGCCTACCGAAACGCCGTCCTAAAAATGTCAGCTCGGTTCGAGGGGCTCGAATTTCACCATGTGGCTCAGGGAAACAATCAGGCGGTGGATATCCTCGCCCGCATCGGCGCAAAACGCGATGCGGTCCCCCCAACATCTTTCTGGAAAGGCTGTTCAAGCCATCCATAGTATGGGAAGGGGACACCGGTAACCATAGTCCGGACCCGGCCAAAATGCCCGATACCGAATACTCTGACACAATCGAAGGCCCCGCCACCGAAATCACACCTTCAGCCCACGTAATAATGGCCATTATAGCCCCGTGCACAGAACCATTCCTAGCCTACCTAACTAGGCAGGAACTTCCGGAGGACCAAAATGAGGCACGCTGCATAGTGCGGCGATCTAAGGCCTACAGGGTCCACGCGGGAGAATTGTATAAAAAAAGCCCTACCGGAGTGCTTCAAAGGTGCATCTCCAAAGAGGAAGGGCGAAACCTTTTAGCAGAAATCCACGCCGGACTCGGCGGTCACCACGCCGCAGCCCGGGCTCTTGTAAGCAAGGCCTTCCATACAGGATTCTATTGGCCAACGGCCCAGGTAGATGCACAGGACTTGGTCCAACGTTGCGCCGGTTGCCAGGTCTTTGCAAATCAAAGGCACATGCCACCCACCGCCCTTCAAACAATCCCCATTACGTGGCCCTTCGCGGTCTGGGGGCTTGACATGGTAGGACCCCTTAAAGGGGGAACCCACAAGAAAAAATACTTACTGGTCATGGTGGATAAATTTACCAAATGGATAGAGGCCAAGCCTGTTAAAACAGCCGAATCCGGACCAGTGATAAACTTCATATCTGGGGTCGTACACCGTTATGGCGTCCCCCACAGCATCATCACTGACAACAGCTCAAACTTCACAGCCGATGAGGTAAAACTCTGGTGCAGCTAAATGGGCATCAAGCTCAATTATGCTTCAGTCTATCACCCACAAACCAACGCCCAAGTCGAGCGAGCAAACGGTCTTATAATGAGCGACATTAAACCCAGATTAGTGCGTTCCTTAACGGAGTCTAACACGCACTGGGTAGAGGAGCTTGACGGTGCCCTGGACTAGGGGTACTCAACACGTCATCTCCCAATCTGTCAGATTGGGCCGAGGACCCCCATGGCCATATACTCATGAGCCAGTTCGGACAGCTACCGCATACATGGAAGATTCCACAAGACTTGGTGATCAAGACAAGGACTCCTCCCCACCGGCGTATTCGGCTAGGACTCTTGTTATCCTAGGCCTTTGGTGCATTATATAAACGGAGGCCAGGCTAGTGGATATACAACATACAATCATACCATAGGCTAGCTTCTAGGGTTTAGCCTCTCCGATCTCGTCGTAGATCAACTCTTGTAATACTCATATCATCAAGAATAAATCAAGCAGGACGTAGGGTTTTACCTCCATCAAGAGGGCCCGAACCTGGGTAAAACATCGTGTTCCCTGCCTCCTGTTACCATCCGCCTTAGACGCACAGTTCGGGACTCCCTACCCGAGATCCGCCGGTTTTGACACCGACATTGGTGATTTCATTGAGAGTTCTGTTGTGTGATCGGCAAAAGGATCAATGGCTCGCCCGCAGGTCAACTGCGACGCCGGCATCTTCATTGCCGGCTCGACTAGTCACTTGGCTCGACCGAGGACCATGCTACATCTCCGATTATCATGTTTGGACGCGGGACTTCTTCAACATCAACTTTGATATCTATCATAATCATAGAAGAGTCATCCATGGAGCTCGAGGGCTCAACGTCAACATTGACCTCGGGCGGCCGTGCTGTTTTTATGGACAGAGAATTGTATTCGCCGTCACCACCTCCTCGAGCGTCGGTTTGACGATTGCTTCAGTGGAATAGTGTGGAATTACGTCTACAACAACCATGCAAAATTTCGTCGAGTTCCGATGGAGGAATCTCCGACAATCTACAATATACCGGAGCCCTGTCAAATCTGGATGGGAATCTGGATGAGTTTAGGGCGTGGTCTCCAGAGCCCAGCTCGGAGGTCCTTTGGACGATCCAACTGTTCATCTACTGTGGAATTCCCATATCTACCACCCCTCCAAATTTCAGCTCGATCCAACGGTTCAAACTCTGGGAACCTTCCGATGAGTGGTCCAATTTTTGGTCCGTTTTCTGCGCGAATATGGATCCGACCCGAATTCATGTTTCTTTAGGAACGTGATATTGGACAACCTTTTTAGAGGAATTATCTTCTAGGGTATTGTGCATTGTTTTTAAACACGTGCCCGTAAATTGTTAAACCTCCCCTGAGGTCATCTTCATCATCATGCTGGTGTCAAACCAGTCCGGCAATATTGCTCCAAGGCTGCCGACCTGTGCTAGACACGTTGTCACTTTGTTGAGCCGAGCTCAACTTCTTCGGATCATCATCTCGGCAAGCCTAACAAGAGTCCGGCATCGCGAAGGATAAATCATCACCAACGTCGCCACCCCACGGATTACACGGAGCGGGCATACCGGCATCGCCGCACGGTCACTTCATCAAGTCGGCATTGACCACGTCACGACCTGCATCGGGCAGGGTCGCACTGTTGCTTCTTCAAGCCGGTGTCCATCATGCCAATCTACTTTGACTCATCGGATGACATCGAGGCTTCGACGTCTCAGCTGGACCGGGGGCTTCAACATCTCTTCATCAACCTACTTCGGAGACTTCGGCGTCACTAGCCGACCAGCTCCGTCATGTTAGCTGGACCGAGGGCTTTGCCTCGGCGAGCCAACCATTGCCAGCATCTCCATGCCATCGCTTTGTCACCCATCAGGCAATGGGTGTGTGGATCGAGTCCTAATTTTAGGAATCACCTTTCTTCGGATTACTACAACAAATAAACCAGGTGCTATTAATCCTAGTATTTTTTGCTTGTTCGGGTTTATTTTTCTCAAGGAATTATTACTCTGGTTTGTTCATCATATGTACATAGGTCAATCAAATGATGGCCGCATTAACGATGGTCGCATGGTGGTTTGGTCAGTTTCCGTACATGGTCCGGCGAACGCTGCATCCGGAACTCGGACCGACCTGTGCATTCAGGCTTTGCCACGCATTTACGGCATCACGCCGATGCCCTGCATCGACATTGACTTTGGCGCCAGGCCATATTTCTTTTATTACTCACTTTGCATAAATTATTTATTATGCAACGATTTTTTTAATTATTATTATTACTATTATCTCCAGTTTGCATTATTTTTTGTGCACAGGAAAATGATCCAGCCAGACTATATCCTTTGGCGTCACCTCGGCTGGACGGGGGGCTTCGTCAACACTTCATTACCCCATGCCGGGGACTTCGGCATCACTCTGCCGGCCTGCAATGACCGTGCTATGTCACCACTTCGGAGTGCCGAGCTCTTTGCTTCGCCACCTCGGGACCGGCTTGAGGGATGGAACCTTGTCCTGCATCAAGCTCGGGCCGCGTCGTCAATACCGAACAAATTAACCAGCTAAGTTGCCTTCATGCACCAAGTTTTAAATTTTTAACTTGTGTTCGGTTCGACCAAGCATTATACCCTTTTGGAAAAAAAGTTTCTTGTATAAAATTTCCTTGTCCAAACTTTGTTTGTGACAGACAAATTCAAATACCCCGTTTACTTGGGGGCTCCCTTGATGGAGCTTTTCCTCTTGCATATGATTATACTTGTACGGCTTCGTTCCTTGTTCGTGTATTACGCCACAATATGCACCATATTGACCTAAGCGATTTGCAAGCTGGGTTGCCTGGCTCCTGTGCTTACACCTACGTTCCCGATTGTTCGGCTAGGAAGTAAAGGGAGCACCTCTGCGATTGTCACGACCGGCTCATCCGAGCTCTGACCTCAGACTGGGTGAAGCCGAAAGCTAGCGCTCTTATTGTTTTCAATCATGGTCGGCACACAACGGAACTCATGAGTACAAAAAATCTATTGCGCAAGTCTCATAGTAATAATGATCACCGAAGAAAGGTATCAGTGGGGGTACAATTTTCTTCGAAGATGCTTCTTACACTTCGTCTGTAATATAGCATAAGTTCCCTGAGCGCGCTTTGTCTGTTATAGCCTTATGGCCCGGTTGCCTGGTTATCGGAAACACCATCGATATTCTCGACAGGTGGAGTACATAACACTTTTCGGTCCTTGACCGGAGAGGGAGAAGCCGACGGTCGGTTAAGACGCGTTTAAAGTTCGGGTGAACAAAGATATGATATTAGTACTTCGGTACATACAATCATTATACATAAAATTCTTTTACCCAAGTCACTTGGGGGCTCTTAAATTTATATGAGCTGTTTTATAATAAGTGTTCTTCTTCTTAGTCGTTACAAAGTTTTTATTACTATTATTAATTATCACTCCTTTTTTCGACATGAGCGTGTGGTCACTAGCCGGGGAGCCTAATTTCTCTCTCAAAGCCGCTAGAGTTTAGTTTGCTAAACTGGCCTAATGAGAAGTACTCCGCCCTCGGGATAGGAGGTTGAAGCCGTAGGATGACCCACTTGAAGTCTTGAGATAGGATGTGTCATGTTAGAGCACGACAGAAGCACTCTTTTTTTCTAAGACCAATTTTCGGATTGGCACCGAACACTTGACCTTGTTCGGACGTCAAGTTTTTACTGACGTTTTTGGTTTTCCAAGCTTATGACACATTTAAACTATTTGTGTGTTTTCAGCACAAGCCTCGCAGTGCAACGCCGGACACCTTTAGAGATTCGGCAAAAACATTCTCAGATATTGCTATATATGCATTGCTTTTGAATTGTGTCTTCGGTCAATAGTTGGGTTGCCTGGCTCCCGCGCTTGCCTCCTACGTTCCGCTTTGTTCGGCTAGGTGTGCAAAGGGAGAACCACTGCGATTGTGCTTCCAGCTCACATGGTTAAGCACCTCAGTGGAGTAAGCCGAAAACTGACTGTCACAATAAGCCTAAACTGGTCAGCGATCCGATGACGGTGTTAAATGACGGGCCATTCATAACAATGGACGAAGTATTTACGGCTTGACCTCGACTGTCGCCGAACAGTACCGTGGGCTATTAACTGGCCTCCCAAACTAAATCCTCGATATTTTGCTCTTACATTAGAGCTGAGGTTTCATGATCATGCTTAGCATGACAACACAAAGAAAGGAACCGATAGCGGGACTATTTTCTTTGGAAGACATTTCTTATGTTAAACAGTAATATAACATATCTCTCTGCGTACCTTTGTTTATAAAACCGTATGGCCAGATTGCCTTGTTTGTCGTAAATCTTTGCCCTCACAAAGGCTTTATAAAGTAGGACAAACACTCCTCGGCTACTGGCCGAGGAGGTGGAAGCTGATGGTCGGTCAACAAAGTTTTGTACAATGCGGATCCGAGCATTAATGACGTAAAGTACTTGGATACATAGAGTCATTACACATAATTTGTGATTTTACTATGGATATCAATCCTTAACTCGGCCACCCGTGCCCGCATTAAGGCTCGGGGGCTACTAGGCTTCGGGCTTATTATTTACAAATATTAAAGGGGCACATCGATCCCCTGATCTGGTGTCGCCACCCGACCAGTGTCTCGAGGGGCTACTGCATTGCCTGTTCAATGCAGAAAATTTTAAGTGCAATAGAGTTTCCGACAAGATTTTGATCCTCAGGTTGGTCGGCCGCACCCAACCTGAGTCTCGAGGACTGAGCACGCTGCTTTTTGTGTCCCGAAGTATTCTGCCGAGCTAGGACTTGATCCTCAGGCCAATTTTACAAATCAACCTGAGTCTCAGTGGCCACTGGGATCAGCGGTCTTACGTCATCCTTCAGGTGCATCTCGGGTCTTAGACCGATACACACATTGAGGGCTACTGGCTATATATCTCAGCAGAGAATAAATTGCACCAATCAAAAATATTGACAAAAAATTGGCCCACGGTCGGGGTGGTGCACCACCTCGGAAGCAGTCCAGCATAAAGCTCGGGCGCTAGTGGCTGGCTCCATAGAGGGCATTTCCGACATTAAGCTCGACTAAACTCCTTTAACTTTTTTTGAACCAAGGTGATTTATGACAGCCCGGCGTTGGAGCTTGGACATAGTCCGACGTTGGAGCTTGGACATAGTCCGGCGTTGCAGCTCGGATACAGTCCGACGTTGGAGCTCGGATACATTCCGGCGTTGGAGCTCGGAAGCGGTCCGGCGTTGGTGCTCGTCTGCAAAAGATACCTTGAATGCAGTCCGGCGTTGGAGCTCGGACGCAAGAGGACACAGCCTCCCGGGAACAACTTCAAACCCGAGGTGTGGCATAAAAATAACAAGGCATTGATAAAGGCCGGAAACTTAAAGGGGCTCCTCGGATACCCAAAGTATAAACTCGTTGAATGCATTTCGGCGATCCTCAAGATCGAAGATGAGAAGATTTGTTGAACCAGTTTTCAAGACCAACAACCGAAGATGAAGAACAGTTCGGAAGAATCGAGGAGCATCCCTAACTTGAAGACCGGTTCAGGGGGCTACTTACGGTGTCCTGGACTAGGGGGTACTCAACACATCATCTCCCGATCTGTTAGATTGGGCCGAGGACCCCCATGGCCATATACTCATGAGCCAGTTCGGACAGCTGCAGCATACACAGAAGATTCCACAAGACTTGGTGATCAAGACAAGGACTCCTCCCCACCGGCGTATTCGTCTAGGACCCTTGTTATCCTAAGCATTTGGTGCATTATATAAACCGAGGCCAGGCTAGTCGATATACAACATACAATCATACCATAGGCTAGCTTCTAGGGTTTAGCCTCTCCGATCTCGTGGTAGATCAACTCTTGTAATACTCATATCATCAAGAATAAATCAAGCAGGATGTAGGGTTTTACCTCCATCAAGAGGGCCCAAACCTGGGTAAAACATCGTGTTCCCTGCCTCCTGTTACCATCCACCTTAGACGCACAGTTCGGGACCCCGAGATCCGCCGGTTTTGACACCGACAGAGCTCGACTCCGTACACTGGGAGCTGCGGACCACGCCGAATCGTAGTACCGGATACACACCCTTCTTTATGGTGTACGGCGCAGAGGCAGCCTTGCCCTGGGACATAATTCATGACTCACCTCGAGTGCGCATGTACGAAGAAAGAGAAGCCGAGCTCGATCGGCAGGACAGTCTGAACACCCTGGAGGAGGAGCGTGACGTAGCCAAAGCCCGTTCCGCATTTTATCAGCAACAGGCTCGCAGATACCAAAGCAGAGAAGTACAGGCCAAAACTTATAACGTTGGCGAACTAGTTCTACGCCTGTCGGATGAGAAAAAGAACAAGCTCGAGCCCAAATGGGAAGGTCCCTTCATTATTGACCAAGTTCTGACCGGTGGAGCGTACCGACTGCGGGATGCATCAACTAGTCGACTCGAGCCGAACCCATGGAACGCGGCCAGGCTCCGAAGATTCTACGCCTAGCGCCGAACCCTATGTTCGTCCCCTCCCTTTGTCCATTTTTTGCCTGTACATTATCTGTCTTGTTTTTCTTTCTTCCTTTCTGTTATTATTTCTCTAGGCCTTTAAGGGCCAACTTGTGCCTCGCTTGCGCATTATAGATGCGCTAGCCGCGCTCATAATACCTGGGGGCTTCTTTCACAGAAGCTTAATTATTTATCTGGGCCTCAGGCCCCGAACATGTGTCATGCTTCCGCATTTACCTTTTTTTGCCATTATATGCATTGATATGACTTAAGTTTTGGCCAAGCTGGGTTGCCTGGCTCTTGTATTTATGCCCTACATTCCCGTTAATTCGGCTAGGGCATAAGGGGAGCACCTCTGCGATTGTTACTACCGGGTCAGCCGGACGTGTACCTCAGACTGGGTGAAGCCGAAAGCTGGCGTTCTTAAGGGAATATTCGGTCGGTGAACAAAAGATGATTTTTATTTATTTTCCATATCTGCCCCCAGATGTTTTTCCTATGTTTCCTATTGTAGTCTAGACATGCACTTTAGGGCATGCTTACCCAGGGAAAGGAACCCTTAACGAAACTATTCTCCCTGGAAGATGTTTCTTACTACCCATGTAATATAACATAACTAGTTGGGCACTTGTCTATTAAAGCACTTATGACCCCTACGCCTGGTCTCCATGCATGCCCCGGTTCTTATATAACTGCGCGAGTATTCGGATACACTCCGGACTATTGGGTCCCGAGGTTGAAGCGAAAAGGTCCGCCAAGACAAATGATCTACAATCCGGCTAGAAGGCATTATACATGTCACTTTCATTACATAGTCATGCAAACTGACTAAATTCCTCTTCTATACCATCCAACAGGCAGTCTAGCTTACAATCTTGTTGGGAATACTTTACGGCTAATTCTACTTGCCCATAAACTAAGCTAACAGGGATCTCTTTTCCGTCGGGCCCCACAGGTCCGACCTCGGCCATGTGATTTGTGTCTGCCTTGGTATACCGCGTCTTCACCATGGCCCAGGCTTCTCTGGCACCCTGTCGGCAGGCTAATATCTTCCATAATTGGAAGCGCTGCCGTGCTCCCTTGAGCTTCTCCGCAAGCTCTGCAACGCCCTCTGGCAGGGAGACGGACGACCACAAGGCCTGGGCAACACCCTGCATCACCTGCCGAACTTGTTCGTGCAGATGTGACAGCTCGGATAGAAGATCACCCGCAGACCCAGGCATTTCCTCCGCAGGACGACCCGTCAGCATACCTATAGACATAACGCTGTTAGTAGGCTTCTTCGCCGAACTCCTTTAAAAGGATTCGTTCAAGCACTTACTGAAAATGCCGAGCCAAAGCCGCGTATTCTCCTTCTCGGAGTCTGCAAGCTGGCCCCGAACGTCTTTTAGTTCCACGCTCAGCTTAATATTGGCATCTAGGAGATTGTTTTTCCCCCCGCCTAACCTCAGTCAGCACGCCTTTGCCAGCCTCTAGCTGTCGCATAACATGCTGGTCCTCCGGATTTTCTCCGGATTCATCTGCAACATCTGTTGTTAGATCTGCAGCCATGCCGCACATTATATGGTAACCATCATTCTTTAAAGTAAATGTTACCAGCAAGTGACTTTTTCGGTTCCTGCAATACGGCCACAACAGCCCGCAGTTGGGTCTTGCATTCCTCTAGCTCCTGTGACAGCCTAGTATTCTTCTTTGTAAGAACCCGCACAATAAAGATGATCCTTAAATCAGTTCTGCTAACTGTTTCAAGTCTCAGGGGCTACTGATACATATAAATCGTCAGATTTACTTAGCCGAACATCCTTTACATACTGATCCATGGCTCTGGCTAGACCATCTTGAGCAGCTCAGAGGTACGCCTCTCCAGAATTGAAGGCATCAAATGCCTCTAGTGAGAAACAAGCGTCACGGAGTACGGCTCGGCGGCGCCTATGATTCATGGCGCTTTCCACCTTTGAGTTTGTAGCGGATAATCTATCTGCATCCTCTGTAGGAGGATTATCCGGCGCCCGCCCCATATCGGCGTCCGCCTCTATGTCCGGTCCTGGTGCCCGGCTGGTGGAAGCGCGATTAGTAACATCACCGGACATATTCCGGCGAGTGTTTTTTCTGTTAAAGAAACACGGGTGTCATTATATTTCGAGAAAGACGACAACCACGGAGCGGGGTTTGTTATACCTTTGCGCCGGCGTCTCCATCCTGACTGCCTTCCTTTTTGGCCTACCCGGCCTCGGTGCCTCCTGTTGGCGTGTTGCTGCGGGTTCGGCAGGGCGTCCCGAATGCCTTCCCTGTAAAAATGCCATGTGTATATGGTGGGTGAAGTGTCTAAAAGGGGATCCTAGTTTTGGAGTTGGGATTTTTGGTTTTTCTTACGTGCGATGTAGGGAGCAGTCCGGGATAGTCGGCCGTAATGGCGACCATGGCATCGTCACAGCTTAACTGATAGAACTGCCGGTCTATCAACTCCATGAATATAACCGAATCTTATTCAAGTCCGGAGTCGAGGGCCCGGTCAGGGTCCTCTGGTTGTGGAGAAGGGCTGCTGACCTCCTTTATGGCTTTTCGCAGTTCCTGCCGCAAAGTGGCAAGGTGAATACTTACGACAAAGAATGTGGGAAAAATGGGAGCAGGGAGATATAACTTACCCAGCTTGGAGGATTGTACATGGAGAATCCATCCCGTGGCTTGATGCGGGTGAACTCCTCTTCCTCACCCTTGAACAATTCGGACAGAATTTTCGCTAAAGAGGCAACATTGTCCGGACCCTTACGCCTGCAGCGGGTGGCGTCATCTGCCCCGTTATAACACCACAAGGGGTGCCCACGATATTGAAGTGGTTGCACTCCCCACATTATGCAAATCGACATAACTTCGATTACTGCCAGTGCTTTAATTCGGTTCATCAGGTAGAGGACTTCTCCATTGTCTTCCACCTGTGGGCTCTGTGGCCGCCAACTTCAGCGTTTCTTAAGAGAAGCATTATTGAACACAGGAAGACCCTGCCGAACAGGGTCCAGAAGGGGAACGTCCTCCATATAAAACCATTCTGAAGGCCAGTTTTCGGATGACTTCTTCGGGGTACCGGACAGGTATCCGGTATTGGCGATGCGCCATATTTCGGCTCCGCCCACTTGATAAAGTGATCCCCTCTGTGTGCGAGGGACAAGGCAAAATAGCCTTTTCCACAACTCAAAGTGAGCCTCGCAGCCAAGGAACAACTCGCAGAGAGCAACATAGCCGGCGATATGTAGAGTGGAGGCAGGGGTGAAATTGTGTAATTGGAGGTCGTAGAACTCCAGGAGCCCGCGGAGGAATGGATGAATTGGAAATCCGAGTCCCCTTAGTAAATAAGGAACAAGGCAGACCCGTTCCCCCATGGAGGGACAGGGAAAGCTCTCCCCTTGCTCCCCGCCATTCTAGGTGGGAAGCCCGGCTCGAACGGGCACCATATACGCCGGAGCGAGAAATCCCTTGGTCTGCAGTTCGACCAATCGACTGTGTGGGACTGAACACCTCTCCCAATCACCGGGCTTAGGGCTACGGGGGCGGGAGGAGGAGCTGTGGAGGTCGGCCATGCTGGAATGGATCTTTCTGAAACGCGCTCTGATGGATTCTCGCTGAGGGGAGGATGGTGTGGATCGGATCTAAGAATCCATATCCCTTTAATAGACAATTTATTTATCTGGCTATGGGGATAATGTAAAAATGCCCTGGCGCCTTGTATTCATTCGACGCATGGGAGATAGCCCTTATTGGGCATAGAAGCCAAGAGGTTCAACATTTATGGGGCCGGACACTACTTACAAACACTTGGAAATTGGAGAAGAACCCGCCTTGCAATGTCGACGACAATACTGCGCGCCGGACTCATCGTCATTGAAGCCTGGTTCGGGGGCTACTGAGGGAGTCCAGGATTAGGGGGTATCCAGACAGCCGGATTATATCCTTCAGCCGGACTGTTGGACAATGAAGATACAAGATTGAAGACTTCGTCCCGTGTCCGGATGGGACTCTACTTGGCGTGGAAGGCAAGCTAGGCAATACGGATATGTATATCTCCTCCTTTGTAACCGACCTTGTGTAACCCTAGCCCCCTCCAGTGTCTATATAAACCGGAGGGTTTAGGTCCGTAGGACAACATACAATCATACCATAGCCTAGCTTCTAGGGTTTAGCCTCTCCGATCTCATGGTAGATCAACTCTTGTAATACTCATATCATCAAGAATAAATCAAGCAGGACGTAGGGTTTTACCTCCATAAAGAGGGCCCGAACCTGGGTAAAACGTCGTGTCCCCTGCCTCCTGTTACCATCCGCCTTAGACGCACAGTTCGGGACCCCCTACCCGAGATCCGCCGGTTTTGACACCGACAAAGAACCTAAGCTTGGGGATGCCCATGGCACCCCCAAGATAATCTAAGGACACCTAAAAGCCAAAGCTTGGGGATGCCCCGGAAGGCATCCCCTCTTTCGTCTACTTCTATCGATAACTTTACTTGGAGCTATATTTTTATTTACCACATGATATGTGTTTTGCTTGGAGCGTCTTGTATGATTTGAGTCTTTGCTTATTAGTTTACCACAATCATCCTTGCTGTACACACATTTTGAGAGAGCCATACATGATTTAGAATTTGTTAGAATACTCTATGTGCTTCGCTTATATCTTTTGAGTTATATAATTTTGCTCTAGTACTTCACTTATATCTTTTAGAGCATGGTGGTGGATTTGTTTTATAGAAACTATTGATCTCTCATGCTTCACTTAGATTATTTTGAGAGTCTTAATAGCATGGTAATTTGCTTTAAATCCTAATATGCTAGGTATTCAAGAAGAATAAAATTCTCTTATGAGTGTGTTGAATACTATGATAAGTTTGATACTTGATAATTGTTTTGAGATATGAAGATGGTGATATTAAAGTTGTGCTAGTTGAGTAGTTGTGAATTTGAGAAATACTTGTGTTGAAGTTTGTGATTCCCGTAGCATGCACGTATGGTGAACCGTTATGTGATGAAGTCGGAGCATGATTTATTTTTTTGATTGCCTTCCTTATGAGTGGCGGTCGGGGACGAGCGATGGTCTTTTCCTACCAATCTATCCCCCTAGGAGCATGCGCGTAATACTTTGCTTTGATAACTTGTAGATTTTTGCAATAAGTATATGAGTTCTTTATGACTAATGTTGAGTCCATGGATTATACGCACTCTCACCCTTCCACCTTTGCTAGCCTCTCTAATACCGCGCACCTTTCGCCGGTATCATACAGCCACCATATACCTTCCTCAAAACAGCCACCATACCTACCAATTATGGAATTTCCATAGCCATTCCGAGATATATTGCCATGCAACTTTCCACCATTCCGTTTATTATGACACACTCCATCATTGTCATATTGCTTATCATGATCATGTAGTTGACATCATATTTGTGGCAAAGCCACCATTCATAATTCTTTCATACATGTCACTCATGTGTCATTGCATATCCCGGTACACCGCCGGAGGCATTCATATAGAGTCATATTTTGTTCTAAGTATCGAGTTGTAATTGTTGAGTTGTAACAAAAATAAAAGTGTGATGATCATCATTATTAAAGCATTGTCCTAGTGAGGAAAGGATGATGGAGACTATGATTCCCCCACAAGTCGGGATGAGACTCCGGACGAAAAATAAAAAAAAGAGAAAGAAAAGAGGCCATAAAAAAGAAAAAAAAAGAAAAAAGAGAAAAGGCCCAAATAAAAAAATGAGGGAAAAAGAGAGAAGGGACATTGTTACTATCCTTTTACCACACTTGTGCTTCAAAGTAGCACCATGATCTTCATAATAGAGAGTCTCTCATGTTATCACTTTCTTGTACTAGTGGGAATCTTTCATTATAGAACTTGGCTTCTATATTCCAATGATGGGCTTCCTCAAAATGCCCTAGGTCTTCATGAGCAAGCAAGTTGGATGCACACCCACTTAGTTTCTTTTTGAGCTTTCATATACTTATAGCTCTAGTGCATCCGTTGCATGGCAATCCCTACTCACTCACATTGATATCTATTGATGGGCATCTCCATAGCCTGTTGATATGCCTAGTTGATGTGAGACTATCTTCTCCCTTTTTGTCTTCTCCACAACCACCACTCTATTCCACCTATAGTGCTATATCCATGGCTCACGCTCATGTATTGCGTGAAGATTGAAAAAGTTTTGAGAATGTCAAAAGTATGAAACAATTGCTTGGCTTGTCATCGGGTTGTGCATGATTTAAATATTTTGTGTGCTGAAGATAGAGCATAGCCAGACTATATGATTTTGTAGGGATAGCTTTCTTTAGCCATGTTATTTTGAGAAGACATAATTGCTTTGTTAGTACGCTTGAAGTATTATTATTTTTATGTCAGTATGAACTTTTGTCTTGAATCTTTCGGATCTGAATATTCATACCACAATTAAGAAGAATTACATTAAAATTATGCCAAGTAGCACTGCGCATCAAAAATTCTGTTTTTATCATTTACCTACTCGAGGACGAGCAGAAATTAAGCTTGGGGATGCTTGATACGTCTCCAACGTATCTATAATTTTTGATTGCTCCATGCTATATTATCTACTGTTTTGGACATTATTGGGCTTTATTATCCACTTTTATATTATTTTTGGGACTAACCTATTAACCGGAGGCCCAGCCCAGAATTGCTGTTTTTTTTGCCTATTTGAGGGTTTCGAAGAAAAGGAATATCAAACAGAGTCCAAACAGAATGAAACATTCGGGAACGTGATTTTCTCAACAGATAAGACCCGGGAGACTTGGACCCTACGTCAAGACACGTAACAGGAGGCCACGAGGTAGGGGGGCGCGCCCTACCCTACCAGGCGCGCCCCCCATCCTCGTCGGCCCCCTGTTTCTCCACCGACGTACTCCTTCCTCCTATATATATATCCACGTACCTCCAAACGATCAGAACAGGAGCCAAAATCCTAATTCCACCGCCGTAACTTTCTGTATCCACGAGATCCCATCTTGGGGCCTGTTCCGGAGCTCCGCCTGAGGGGCCATCGATCACAGAGGGCTTCTACATCAACACCATAGCCTCTTCGATTAAGTGTGATTAGTTTACCTCAGACCTACGGGTCCATAGTTAGTAGCTAGATGGCTTCTTCTCTCTTTTCGGATCTCAATACAATGTTCTCCCCCTCTCTTGTGGATATCTATTCGATGTAATCTTCTTTTTGCTGTGTGTTTGTTGAGACCGATGAATTGTGGGTTTATGATCAAGTCTATCTATGAATAATATTTGAATCTTCTCCGAATTATTTTACGTATGATTGGTTATCTTTGCAAGTCTCTTTGAATTATCAGTTTGGTTTGGCCTACTAGATTGATCTTTCTTGCAATGGGAGAAGTGCTTAGCTTTGGGTTCAATCTTGCGGTGTCCTTTCCCGATGACAATAAGGGCAGCAAGGCACGTATTGTATTGTTGCCATCGAGGATAACAAGATGGGGTTTTCTTCATATTGCATGAGTCTATCCCTCTACATCATGTCATCTTTCTTAAGGTGTTACTATGTTTTTAACTTAATACTCTAGATGCATGCTGGATAGCTGTCGATGAGTGGAGTAATAGTAGTAGATGCAGGCAGGAGTCGGTCTACTTGTCTCGGACGTGATGCCTATATACATGATCATACCTAGATATTCTCATAACTATGCTCAATTCTGTCAATTGCTCAACAGTAATGTGTTCACCCACCGTAGAATACTTATGCTCTTGAGAGAAGCCACTAATGAAACCTATGGCCCCAGGGTCTATCTTTATCATATTGATCTCCTATTACTTAGTTATTTCCTTTGCTATTTACCTTGCCTTTATTTTACCCAAAATACCAAAAACATTATCTTATCATATCTATCAGATCTCAATCTCGTAAGTGGCCTTATAGGGATTGACAACCCCTAACTTGCGTTGGTTGCGAGGATTTATTTGTTTTGTGTAGGTACGAGGGACTCGCGTGTAGCCTCCTACTGGATTGATACCTTGGTTCTCCAAAACTGAGGGAAATACTTACGCTACTTTGCTGCATCATCCCTTCCTCTTCAGGGAAAACCAACACCGTGCTCAAGAGGTAGCAGAGCACCTTCCAGGCATCTTCGTGAGTTGTTTCGAAGAGCCTCTCCAAGGTGTGGTGTTTTTTCGGGTTGAAATCCTATAGAGGGCGGCTTCGGCTCTTGCAGGGGAGGATCCGGCGCACCAGCATCACTTGGATTACGTCGACAAGCTTGATGTCCCTATCGATCATGCTTTGAATGTGCGTTTGCAGCGCAATCAGCTCGTCTGGCGAACACTAGTTCGGGCCCTTTTCGACCCAGCAGGTGAGTCGCACGGGAGCGCCGGAGTTGAATTCGGCAGCCGCGGCCCAGGTGGCATCGCGGGGTTCGGTAATGTAGAACAATTGTTTCTGCCATTCCTTGACAGACTCCATGAATGTGCCTTTTGGCCAAGAGACGTTGGTGAGCTTGCTCACCATGGCGCCCCCGCACTCTGCATGCTAGCCAGCCACCACCTTCGGCTTCACATTGAAGATTTTGAGCCACAGCCTGAAGTGGAGTTGGATGCGGAGGAAGGCCTCGCACACGATGATGAACACCTAGATATTGAGGAAGGAGTTCGGGGATAGGTCGTGGAAGTCTATCCTGTAGTAGAACATTACCCCGCAGACGAAGGGGTGGAGTGGAAACCTGATAACCCACAAGTATAGGGGATCGCAACAGTTTTCGAGGGTAGAGTATTCAACCCAAATTTATTGATTCGACCCAAGGGGAGCCAAAGAATATTCTCAAGTATTAGTAGTTGAGTTGTCAATTCAACCACACCTGGAAACTTAATATCTGCAGCAAGGTATTTAGTAGCAAAGTAATATGATAGTAGTGGTAACAATAGCAAAAGTAACGGTAGCAAAAGTAGTATATTTGGGTTTTGTAGTGATTGTAACAGTAGAAGCGGAAAAGTAAATAAGCGAAGAACAATATATGGAAAGCTCGTAGGCAATGGATCGGTGATGGAGAATTATGCCGGATGCGGTTCATCATGTAACAGTCATAACATAGGGTGACACAGAACTAGCTCCAGTTCATCAATGTAATGTAGGCATGTATTCCGAATATAGTCATATGTGCTTATGGAAAAGAACTTGCATGCCATCTTTTGTCCTACCCTCCCGTGGCAGCGGGGTACTATTGGAAACTAAGGGATATTAATGCCTCCTTTTAATAGAGTACCGGACCAAAGCATTAACACATAGTGAATACATGAACTCCTCAAACTACGGTCATCACCGGTAATGGTTCCGATTATTGTCACTTCGGGGTCCCGACTATTTTCACTTCGGGGTTGCCGAATCATAATACATAGTAGGTGACTATAGACTTGCAAGATTGGATCAAGAACTCTCATATATTGATGAAAACATAATAGGTTCAGATATGAAATCATGGCACTCAGGCCCTAGTGACAAGCATTAAGCATAGCAAAGTCATAGCAACATCAATCTCAGAACATAGTGGATACTAGGGATCAAACCCGAACAAAACTCACTCGATTACATGATATATCTCATCCAACCCATCACCGTCCAGCAGGCCTATGATTGAATTACTCACGCACGGCAGTGAGCATCATGAAATTGGTGATGGAGGATGGTTGATGATGACGATGGCGACGGATTCCCCTCTACGAAGCGCCGAACAGACTCCATATCAGCCCTCCTGAGAGAGTTTAGCGCTTGGCGGCGGCTCCGTATCGTAAAACACGATGAATCCTTCTCTCTGGGTTTTTTCTCCCCGAAAGTGAATATATGGAGTCAAGGTTGAGGTCGGTGGAGCGTCAGGGGTCACACGAGGCAGGGGGGCGCGCCCAGGGGGTAGGGCGCGCCCCCACCCTCGTGGACAGGTGGAGGCCCCCCTGACGTGGATCTTCCTTCCAGTATTTTTTATATTTCCAAAATAATTATCCGTTGATTTTCAGGTCATTCCGAGAAGTTTTATTTCTGCACAAAAATAACACCATGGCAATTCTGCTGAAAACAGTGTCAGTCCGGGTTAGTTCCATTCAAATCATGCAAGTTAGAGTTCAAAACAAGGGCAAAAGTGTTTGGAAAAGTAGATACAACGGAGACGTATCAACTCCCCAAGCTTAAACCTTTGCTTGTCCTCAAGAAATTCAGTTGATAAACTGAAAGTGATAAAGAAAAACTTTTACAAACTCTGTTTGCTCTTGTTGTTGTAAATATGTAAAGCCAACATTTGAGTTTTCAGCAAAGATTATGTACTAACCATATCCACAATAACATTTAGGTCTCATGTTTACTCATATAAATGGCATAATCAACTAGCGAGCAATAATAATAAATCTCGGATGACAACACTTTCTCAAAACAATCATGATATGATATAACAAGATGGTATCTCGCTAGCCCTTTCTGAGACCGCAAAACATAAATGCAGAGCACCTTTAAAGATCAAGGACAGACTAGACATTGTAATTCATGGTGAGGGAGTCCGGGATTAGGGGTCACCGGACAGCCGGACTATATCCTTTGGTCGGACTGTTGGACTATGAAGATACAGGATTGAAGACTTCGTCTCGTGTCCGGATGGGACTCTACTTGGCGTGGAAGGCAAGCTAGGCAGTACGGATATGGATATCTCCTCCTTTGTAACCGACCTTGTGTAACCCTAACCCTCTCCGGTGTCCATATAAACCGGAGGGTTTTAGTCTGTAGGACACAATAACATACAATCATACCATATGCTAGCTTTTAGGGTTTAGCCTCTCCGATCTCGTGGTAGATCAACTCTTGTAATACTCATATCATCAAGAATAAATCAAGCAGGACGTAGGGTTTTACCTCCATCAAGAGGGCCCGAACCTGGCTAAAACATCGTGTCCCCTGCCTCCTGTTACCATCCGCCTTAGACGCACAAGTTCGGGACCCCCTACCCGAGATCCACCGGTTTCGACACCGACACATGGTAAAAGAGATCCAATCAGGTCATACTCAATGTAAATTAACAGTAATGGATGCAAATGACAGTGGTGCTCTCCAACTGGTGCTTTTTAATAAGAGGATGATAACTCGGCATAAAAGTAAATAGATAGGCCCTTCACAGTGGGAAGCAGGGATTTGTAGAGGTGCCAGAGCTCGGTTTTGAAATAGATATGAATAATATTTTGAGCGGTATACTTTCATTGTCAACATAACAACCAAGAGATGGCGATATCTTCCATGCTACACACATTATAGGCGGTTCCCAAACAGAATGGTAAAGTGTATACTCCTCCTCCACCAACAAGCATCAATCCATGGCTTGCTCGAAACAACGAGTGCCTCCAACTAACAATAGTCCCGGGGGAGTTTTTTTGCAGTTATTTTGATTTGATTTGCATAAAGCATGGGACTGGGCATCCCGGTGACCAGCCACTTTCTCGTGAGTGAGGAGCGGAGTCCACTCCTCTTGAGAAAAACCCGCCTAACATGGAAGATACGGACAACCCTAGTTGATACATGAGCTATTCGATCATACAAAACAGAATGTTTATTTGAAGGTTTAGAGTTTGGCAAATACAAATTTACTTGGAACGGCAGGTAGATACCGTATATAGGAAGGTATGGTGGACTCATATGGAACAACTTTGGGGTTTATGGAATTGGATGCACAAGCAGTATTCCCTCTTAGTACAAGTGAAGGCTAGAAAAAGACTAGGAAGCGAACAATCAAGAACAATCAAGCAGTACGTAGGGTTTTACCTCCATCAAGAGGGCCCGAACCTGGGTAAAACATCGTGTCCCCTGCCTCCTGTTACCATCCGCCTTAGACGCACAGTTCGGGACCCCCTACCCGAGATCCGCCGGTTTTGACACCAACATTGTTGCTTTCATTGAGAGTTCCTCTGTGTCATCGTCGTTAGGCTTGATGGCTCCTTCTATCATCGATAGCGATGCAGTCCAAGGTGAGAGTTTTCTCCCCAGACAGATCTTTGTGTTCGGCAGCTTCGCACTGCGGGCCAACTCGCTTGTGAAAGTGCGTTATATCAACTAGAGGGGGGGTGAATAGGCGATTTTTATGAAATTCTTCACTGAGGAATTTGCCGGTGAGGAAATTCCTTAGCGAAGAACTACTAGCAGCGGAATAAGTTCTCAAAAGTAAACATGACAGAATACAAGCATGGTGATCATGATCAAATGAAGACAGACACAGAGTACAGGTAGCGTGAGCACAGGATAACACAAGATGAAGACAAACAGACTGAAGAAATTGAACTGAGGAAATTGAGAAAGTCTTCAGTCAAAGTCTTCAAACACAGATATGAACAAGTACACAACTCAATTATGAGGAAATGAAAGAGTTGAGGAAATGGAACCAGTGAGCTTGGTGAAGACAATGATTTGGTAGACCAGTTCCAACTGTTGTCTCAGTTGTACGTCTGGTTGGAGCGGCTGAGTATTTAAACTCGAGGACACACAGTCCCGGACACCAGTCATGAACATGCAGCTCAGGACACCCAGTCCTCACCGTATTCTCCTTGAACTAAGGTCACATAGACCTCGTCCAATCACTCGTGGTAAGTCTTTAGGTCCCTTCCAAACCTTCACAAACTTGGTCACTCGGCGATCCACAATTCCTCTTGGATGCTCTAGACCATGACGCCTAACCGTTTGGAAGAAGCACAGTCTTCAAAGGTAACAAGCATCGGATCCATGCAGGATCAATCTCTTCAGTGATGCTCAATCACTTGAGGTTTGTAGGTGTTTGGGTTTTGGGGTTTTCCTCACTTGATGATTTTCACTCAAAGTCCTCAGAGGATCGGTTGCTCTCAAATGACAAGTGTCAGTTTCTCTCGGAGCAGCCATACAGCTAGTGGTTGTAGGGGGCGGCTATTTATAGCCTAGGGAGCAGCCCGACATGATAAGACATAAATGCCCTTCAATGATATGACCGTTAGGTGGATAGATATTTTGGGACAGCTGGCGCATAGCACAGCAACGGTCGGAATTTTGAGTAGCAAAATCCTCAGGGCTATCATGTTCTTCACTGTGTAGGCAATCCGCACTGGCGAATTCCTAACTCCTCGGTCAGGACAAATTCCTCAGAGACCAGAAGAACTTCATCTCTGTCACTGAAGAAATTGACTGAATTGTATGAGATTTCCAATGGCTTCACTCGAAGGGATTGGTAGGTATAGGATTTTGAGTTGAGCATCACATGGAAATTTTTCCTTAGTATTTCCTCGACCCCCTTTAATAGTACGGTGTTTCCTATGACTCAAGAAAGAGAAAATGTAACTAGGAAAACAAAAGTCTTCATGCTTCATGTTCCTCGAATGAATACCAAGTCTTCACGGGTCACACTAATTTCTTCATTTTCAAAGTCTTCAAAAAGTCTTCAGAGATCCCAAAGTCTTTAGTCGAAGAACTTCATTTTTAGGGGTCGACTTTCTCTGTAAAATATCAAACTCCTCATAGACTTATAGAAACCTGTGTACACTCACAAATGCATTAGTCCTTAACCTATGTAAGTCTTCAATACACCAAAATCACTAAGGGGCACTAGATGCACTTACAATCTCCCCCTTTTTGGTGATTGATGACAATATAGGTTAAGTTTTCAACGGGGATAAACATATGAAGTGTAACTACTGATATTGAGGAATTTGATTGCAAGATATAGAAGAACTCCCCCTGAAGATGTGCATAGTGAGGAATTTGCCTTTGAAGCAATGCACACTTGAAGAGTTGAATCATGGAGATCTCCCCCTATATCTTGTAATTCATACATGCATTTAACATATAATATGAAGAATTTGAAATGCATGATGAAATATGGTGCCTGATGAAATTCAGCATGCGTGCAATAATATTAACGAGGAATAAGCATGCAGAATAGTGCATCAAAAGTATCAGAGCACAGTGCATCAAAAGTATCCGAGCACCATCGGGTTTAAGATTACAACTCGATCCAATAAAGTTTCAGAAGAACGAGAGTTGTAACTTAGCAAATAAAAAACGCCCATATAGTAGACCCGCTTGAAGACTGACTCATATTTCTCCCCCTTTGTCATCGAATGACCAAAAGGATCGAAAATGGGGACTAACGCCCCAGAAGATAATCATGTTGTTGAAGGAGCGCCAGCGTTGTTGGGGTCGTTTGTTGATGTAGGGCCTACCGCAGTGTCGTCCAAATCTTCATGTTCATTAGTGTCGCACGATGAAGAAAATGAGCTGGCCACCAGAGAAGGAACCTAGACCTTCTTGAATTTCTTCGGTGGAGGTGCAGACCAGTAAAAATCTTCTTTGAGACCAATGTTCTTCAGATCTTCTTCACCATACAGATGTGACAGGATTGCCCAGGTGTGACCGAAGACTTGATGGATGTAGTAGTGGTTTTTTCTTCACTGCATTGTGTGTGGCAGTCATGTTGTGAAGAACTGAACCAAACTGACGCTTAACCCATTTGTGATTTCGATCCACCTTCTGGTGAAGACTAAGCAGAAGTTCACGGTCAGTCATCACACGCGGAGCAGTGGCTTGAGGAGAGGACTTGGGTGCATTGGCAGAGTCATGTGTGGCAGAGTCATCATTGGTGGAATAAGATGCAGCTTTGCGAAACTGACCATCCAATGGACGAATGCCTTCATCTATTACAGCTGGTGCCTTGCCCTTTCCATCAACTGAGGAATATGTCTGCTTGAGGAGTTCAATTGGGGGCAAGTAGCTGAGGTGATTCTGGAAATCAGCTTTGTAGTTGAGTGAAGACCTTGTCCTGAGGAATCTCATAATCCAAGGTGCATAAGGCTTCAGCTCAAACGGAGACTGCAACATTTGCCATAGTCCTCATGAAGAAATCGTGATAATTGACAGGAATTCCATGAACGATGTTGAATACCAGATTCTTCATGATGCCAACAATTTCCTCATCAGATGAGTCGTGGCCTTTGATAGGACTGATTGTCCTCATAAGAATACGATAGACAGTTCTGGGCATGTACAGCAATTCCTTCACGAGGAATTTGGTTCTTGGTGCTTGACCTGGCTTCAAAGGTTTTATCAGCACCTGCATGTAATGATGTGTGAGCTCAGGTTCACTGTAGATGCAGCGAGCTTCTTCAAGGGGAGGACTGAGTGGTAGAGCACGAAGCAATTCAGAGGCTGGTGCAGTGTAGTGTGTGTTTTCAGACATCCAGTCCAGCACCCATGAATTCACATCTTCAGCATCTCCGGTGATGTGCAGCGTTGCATAGAATTGAAGAATCAGTTCTTCATTCCAATCGCAGATGTCAGAGCAAAAGTTTAGCAGTCCAGCATCGTGAAGAACACTGAGGAGTGGTGTGAAGCACGGCAGAGATTCCATATCCACGTGAGGAATATGCTGATGGTAGAAGAGTTTCTCCTTGTTGAACAGCACTAAGGAATAGAAATTGGCTTAACTAGTAGTCCAGAAAATCCTCTTCGTAACGCGAGCAGAGTTATATGGGTTGTAATCTTCGAAGAATACGTGCTCGCCGAAGAAATCATCAGCCTTGAACTTTTGCTTGCGTGAGAATGGATCCTTTGGCTTCGGCAGAGGAGTGTCAGTGAGTTGCATCACGACATTAGGAATCTCAATCGCAGGTTCTTCAGGCTGAGGAATTTCTGGTTCCTCCTCAGTGGCAGTCTGCGTCGTTGGTTGTTCAGCAGCAGCAGTTTCTTCAGCGCTAGTGGCTGGAACTTCCTCATGGACAGATGCAGTGGGATGAGTTTCTTCAGAGCCCATTTGAACAGTTGGTGCGGGCGACTGAGGTATTTCCTGCAGTGGTGTGAACATTGGAGAGTTTGGATGTTGACTGCCCCAGAATTCATCACTAATTACGGGTGTGGAGCAGCCAACGTCCACATCTTCATCTTCCATTTCTTCAACTCCAGCCTCTTCAGCTGTGAACTGAGGCATGGGCGAGGAGATGACAGCTGTTGAAGGGATCACATCCACTTCAACTTCTTCATCAATATGCTCTGACGAAGCAGCAGAAGGAGTTTCTTCATCTGATCTGCTGGGGATCACATATTCTTCATCAAAAGGAATAAGGTCCTTTGATGGCATGGTTCAGATGGGAACAACATCAATCGGATTAGCAAATGAACTTGTCATAGGCTTCATCTTCTTCGGAGCTGAAGAATCTGAAGCAGTTGATGCTTTCCTTTTCTTCACTGCAGCACGCTCTGCAGCCTTGGTCTTCTTCACATCTGATGCAGATGGAAGGATTGGAGTTGAAGTTGGTGCAGGAGCAGCTGAGGAATCTGGTTGATTTTCTTCAGGCACAACTGATGCAGTTGCCCTGAGTTCTTCATTTTCTTCAGGCGCACCACTAGTGGGTGCCCTGGCAATTTCTTCAGCAGCTGGAATGCAGTCATCAGCCCTGGAACTCACATTTTCTTCAGCAGCCTGATTGTCATCAGCGGTGCTGGCATTTTCTTCAGTAGGCTGAGCAGATGCTTCAGCCTGAGGAATTTCCTGTTGCGTTGGGGCTGCAACATTGGAATTGAAGTTATCCGCAAGTTTCACAAAACGAACCTTGGCTCCAAGCTAATCAGTACGATATGCGTGAAAGTCATCACTGAGTTTCTTGATCTCAGTCTGAATAGTGACAAGTTCTTCAGTTGTCATAGAGACAACGGTTTTCTTCAGATAGGGCTCTTTCTTGTACTGCGCTTTCTTGATCTGTCTGGCCTTCTCAAATTTCCACTTTTCTTCTTGAATGAAGTGGGTTAGCATGTGACTTTGGCCAGAAGTCAACTTGAAGTCAGGCATGGGAGTGTTGGGGTCCTTGTGCCAAACATCAATGTAGTCGAGGATCAACTTGGGATCCAAAAGCAGTGGCACCCCTGTTCCTTTGGCTCTAGCGGCCCTGACTTGCCTGTCTCTGATGATTTCTGCAAGTTCATCATCATCAGCTTCGTCTTCTTCAGACGGCACTTGGAAAGCGACTTGTTTCTTCTGAGGACTTGGGCGAGGACCTCGTCCAGCAGTGGCCTTTGTCTTCAGCAGTGAGGGGCCAGCTGAGGAACTTGGTGCAGGTGAGGAACTAGCTGAGACACCTGAGGCAATGGAGATGCCTGCAGTCCTTTGGCACGAGGCGAGATGCACAGGTGCTGAGGATTTAGTCGGAACAGCTGAGGGCTTTGGTGGAGGAGCTGAGGACTTTGGAGGAACAGGAGCAGCATGAGTAATTGGCCATGAGGGCTTTGAGGATTCTGGCCGTGAGGGCATTGCTGAGGAACTTGGCCTTGAGGGCTTTGAGGATTCTGGCCGTGAGGGCATTGCTGAGGAACTTGGCCTTGAGGGCATTGTTGGTGAAGCACTTGGCTTGCACGCAGGCTTCTTTGACATAGCCTTCTTTGGCTTGACAGCAAAGGCCTCAGCAGAGGCAGCAGTAGCAGCAGAGTCTTCATTGAATTTCCTCACTGCTTCTTTGGCTTGCTTAGCCAACTTGGCTTGGCGCTTGGCCCATTCATCAAGATAGTCCTCACCGCACTTGAGGCTGGTGGGATTAGTGATTTGGCCAGGTGCCAATGGAGCTCTTGGGCATGGAGGATTGAGTGCGAATTTCTTCATGTACTTTGGAGTTACATACCTGTACTCCCTCCACTCTCTTGCCCATCTCCTTTCTATTTTCTGAATGCACACCTTGCGCTCATTCTTGGTTTCCTCAGTAGGTGTGCAGTACCCAGCATATATTTCATCAGGGATCTCAAACATTGTATTGACCTCAGGCCTCTTTCCTCCCTTCTGTGGCTTCTTACCGTCAGCCATTTTCTTCAGTTGAGGAATTTCGACAATTGAATTCTCTGAAGAAGTATGCAACTTTTCTTCGAGGAATGCTGGAAATGAGTTAAGTTGATGAGAACCTAGTGATTCAGCAGCTGACATGTGTACCTGTGAACAGAGTATAGTTGCGAGGAATTTGGAGAGGTCATATGCGTTCTGAGAGGGCTTTTCAAAAAGAACAAGTTTGAGGAATTTGACCAGATGAGTCTTGAAGAATTTCACTAAGCGTTCTTTGTCTTAGGTTCTAGAGTTGTATAGATCGAAGATCCACACAATTGAGGAATCTTCAGAAAAATGATGCTTAGAGAAACGAATCAAGAACAGATGACTTGTGAGGTGTTTAGTGTGTGAAGCTATGAAGAAAAACACCTTTGAAGATTTTGAAGATAATCATTCGAATCAACGAGGGAACTAAAAGTAACTTTTAATTACCCTGGACGAAGAACACGACGAACTGGAGTGAGGAGATGTGAAGTTCGTCTGTGCAGATCTTCCGCGCCCTAACTTGGCAGAGGAAGACAGCTACGGCGGCGGCGGAGTGAAGATTTCCGCGGTCGGCGTGAGTACGTCGGCGACGAGGTCGAGGCAGTGAAGCTATTCCTCACCGACGGCGATGAAGTAGCGGCGGCACTAGGGTTTGAGAAGCTCGAGCTGGAGAGAGAGGTCGAGCGGAGTAAAAGAAGTGAGAAAGGGACGGAGGGGTATTTATAGCCATAGTGAAAAACTGCTCGCCCAAAGAAATTGGACGAACGTGCCCCTGACCCTTCTCATTCGCTTGAAATGTGTCACCCACGTACTGAGAGGTGGAGATCGTGTGCGATCGTGGGTGAGTGTATAAGTATAATGTGGGATGCGGAACGGTTTGAGCGGCAAAGCCGAAATTTTTGATAAGATAGGTTTTAAAGTTCCGTTCGCAATTTCTTCAGCTGACAAGGACACAGTGAAGATTTTGAACGAGTTTCAAATAGAATGCACATGAAGAATTTGTGAATAGATTGGGTTGAGTATAGCATAGCGGGGGAATGGTCCGATCACATTCACTTAGCAGAAAAACCAACTTGAAGAATTAGCAATAAGTGAATGCTGTAGAGGACATAAACTTATATATATATATATATATATATATATATAGCCAATGAAGAAAAACGACGGAAACAGTGAAAACAATACAAAGTTGAAGAATATGAATAATTGAGGAATTTCAACTTTTGGTGGTGGCGTGACCCACCGTATAAGAATGATGATTTCAGACACCGTGTACAATTATCGTAGGGTTCTGAGAATCAAATTCTTCGTTAATTTCTTCACACTAAGAGTGTTGTTCTTCATTGAATTGAGGAAAAACATTTCTTCATGTGTTGCACATCTAAGTCATCAATTTTGCATAAGTGTTAGGATGAGTGTCCTTTTCAAAGAACATTCGAAGATTCTAGTATATTTAGCTCACACCGCAACTTGCTAAATCTCTTCTCATCCAAGGGCTTTGTGAAGATATCGGCTAGCTGTTCTTCAGTCTTCACATGCTCAATAGAAATGTCGCCCTTCAACACATGATCACGAAGAAAATGATAACGAATCTGAATGTGCTTTGTCTTCGAGTGCTGAACTGGGTTGTGAGCAATCTTGATGGCACTCTCATTGTCACAGTAGAGAGGCACATTCTTCATGTTGACGCCGTAGTCCTTGAGAGTTTGCTTCATCCATAGCAATTGGGCACAGCAAGAACCAGCGGCAATATACTCAGCTTCAGCAGTAGATAGTGATACGCAGTTCTGTTTCTTCGAGGACCAACAGACCAAAGATCGTCAGAGGAAATGACATGTACCAGATGTTGACTTGCGGTCCACACGATCACCAGCATAGTCAGAGTCAGAATATCCAATGAGATCACAAGCCGAGCCCTTGGGGTACCATAATCCAAGTGTTGGTGTGTGAGCTAGATATCGAAGAATATGCTTCACAGCCTTATGGTGTGATTCCTTCGGTGTAGCTTGAAATCGGGCACACATGCAAACACTAAGCATTATATCTGGCCTAGATGCACATAATTACAATAAAGAACCAATCATGGAGTGGTATACCTTATGATCAAAGTCAATACCATTTTCATCAGTGCATAGATGGCCATTTGTGGGCATAGGAATTTTGACTCCTTTGCAATCTTGCATGCCGAATTTCCTCAGTACATCCTTGAGGTATTTCTCCTGAGATATGAATATGCCATTGCGTTGTTGACGAATTTGAAGACCTAAGAAGAATTTCAACTCTCCCATCATAGACATTTGGTATTCTAAACTCATCATATAGGCAAATTCATCACTATAACGTTGGTCCGTACAGCCAAAGATAATATCATCAACATATATTTGGCATACAAACAATTCACCATCATAAGATTTAGTGAAAAGAGTAGGGTCGAGTGAACCGGGTTTGAAGCCTTTCGTCATGAGGAGTTCCTTCAAAGTATCATACCACGCCCGTGGGGCCTGCTTGTGGCCATAGAGGGCCTTGTTGGGTCTGAAGACTTTGTCAAGATTCTTTGGATCTTCAAAACCTGGGGGTTGAGCAACATATACTTCTTCCTCAAGCTTACCATTGAGGAATGCACTTTTCACATCCATTTGATATAAAGTGATATCATGATGGTTAGCATAAGCAAGTAATATGCGAATAGCCTCAAGTCTAGCAACAGGTGCAAAAGTTTCATCGAAATCAATTCCTTCAACCTGTGTGTAGCCTTGAGCTACAAGCCGTGCCTTATTCCTCACCACAAGGCCATTTTCATCTTGCTTGTTGCGGTAGATCCACTTTGTGCCGATGATATTGTGCTTGCGAGGATCTAGACGTTTGACCAGTTCCCAGACATTGTTGAGCTCGAACTGATGTAATTCTTCATGCATGGCCTGAATCCACTCAGGCTCCAGAAATGCTTCATCTACCTTAGTGGGCTCTGTAATAGAGACAAAAGCATAGTGCCCACAAAAGTTAACAAATGTGAGGCTTTTGAGCGTGTGAGAGGACCTAGCGCTTTGATGTCATTGATGATCTTTTCAACTTGCACTTCTTGTGCAATGCGAGGATGAGCTGGTTGCCGTTGAAGAATTTGATCAGCGTTTTCTTCAGCACCATTTTCTTCATGGTGCATTAGCTCGACATTCTTCATGTTCTGGAATGAATTCTTCAGCAGATTCTTCAGTAGGAATGACATCCTCAGTAGCCTTGAACTTGATAGTTTCCTCAGGTGCTGGTTCATCTATCACAGTAGGTAGGTGCTCTCTTTGCGAGCCATTAGTTTCATCGAACCGCACATCTACAGTTTCAACAACCTTGTGAAGAACGTTGTTCAAGACTCTATAGGTGTATGAGTCCTTTCCGTAACCAAGCATAAAACCTTCATGTGCTTTCGGTGCAAATTTTGAGTTGTGATGAGGATCTCTAATCCAACATTTAGCACCGAAGACTTTGAAATAACTTACATTGGGTTTCTTATCGGTGAGGAGTTCATAGGCAGTCTTCTTGAAGAATTTGTGAAGATATGATGATGTGGCACGCAGTATCAATTGCCTCAGTCCAGAACCGACGAGGCGTTTTGTATTCATCAAGCATAGTGCGAGCCATCTCAGCAAGAGTCCTATTCTTACGCTCCACGACGTTGTTCTGCTGAGGAGTATAAGGAGCAAATAACTCATGAGTAATACCAAGTTCATCAAGATAGTCATCGAGACCAGAATTCTTGAACTCGGTGCCATTGTCACTTCTGATGTGCTTGATCTTCACACCAAAGTTGGTTGAAGCCCTCGAGGAAAATCGTTTGAAGACTTCCTGCACTTCATGTTTGTAAGTAACAAGGTGTACCCATGAGTGAAGAGAATAATCATCAACAATAACAAATCCATATTGAGATGCTTCATTTGAAATAGCAGAATAATGATTAGGACCAAAGAGATCCATGTGAAGCAATTCAAATGGGCGAGTGGTGGTCATGATAGTCTTCGCTGGATGCTTGGCCTTCGTCATCTTCCCAGCTTCACAGGCTCCGCATAGGTGATCCTTGAGGAATTTGACATTCTCGATGCCAATGACATGCTTCTTCTTCGCAAGCGTGTGCAAATTCCTCATGCCTGCATGACCAAGTCGTCGATGCCAGAGCCAGCCTTCTGAAGCTTTTGCAAGTATGCACACGGCTGGTTGTGGTCCTGTAGAGAAATCAACAATATACAGGTCTCCTCTCCTAAAGCCTTCGAAGACTTTGGAATTGTCAGCTTCCATAACCACAACACAATGGTACTTGCCAAAGACAACAACCATATCAAGATCACAAAGCATCGAGACAGACATAAGGTTGTATCCTAAGGACTCAACAAGCATGACTTTGTCCATGTGTCAATCCTTTGTGATTGCAACCTTACCTAGACCCAATACCTGACTTTTGCCTTTGTCAGCAAAGATGATATGCTTCAGATGCAACGGACATAATGGAGAATCCATCAATAGATTCTTGTCACCAGTCATGTGGTTTGTACATCCACTATCGAGGACCCACTCAGTGGCTTTGGGTTGATCATCCTGCAGATGAATTAGTGCAGCTTAAAAACTCATATACTTCATCAGTGAATAATATGACATCAATTCATCAGATCAATTTCATCAAGCAAAAGAACAGATAAAGCAATATGAGGACGTGAGAAATGAAAGTTCATTTCTTCATGATTAGCCTGCGTCCTATCAGGCATACTCAAGTCTCTAGCAAATTTTTCAGACGATTATGTACGTCTGGAGACCTGACCCTGCAGAAGAGATTAGTTCTTTTTCTTCACCACCCACATCTGAAGGGGTGGCAAAGAGTTCATCATTCTGCGAGCTCCATACGAAAAGGATGGCATAGAAGCCAGTCCATTTCGTTTCACATAAGAGGGGTTAGAATAAGCATCAGAGTAAGCAGAGAAATTCCTCGAGGACTTATGGACATAATGATTTGAAGAGTAATGCACATATCCATAATCCTTAGATCTTCCCTGCGAAACAGACGGGTTAGCACGATGACGTTCATTTGAGGACTTTGATCCTTTTGAGGAATATGATCCATATGAAGAATTTGGTCCATATGAAGCATTTGATCTAGGGTTCCTATTCTTCACAGGTGGCGTCATGATGACATTCACCTGAAGATTTTCAAGGCATCTTTTGGGAACCCAGATTTTCTTCATAGGGGGACCATTCCTGTAGTTAGTGCCAACATATTTAGCAAATACTTCACCATTCTGATTTTTGAACAGTTTGTAGTTGGAGTCAAATGACTCATCATCAGAATGAGGAGATTCACATGCATATCCAGATAGGTTAGATGGATCAACTGGAGGTCCCTTTGTAGCAACCCATGTAGTTTTGGGGTACTGCTCAGGCTTCCAATATGTACCATCAGCATTGAGTTTCCTCTCAAAGGCAATACCCTCTTTCCTAGGGTTCCTGCTGAGGATCTGCTTTTTAAGCACATCACAAAGAGCCTGATGCCCTTTGAGGCTTTTGTACATGCCTGTCGTGTACAATTCCTTTAGCCCTGCATCGTCAGTGATACTAGCAATGTCCTCAGATGAGGAATTAGTGATAGCAGAGGCATGTGAAGAATTTGAAACATTAGCAGCATTTGAACATTCAGGTGAAGAATTAGCAGATTCACGTTCAATGCACTTCAAGCATGGAGGAACAAATTCTTCCTGAGAAGCGCTGATATGTTGAGCAAGTAATGAATCGCGCTCCTTCTGAAGATCTTCATAACTCACTCTTAGCTTTTCAAGATCTTGCTTTCTTTGAAGAAATTCATAAGAAAGCTTCTCATGATCGGATAAGAGAGTGTTATGATGACTTTGAAGATTGTCAAACCTAGTCTGAAATCTCTGAAGATTTTTAGTCAAGGCTTTAGTGCGATCCATTTCTTCACCCAACATATCATCACTTTTGTCTAGCATGTTTTGAACCTTTTCTAAAGCCCTTTGTTGTTTTACAGCAATCTTAGCAAGTTTAGAATAGTTGGGCTTAAGATTTTCATCAGATTCATTCTCACTTGATTCAGATGAGGTATATTTGAGTACCTTGGCACCCTTTGCCATGAAGCAATAGGTGGGAGTGTAGTCATCATCCCCTTCATCAGCTTTGTTGGTGAGGTTATTTTCTTTAGTGTTGAAGATAGACTTGCTGACAAATGCAGTAGCGAGTGCTAGGCTCGCCACTCCGGATTCGGACTCCTCAGATGACTCCTCTTCCTCATTTTCTTGAAATTCAGCCTCAGAGTCCATTTCCTTGCCAATGAATGCCCTAGCCTTCTTGGAGCTGCTCTTCTTGTGATATGAAGGCCTTGAGGATTTTGATGATGAGGATTTTGTGGATTTCTTATTTTTCTTTGCATCATCAGAACTATAATCCTTGTATTTCTTCTTCTTTGATTCCTTTTCCCATTGAGGACAATCTTGAATGTAATGTCCAGGCTTCTTGCATTTGTGGCAGAGCCTCCTCTTGTAGTCACTGGATGAGGAATCACTGCTCCTTGAGGGTCTTCCAAGGCGACCACGTCTTGAGAACTTTTGGAACTTCTTCACAAGCAGAGCCAGATCATGGCTTAGTTCTTCAGGATCACCAAGGCTGCTACCAGAGTCTTCATCTTCGGACTCAGATACTGCCTTGGCCTTTAGTGCACGTGTTCTGCCATAGCTTGAACCATAGAGATCTCTCTTTTCAGCAAGTTGGAACTCATGAGTACTTAGCCTTTCGAGAATATCAGCGGGATCAAGTGACTTGTAATCAGCACGTTCTTGTATCATCAATGCCAGAGTGTCAAATGAGGAATCAAGCGATATCAGCAATTTCTTCACCACCTCATGGTCGGTGATGTCAGTGACACCAAGTGCTTGAAGCTCAATTGAGATGTCAGTGAAGCGATCGAAGGTTTGTTGAACATTTTCATTGTCGAGTCTTTTGAAGCGGTTGAAGAGATTGCGAAGAACATCAACTTGAGAGTCATGCTGAGTTGAGACTCCTTCATTCACTTTGGACAACCTGTCCCAGATAAGCTTCGCTATCTCCAAAGCACTCACTCTGCCATACTGTCCTTTGCTTAGATGGCCACACATGATATTCTTCGCTTGAGAGTCAAGTTGCTTGAATCTCTTCACATCGGCAGCATTCAGAGAAGGTGTGACTGACGGAACACCATTTTCCACAACATACCAGAGATCGTTATCAATTGCTTCAAGATGCATTCGCATCATATTCTTCCAGTAGGGGTAGTCCGTCCCATCGAAGGTAGGACACCCAGCAGAGACCTTGATCATACCTGCGGTCAACATAACTAAAACTCCAGGCGGTTAAACCAAAATCACATAGAACAAGGGAGTACCTTGCTCTGATACCAATTGAAAGTGCGTTATATCGACTAGAGGGGGGTGAATAGGCGATTTTTATGAAATTCTTCACTGAGGAATTTGCCGGTGAGGAAATTCCTTAGCGAAGAACTACTAGTAGTGGAATAAGTACTCAAAAGTAAACATGACAGAATACAAGCATGGTCATCGTGATGAAATGAAGGCAGACACAGAGTACAGGTAGCGTGAGCACAGGATAACATAGGATGAACACAAACAGACTGAAGAAATTGAACTGAGGAAATTGAGAAAGTCTTTAGTCAAAGTCTTCAAACACAGATATGAACAAGTACACAACTCAATTATGAGGAAATGAAAGAGTTGAGGAAATGGAACCAGTGAGCTTGGTGAAGACAATGATTTGGTAGACCAGTTCCAACTGTTGTCTCAGTTGTACGTCTGGTTGGAGCGGCTGAGTATTTAAACTTGAGGACACATAGTCCCGGACACCCAGTCCTGAACACGCAACTCAGGACACCGAGTCCTCACCGTATTCTCCTTGAACTAAGGTCACACAGATCTCGTCCAATCACTCGTGGTAAGTCTTCAGGTGACTTCCAAACCTTCACAAACTTGGTCACTCGGCGATCCACAATTCCTCTTGGATGCTCTAGACCATGACGCCTAACCATCTGGAAGAAGCACAGTCTTCAAAGGTAACAAGCGTCGGATCCACGCAGGATCAATCTCTTCAGTGATGCTCAATCACTTGGGGTTTGTAGGTGTTTGGGTTTTGGGTTTTTCCTCACTTGATGATTTTCACTCAAAGTCCTTAGAGGATGGGTTGCTCTCAAATGACAAGTGTCAGTTTCTCTCGGAGCAGCCAACCAGCTAGTGGTTGTAGGGGGCGGCTATTTATAGCCTAGGGAGCAGCCTGACATGATAAGACATAAATGCCCTTCAATGATACGATCGTTAGGTGGATAGATATTTTGGGACAGCTGGCGCATAGCACAGCAACGGTCGGAATTTTGAGTAGCAAAATCCTCAGGGCTATCATGTTCCTCACTGTGTAGGCAATCCGCACTGGCGAATTCCTAACTCCTCAGTTAGGACAAATTCCTCAGAGACCAGAAGAACTTCATCTCTGTCACTGAAGAAATTGATTGAACTGTATGAGATTTCCAATGGCTTCACTCGAAGGGATTGGTAGGTATAGGATTTTGAGTTGAGCATCACATGGAAATTTTTCCTTAGTATTTCCTCGACCCTCTTTAACAGTACGGTGTTTCCTATGACTCAAGAAAGAGAAAATGAAACTACGAAAGCAAAAGTCTTCACGCTTCATGTTCCTCGAATGAATACCAAGTCTTCACGGTCACACCAATTTCTTCACTTTCAAAGTCTTCAAAAAGTCTTCAGAGATCCAAAGTCTTCAGTCGAAGAACTTCATTTTTAGGGGTCGACTTTATCTGTAAATATCAAACTCCTCATAGACTTATAGACCTGTGTACACTCACAAACGCATTAGTCCCTTAACCTATAAGTCTTCAATACACCAAAATCACTAAGGGGCACTAGATGCACTTACAGCTTGGCCATCTGGAGCAGATCGAAAGCTACGCCCCTGGCCATCAGGTCAGGTTTGGAAGCTTAAATTACATGGCCGATATCCGCGGAGACTTGATCTTTGACGGATTCGAGCCCCTGCCTTGTGCGCCACGCGGTCACGATGAGTACGATTTAGCTCTACCATCGGACCGTATTCAGGAGATCGCACCGGCAGCCGCTCTGAGCCTCAATTCGGAGCCAGTTGCGCCATCCATGGACGGGTGCATAGACCCCGTCACAGAGGCCGTATGCTCAGCGGCGATCGAGCCGAATATCGACCTTACACTTCATGAGATCCGTGTTGCCAAACTGCCGGATCCTTCCCCGGCCATGGACTCCGAACCGCCTGCGCCCGGGCCTATCAAATCCGACTGGACGCCAATCATGGAGTTCACCTCCGCGGATATCTTTCAGCACTCGCCCTTCGGCGACATACTGAATTCGTTAAAGTCTCTCTCCTTGTCAGGAGAGTCCTGGCCGAACTATGTTCGGCAGGATTGGGATGCGGATGACAAAGAAATTCGCCGCCCACCCACCACCCACTTAGTAGCCACTGTCGATGACTTAACCGGCATGCTCGACTTTGACTCTGAAGACATCGACGGTATGGACGACGATGCAGGAGACAAACAGGAACCACTGCCCACAGGGCACTGGACGCCCACTTCATCACATGACGTATACATGGTGGACACACCAAAAGAAAACGACAACGAGGAATGGAAGGATGCAACAAAGGGTTGTCCCCTCGAGAAGCAGTCAAAGCGGCGGCGTAAGCGCCGCTCCAAATCCCGCGTCGGCAGAAACAACGATCATATAGACCCAGTGTCAGAGCAGGGTGAACCATCGCCGGACCACGGCAGCATGGAGAATCAAACCGAACAACCCGACTCTGTCAAAGATAATAGTCCGGACGACATCACACCGGACAGACACCCGGAGCAACAGAATGCCCGTCAAAGGCTTGCTTCCTCCGCGAGGAGTCTAAAAAAGCAGAAGCAAAGGATCAAGGCTGCGCAAGACACACCCAGAATCAGATGGAGTAAAGTACTCAACACAGCAGCGAAGTACGGCGGTAATCGCCCCACCAAGAGCTACCCGAAGCGGAAGTTGCTACCTGAATTCGATGAGGAGGCCTTAGATCCCCCGCAACCAAAAATTAAAATGGCCATCTGGCCGGATAGACGACCTCACGGCCAACATAGAGCGGCAAACAACGCCGCACATAAGCCAATACGCAATCCACGTGAGGGCTCGCATCAAAAGGACGGCGCAACCAGATCCATCTATGGACCACGCAAGCGCACTCCAGTATACGATGCAACACAACATACATCCAAACAACGCGGTACACCTAGATACAGGGGTGCCTCACACCCCCTATGTTTCACCGACGAGGTGCTGGACCATGAATTTCCAGAGGGATTCAAACCTGTAAACATAGAGGCATACGATGGAACAACAGACCCTGGGGTCTGGATTGAGGACTATATCCTCCATATCCATATGGCTTGAGGAGATGATCTCCACGCCATCAAGTATTTACCCCTCAAACTCAAAGGGCCAGCTCGGCACTGGCTTAAAGCCTCCCCGAAAACTCCATTGGAAGCTGGGAAGAGCTCGAAGACGCTTTTCGGGCCAATTTTCAAGGGACTTATGTCCGACCTCCGGATGCAGACGATTTAAGTCATATAACTCAACAGCCCGGAGAGTCAGCCCGAAAGCTTTGGAACAGGTTTCTTACTAAAAAGAACCAAATAGTCGACTGTCCGGACGCCGAAGCCTTGGCAGCTTTTAAACACAGCGTCCGAGACGAATTGCTTGCCAGACACCTTGGCCAAGAAAAGCCGAGAACAATGGCAGCATTAACAAGCCTCATGACCCGCTTTTGCGCGGGCGAGGATAGCTGGCTAGCCCGATGTAGCACCAGCGACCCAAGTACATCCGAAGTTAGAGATGGAAACGGGAAATCACGATGCAGCAAAAATAATAAGCGCCGGAATAAAGAAGACGGCCCGAAGAGCATGGCGGTAAATGCCGGATTCAGAAGCTCTCGGCCAGGTCAGCAAAAGCCGCCCTCTAAAGGCGCCAGAGATGAACTGTCCAGCCTAAACAAAATTCTGGAACAAATATGTCAGATCCAGAGCACCCTCGATAAACCTGCAAATCATACCCACAGAGAATGTTGGGTCTTCAAGCAGTCCGGCAAGCTCAACGCCGAACATAAGGGGCAGGATACACCAAGCGAAGACGAGGATGAGCCTCGCAAGCAAAGCACTGGGGAACAGAAGAAATTTCCACCAGAAGTCAAAACAGTAAACGTGTTACACGTGATAAAGGGGAGAAACAAAGCGGCACTCCCAGATAAATATGCCCAAGGGCCTATCACCGCGGAGTTCTGCCACTGGCCGTCTCAACCGATCACCTTCGACCATCAGGATTACTCGGCAAGTATCCGGCGCGCAGGATGGGCTACCTTGGTATTAGATCCAATAATTGACAGATACCACTTCACACGAGTCCTGATGGACGGTGGCAGCAGTCTAAACCTGATATATCAGGACACAATCCGCAAAATGGGGATAGACCCAACGAAAATTTGCCAAAGCAATACTACCTTTAGAGGAGTAATGCCAGGCCCAGGGGCTCATTGCACGGGCTCCCTGCTACTAGAGGTTATATTCGATTTCCCCGACAACTTCCGTAGCGAAAATTTAACCTTCCACATTGCTCCGTTCCAAAGTGGCTATCAAGCACTACTTGGACGTGAAGCTTTCGCTCGCTTAAACGCAATACCGCATTACGCTTCCCTCATGCTTAAGATGCCCGGTACACGTGGCATCATTACAGTAAATGGAAATATTGAGCGATCCCTGCGCGCCAAAGAGAGTGCGGCTGCCTTGGCAGCCGCACACTAAAACGGACTCACCAACTAAAGCATTCGATAGGTCGTCAAGACCACGGACACGGTTAGACGAGTCCGGCACAGCTATATATAATTCATACAGGTTTGATGACCACACCCCTATTACAAATACAAGGGGCTCAACGCGCGCAGACAAGTGGAAATTTTTACTCATCTTGATCTATACATGGTTTCTTTAAAACCTACCTTTTTGCACGACAACTTTTCACCTAAGTTCCTCTCTTTTACAGATGACCATCGTGCTACACCCGTCCAGGATACGGCACAACGAAGACATAGGCGCAGACGTGCAGCAGGGACCCGTTCAAAGGATTCTTTTTAGATTAAGACCCTGCATCAACCTTTTTTACTGTCTCTTGTTGATACACATCCCTCGGATTCTCAGTACCATTGAGAAGGATGCTGACGTCTTGGCATGTGGCCACGTCAGAACAATGCATGTACCTGGACACCAGGGGCTTCTTACAAAGGGCACTGTTTAGGCCCGGTTTACACCATAAAGACCGAATACCTTAGGGAGTGTTCGGCGTCGCGAGTTTGGCCTTATATGCATCAACTCCGAATCATGTCTTTGGTCAAATGTTGGGTTTTCCCGGCTCCTGTGTTTTGTTTCCTTATGTTCCACTCTATCGGCTAAGACGGCACCGGGAGAACTACTGCGATTGTGCCCTGGTTCATCTGGACTAGCACCTTAGTAGAGAAAGCCGAAAACTGACTGTCATGATATAGCGCGAGATTGGTCAACCACTCGACGACCCATCGGAATCTTAGAATTCCTCTGCCTTAACGAAGGGCCGTTTCCCGGCCGGGCAAGTACGCACCCCGAATTCGGATGAGTGCGGAGCCACTAGGGGCTATATAGTAGCCCCACTATCAAACTCCTATGGCTAAGTGAAAGTGTTAAAGCATTATAGTCCGGTTGCCTAGTTCGCTGCACCATCACCTCCTTATTAGGACCAAGACGTTGGATTAAGTGTGAATACGTGTTTTCTGCGAACACCCCCGCATTATATGCGTGGGGGCTGAAGCCGACGACTGCAATCTTTCAGGTTATATACATGTATACATAAACGGCCGCACAGGAGGCATCACTATACTTTCAGGCACAAGTATAAATACAGCCTTGATAAATTCAATAAAACATTGTTTTACAATGGGAATACATGTCACTCGAACATAATATTCTTCGAGCACTGGGCCTCTATCAAACGAGCACCCTCAAGAACTTATTCAAAATAGTGCTCGGCAGCCACTCGGCCTATGGCCGAACCCTGCGCCGCAACAGTGGTAGCATCCATCTCCGCCCAGTATGCTTTGACACGGGCAAGGGCCATCCGCGAGCCTTCTATGCACGCCGACCTCTTCATTGCATTGATGCGTGGCATCGCACCATGGAACTGCTGCACTAAGCTGAAATAGCTATTCGGCTTTGGCTTTTCCGGCCACAGATGATCAACGACGGACCTCATGGCGAGTCCGGACAATCTATTGAGTTCGGCCCATTCCGCAAGCTAATCAGTTAGTGGAAGCGGACGCTCTAGAACGTTAAACTGCGACCAGAATAGCTTGTCCACTTCACGATCTGTTTGATCTTGGAAGTATTCGGCCGCATCGACAGCACTCGCCATCAAATCCAGATATGCGTCTATCGAACTCCACAGCCGATCCAGAGGGGCATACCACGGATCTCCAGACTTACTCCGCAGCAAAAAGGGCTTCCCAGCCACAATATCACCAGCTTCACGCGGCTCTTCCTTCTTTGCCCTCATGGCAGAGCGGGTGTCTTTGGCCGCCATCGTGGCCTTTTCGAGGTCCGTCGCCTTCGCTCGGTTTTCTTCTTCAAGGAACCAGCAACGGTCGGCAGTGTCTTTTAACTTTACAACCATCTTGGCCATTTTCTCTTTGCTCTCGCAATGCGCGGCCTTCTCGTCTCTCAACTCTTTGGCCGCCTTCAAAGCAGCCGCATTACTAATCCTTGCTTGTTCTTTGGCTCGGGCAAGTTCCGCCCGAAGGGTCTCCACGGTGGCAACTCCATCTGCAGTCACAACATATTAAAGATATTGGCATCACGCTGCTCTTCCTATGTGACATTCACCAAAAAATATTACTTACACTGTGCCTCGTCAAGCCGCTTGTTAACAAGCTCGATGTCGGCCTCTGCCACATCCAGTTGTCGCTTTAGTTCGGCAAACTCATTAGTCCGGCTAGCCACCGGAGCTTCCACCACCTGCACATAAATGCGGTATGGTTATTACCTGGGACTACGATCCTCTGTTTGCCGCCGTTCTCAGCGACAACCAGAGTCTCAGGGGCTACTATTCTACAATGTGCGGTACTATCACAAATGTATATCATTTCACGTACATCAAAGCCCGTCAGTAGACTCATAAAGGCGTCATGCAACCCGCTTTCGGTGGGTGAAATCCTTTCCATCACCGTGCCCATCAATGTACGGTGTTTTTCTCAGATGGTCGCCCACCTTAGCAGATCCCGCAGTGCGTCCGACCGCATACTAGACGGCGCCGGACTCTTTTGTTTGCTCTCTTCAATAGCCGGATGCTGGGGACTTTGGGTGACTATGGGATTATCTTCTGGCCTCACCGGATCCGGAGAGGCCCTCCGTGACGACACTTCAAGGTCGCCCGCTTCTTGAGCGGGGGAGTCCGGGGGAGGCGTTTCGCTCTCCATCATCTTTGGAAGAAGGTCCCCTCAAGACGAGCTCCGTTGAGAAGGGCTAAGATCCGAACTGCAAGATAAACGCTTCGGTTATTTTCCTCGGAAGTAAGGTAGAATATCTTTACTATTAAGTATTTTTTGATCACTTACGGCTCGTTAGAGGGCTGATCCCCGCGCGGACTTTGTGTGGCAAAAGCGCCCTCCGGGGCAGGACCCTCTGGTGGAGACTTCTTCTCCCATTTGGAAGCCTTGGTTTCCGGATCTTCAGAGGCAGTCCTCTTCCTTCCCCAAAGCGAGAGAAGGTCAGATTCTTCCCCTTGGTTATCCTCCTTCACGGAGGCGCTCATTCCCTCGGTTGGAATTGGTAGCGATGGGGGCCCGCTTTCGCCCTCATTATTCCCCCCTTTATCTTTGTATGAGGGCCCCGGGCAAGGTGCTAGCTCGAGCATCTTTTCCATTACCGGAT
The DNA here is from genome assembly GCF_003073215.2 of Triticum urartu. Classification (NCBI taxonomy): domain Eukaryota; kingdom Viridiplantae; phylum Streptophyta; class Magnoliopsida; order Poales; family Poaceae; genus Triticum; species Triticum urartu. The sequence goes on from NC_053023.1 coordinate 676,556,133, forward strand.
TGTCCAAAACCTCAGGAAGGGGGGCCAAACACCGAATCATCTTCGCCTTTGTTAGCCAGTCCTGGTCAAAGAGCTATTTCTCAGAATGACGTCATGATAAATGAAAGATGGTGTGTTCGGCTAGAGGATTACTTACTTGGTCGGTGGTACGGTTGCTGCTCAGGCCCACGTCCTCGGTAGTATCCGGACACTCTATTTGGGGTCCGAAGAATGATTTATACATCTCCTCGTGCATCAGGCCGAGGAAATTATGAATAGTGCGCGGTCCTTCTGGGTTGAACCCCGACATGCGGAGGGGCCGGCGTTTGCAAGGCTGGACTCGACGAACCAGCATGACTTGCACCACCATAACCAGACTGAAATCTCCTTCGAAGAGATCTTGAATACAGCTCTGCAGTATAGGCACGTCCTTGGCTAGACCCCAGCTCAACCCTCTGCTAATCCATGACATCAGTTATGGTGGAGGGCCCGAGCAGAAAGCAGGTGCAGCCACCCACTTGGCACTTCTGGGAGCTGTGATGTAAAACCACTCTCGTTGCCATAATCCGGACACCTCTGGAAAGGAACCCTTTGGCCATGGAGCTCCAGCGATCCTGCTTATTAATGCGCCTCCGCACGCTACATGCTGCCCCTCGACCGTCTTCGGCTTCACGTTAAAGGACTTGAGCCATAGGCCGAAGTGAGGGGTAATGCGGAGGAAGGCCTCACATACGACAATAAATGCCAATATGTGGAGAAAGGAGTCCGGGGCTAGATCGTGGAAATCTAGCCTGTAATAGAACATCAAACCCCTAACGAAGGGATCCAGAGTGAGGCCTAGACCACGGAGGAAGTGGGAGATGAACACAACGTTCTCGCTGGGTTCGGGAGTAGGGACGACCTGCCCTCGGGCAGGCAGCCGATGCGAAACCTCGGCGATCAGGTATCTGGCCTCCCTCAACTTCTTGATATCCTCTTCCTTAATGGAGGAGGGCATCCACCGGCCTTGAAGGCTAGATCCGGACATGTTTGAAGGTCCGAAGCACCTGACCTGGGCTTTGGGTGTTAGAACTCGAGGCAGGGGAAGGATTCGATTGAGCACGGGAGGGAAAAAAGTAAAAGCCTTGTCCCTTTATAAAGAGGGTGAATATCAAGCGTCCTCCTAGTGGCCGTTTGGGACTTGCCTAAAATCTAGGAGTCCTAGGCACGGTTGGGTTACCCGCGACCGTATTGATGAGAATCCCGTAATTAGGGGAACACGATCTCTGCTTTGACAAGACTTGTCAAGAAACCGCCTCGCGTTATGTGTGGAGCTGGTTGAAGAAAAATGGTTCGAATAATCACCGAGCCATGGCCTGATGTCATGTGGCCAAAACGTGTCAGCAGATTAGATTTGTGGAAATATTATTCTCTCTGCGGAGGTATGTGGAACTTGTTTTGCAGGGTCGGACACTATCCTTTTATTTAAACTCTTCTGTGGTATATCCGGAGGAGGAACCCGCTTTGCAATGCCGAAGACAACACTCCGCGCCGGACTCATCGTCATTGAAGCCTGGTTCAGGGGCTACTGAGGGAGTCCGGGATTAGGGGTCTCCGGAAAGCCGGACTATATCTTTTGGCCGGACTGTTGGACTATGAAGATACAAGATTGAAGACTTCGTCTCGTGTCCGGATGGGACTCTACTTGGCGTGGAAGGCAAGCTAGGCAGTACGGATATGGATATCTCCTCCTTTGTAACCGACCTTGTGTAACCCTAACCCTCTCCGGTGTCTATATAAACCGGAGGGTTTTAGTCCGTAGGACACAATAACAAACAATCATACAATAGGCTAGCTTTTAGGGTTTAGCCTCTCCGATCTCGTGGTAGATCAACTCTTGTAATACTCATATCATCAAGAATAAATCAAGCAGGACGTAGGGTTTTACCTCCATCAAGAGGGCCCGAACCTGGCTAAAACATCGTGTCCCCTGCCTCCTGTTACCATCCGCCTTAGACGCACAGTTCGGGACCCCCTACCCGAGATCCTCCGGTTTTGACACCGACACATGGTAAAAGAGATCCAATCAGGCCATACTCAATGTAAATTAACAGTAATGGATGCAAATGACAGTGGTGCTCTCCAACTGGTGCTTTTTAATAAGAGGATGATGACTCAGCATAAAAGTAAATAGATAGGCCCTTCACAGAGGGAAGCAGGGATTTGTAGAGGTGCCAGAGCTCGGTTTTGAAATAGATATGAATAATATTTTGAGCGGTATACTTTCATTGTCAACATAACAACCGAGAGATAGCGATATCTTCCATGCTACACACATTATAGGCGGTTCCCAAACAGAATGGTAAAGTTTATACTCCCCCTCCACCAACAAGCATCAATCCATGGCTTGCTCGAAACAACGAGTGCCTCCAACTAACAATAGTCCCGGGGGGGAGTTTTTTTGTAGTTATTTTGATTTGATTTGCATAAAGCATGGGACTGGGCATCCCGGTGACCAGCCATTTTCTCGTGAGTGAGGAGTAGAGTCCACTCCTCTTGAGAATAACCCGCCTAACATGGAAGATATGGACAACCTAGTTGATACATGAGCTATTTGATCATACAAAACAGAATGTTTATTTGAAGGTTTAGAGTTTGGCACATACAAATTTACTTGGAACGGCAGGTAGATATCGTATATAGGAAGGTATGGTGGACTCATATGGAACAACTTTGGGGTTTATGGAATTGGATGCACAAGCAGTATTCCCGCTTAGTACAAGTGAAGGCTAGAAAAAGACTGGGAAGCGACCAGCTAGAGAGCGACAACAGTCATGAACATGCATTAAAATTAATCAACACCGAATGCAAGCATGAGTAGGATATAATGCACCATGAACATAAATATCATAGAGGCTATGTTGATTTTGTTTCAACTACATGCGTGAACATGTGCCAAGTCAAGCCACTCGAATCGTTCAAAAGAGGATACCACCCTATCATACCACATCACAACCATTTAAATAGCATGTTGGCACGCAAGGTAAACCATTATAAGCTCCTAGCTAATTAAGCATGGCATAAGCAACTATAATCTCTAATTGTCATTGCAAACATGTTTATTCATAATAGGCTGAACCAAGAACGATGAACTAATCATACTTACAAAAACAAGAGAGGTCGAGTCCATACCCGCTTTTCTCATCTCAATAAGTTCATCATATATTCATCATTATTGCCTTTCACTCGCACGGCCGAATAGTGTGGATAATAATAATAGTGCACGTGCATTGGACTAAGCTGGAATCTGCAAGCATTCAATTCAAGAGAGAAGACAAGGTAATGGGCTCTTTGTTAGATCAACAATAATGCATATAAGAGCCACTCAACATTTTCATTATGGTCTTCTCCTCTCGACCCCCAAAGAATAAGAAAGAAATAAAACTATTTACACGGGAAAGCTCCCAACAAGCAAAAGAAGAACGAGAAATCTTTTTGGGTTTTCTTTTTAATTATTACTACTACAGAATGAAAAGTAAACTAGCTAAAAACTACAACTGATTTTTTTGGTTTTTTCTTAAGGTTTATCAAACACACAAAAAGAAAGCATAAAAAGGAAATAAACTAGCATGGATGATACAATGAAAAAGTATGAGCACCGACAACTAGCATGAGTGTGTGAACATGAATGTAAGGTCGGTGAGACATACGTACTCCCCCAAGCTTAGGCTTTTGGCCTAAGTTGGTCTATGGCCACGGCTAGCCTGGCGGATATCCAAAGTTGTAGCTGGGGTCGTACTGAGATGCAGCGGCAATTGCCTGATGAGCTGCAGCTTGGAGGCGAACTGTCTCCGCCCTCCTCTCGTACTCGGTCGCCTCCTCCCTGGTTATAACATATCTCCCTTTTTCCTCGAAGTCAAAGAAAGTTGGAGCAGGGAGAAACTGATCGTTCCTCTCAACAGACTGATGACGAACCATAGCCTCATAATCTAAATAAACAGGAGGCAACTCAATATCATACCCACATATGGGTATATCAAGAAAATTAGCTAGACGGGTTGCATAAATTCCACCAAAGAAATCTCCATTAAATCTATTATTATGCAACCTATGTGCAAAATGGCTCCCAAATTATAATGTTTATCTCCTAATACAGCACTCCCGAGAACACTGAGGTCAGGGACACACATGTGGCATGCTTCATCCTTACCATTTATGCACCTACCTATGAAGAGAGCAAAATAATGTATAGCAGGAAAATGAATGCTCCCTATGGTAGCTTGTGTTATATCTCTAGATTCCCCCACGGTTATACTAGCAAGAAAATCTCTAAACTCAGATTTGCGAGGCTCACTAGTGTTTCCCCATTGTGGAAGTTTGCAAGAAGTATTAAAATCCTCTAAGTCCATAGTATAAGAATTTTCATAAAGATCAAATAGGACAGTTTGAGAATTGCGTGATGATGAAAATTCAAACGTTCTCACAAAGGAATCAGTGAGATAGTGGTATTGGCGGCACTTATCTGCCTCCAAGCTCTCAAGATCGGCATTATGCACATACGGGTTAAATTCTTCCTTGATTCCTGCTCGATCCATAAAGTCCTCTGACGGCCATTCACAAGCCCGCACCTGAGCTTCCCTTGGTGGTTCATCATCAGCATCGCGTATTCCGAGCATGGGTCCTTGCTTCCTTGAAGGACCACCTTGGTACATTTTCCTAAACATATTTCTTCCTCTGAAAAATTTCTGAAATTCTTAGTATCTTCAAAATAAAAGTGAACCAAACTCAACAATATTGATAGAAACTACCACTACAAGTGCCTAGAGGCAATATCATGCATCAAAACTACTTTTGACCACATAAATTTGACATGCAAGCTCAAGAACATGGTCACCTAAGCAGCAAAAATATGCAATGAATAAAGCACTAGAACAAAAACTAATTGGACCATTGGAGGAGTCACATACCAAAGAACAATCCCCCAAAGCGGTTTTGTGAATGGAGCTTTGAGCAAGGAGATCGAAAATGGCAGCAAGATGAGCTTGGACTCTGGTTTGAGCTGGCTAGTGATGTTTGTGGGAGGAATAAGGAGTGTGTGGTAGCTGGAATAAGTGGACGGGAGCCACCAAGGGCCCACGAGGTAGGGGCACGCCTAGGGGGGTAGGGCGTGCCCTCCACCCTCATGGCCACGTGGATGCTCCCCCTGTTGTGTTCTCAGTGCCAGATATTCTCAAATATTCCAAATAAAATCATATTTAAATTTCAGGGAATTTGGAGAACTTTTATTTTCGGGGCATTTTTTATTGCGTGGATAATTCAAAAAACAGACAGAAAAGTACTATTTTTGCTTTATTTAATATAAATAACAGAAACTAAAAAGAGGGTACAGTGAATTGTGTTTCCTAAATTCATCCATCTCATGCTCATCAAAAGGAATCCACTAACAAGGTTGATCAGGTCTTGTTATCAAACTCATTCCGAATAACATGGAACCGGAGAATTTTCGAATAACACTAGGTTACCTCAACGGGGATATGCATGTCCCCAACAATAATAATATCATATTTCTTCTTGATAGTAGGAAGAGGAAATTCAAAACCTCCAATAGTAATAGTTGAAAATTTTCCAATAGAATTGATACTGTGGACTTGAGGTTGTTTCCTCAGAAAGTGTACCATATGCTCATTACCATTAACATGAAAAGTGACATTGCCTTTGGTGCAATCAATAACAGCCCCTGCAGTATTCAAAAAGGGTCTTCCAAGAATAATAGACATACTATCGTCCTCGGTAATATCAAGAATAACAAAGTCCGTTAAAATAGTAGCGTTTGCAACCACAACAGGCACATCCTCACAAATACCGACAGGTATAGCAGTTGATTTATCAGCCATTTGCAAGGATATTTCAGTAGGTGTCAACTTATTCAAATCAAGTCTACGATATAAAGAGAGAGACATAACACTAACACCGGCTCCAAGATCACACAAAGCAGTTTTAACATAGTTCTTTTTAATGGAGCATGCTATAGTTGGTACTCCGGGATCTCCTAGTTTCTTAGGTATTCCACCCTTAAAATTATAATTAGCAAGCATGGTGGAAATTTTAGCTTCCGGTATCTTTCTTTTATTAGTAACAATATCTTTCATGTACTTAGCATAAGGATTCATTTTAATCATATCAGTCAAACGCATACGCAAGAAGATGGGTCTAATCATTTCAGCAAAGTGCTCAAAATCCTCATCATCCTTTTTCTTGGATGGTTTAGGAGGAAAAGGCATGGGTTTCTGAACCCATGGTTCTCTTTCCTTACCGGACTTCCTAGCAACAAAGTCTCTCTTATCATAACGTTGATTCTTTGATTGTGGGTTATCAAGATCAACAGCAGGTTCAATCTCTACATCATTATCATTACTAGGTTGAGCATCAACATGAACATCATCATTAACAGTATCACTAGGTTCATGTTCGTTACCAGCTTGTGTTTCAGCATCAGGAATAGAAATATCATTGGGATTCTCAGGTGTGTCAACAACAGGTTCACTAGAAGCGTGCAAAGTCCTATCATTTTTCTTTTTCTTCCTCTTAGAAGGACTAGGTGCATCTACATTAGCTCTCTGAGAATCTTGCTCAAATCTCCTAGGGTGGCCCTCAGGATACAAAGGTTCCTGAGTCACTTTACCTCCTCTAGTTGCAAGTCTAACAGCAAAGTCATTATTCTTATTATTTAATTCATTGAGCAAATCATTCTGAGCTTTAAGTACTTGTCCTACTTGAGTGGTAACCATAGAAGCATGTTTACTAATAAGTTTAAGTTCACCTTTAACATTAGCCATATAATCACTCAAGTGTTCTATCATATAAGCATTATGTTTCAATTGTCTACCAACATAAGCATTGAAGTTTTCTTGTTTAACAATAAAATTATCAAACTCATCTAAGCATTGGCTAGCAGACTTATAACAAGGAATATCACCTTCATCAAATCTATAGAGAGAATTTACCTTTACTACCTGTGTCGGGTTATCAAGACCATGTATTTCTTCAACAGGCGGCAAATTAAGACCATGTATTTCTTCAATGGGAGGTAAATTCTTAACATCTTCAGCTTTAATACCTTTTTATTTCATAGACTTCTTTGCCTCTTACATATCTTCAGGACTGAGAAATAGAACATCCCTTTTCTTCGGAGTTGGCTTAGGAGTTGGCTCAGGAAGTGTCCAATTATTCTCATTGGTCAACATATTATTCAATAAAATTTCAGCTTCATCTGGTGTTCTTTCCCTGAAAACACAACCAGCACAGCTATCCAGGTGGTCTCTGGAAGCATTGTTTCGTCCATTATAAAAGATATCAAGTATTTCATTTTTCTTAAGAGGATGATCAGGCAAAGCATTAAGTAATTGGAGAAGCCTCCCCCAAGCTTGTGGGAGACTCTCTTCTTCAATTTGCACAAAATTGTATATTTCCCTTAAAGCAGCTTGTTTCTTATGAGCAGGGAAATATTTAGCAGAGAAGTAATAAATCATATCCTGGGGACTACGCACACAACCAGGATCAAGAAAATTAAGCCATATCTTAGCATCACCCTTTAATGAGAACGGAAATATCTTAAGGATATAATAGTAGCGTGTTTTCTCATCACTAGTGAACATGGTGGCTATATCATTTAATTTAGTAAGATGTGCCACAACAGTTTCAGATTCATAGCCATAGAAAGGATCATATTCAACCAAAGTAATTATATCAGGGTCGACACAGAATTCATAATCCTTATTAGTAACAAAGATAGGTGAAGTAGCATAAGCGGGATCATATTTCATTCTAGCATTCAAAGTTTTTTGTTTAAGCTTACCTAATAGTTTCTTAAGATCACTTCTATCATTGCAGGCAAGAAAATCTCTAGCAGTTTCTCCATCCATAACATAACCTTTAGGAACAACAGGTAATTCATATTTAGGGGGAGAATCTTCATCATCACTTTCATCAATATTATCAGTTTCAATAATTTCATTCTCTCTATCCCTAGCAAGTTGTTCATCAAGAAATTCACCAGGTGGCACAGTAGTATCAATCATAGAAGTAGTTTCATCATAAGTATCATGCATAGCAGAAGTGGCATCATCAATAACATGCGACATATCAGAATGAATAGCAGAAGCAGGTTTAGGTGTCGCAAGCTTACTCAAAACAGAAGGTGAATCAAGTGCAGAGCTAGATGGCAGTTCCTTACCTCCCCTCGTAGTTGAGGGATAGATCTTGGTTCTTTGATCTTTCAAGTTCTTCATAATGATAAGCAGATATAAATCCCAAGTGACTCAAAGAATAGAGCTATGCTCCCCGGCAACGGCGCCAGAAAATAGTCTTGATAACCCACAAGTATAGGGGATCGCAACAGTTTTCGAGGGTAGAGTATTCAACCCAAATTTATTGATTCGACACAAGGGGAGCCAAAGAATATTCTCAAGTATTAGCAGCTGAGTTGTCAATTCACCCACACCTGAAAACTTAATATCTGCAGCAAGGTATTTAGTAGCAAAGTAATATGATAGTACTGGTAACGATAGCAAAAGTAACGGTAGCAAAAGTAGTATTTTTGGTTTTGTAGTGATTGTAATAGTAGAAGTGGAAAAGTAAATAAGCGAAGAACAATATATGGAAAGCTCGTAGGCAATGGATCGGTGATGGAGAATTATGCCGGATGCGGTTCATCATGTAACAGTCATAACATAGGGTGACACAGAACTAGCTCCAGTTCATCAATGTAATGTAGGCATGTATTCCGAATATAGTCATACGTGCTTATGGAAAAGAACTTGCATGACATCTTTTGTCCTACCCTCCTGTGGCAGCGGGGTCCTATTGGAAACTAAGGGATATTTAGGCCTCCTTTTAATAGAGTACCGGACCAAAGCATTAACATGGTGAATACATGAACTCCTCAAACTACGGTCATCACCGGGAGTGGTCCTGACTATTGTCACTCCGGGGTTGCCGGATCATAACACATAGTAGGTGACTATAGACTTGCAAGATAGGATCAAGAACTCTCATATATTGATGAAAACATAATAGGTTCAGATCTGAAATCATGGCACTCGGGCCCTAGTGACAGGCATTAAGCATAGCAAAGTCATAGCAACATCAATCTCAGAACATAGTGGATACTACGGATCAAACCCTAACAAAATTAACTCGATTACATGATAAATCTCATCCAACCCATCACTGTCCAGCAAGCCTACGATGGAATTACTCACGCACGGCGGTGAGTGACGGTGTCTTGGACTAGGGGGTACTCACCACGTCATCTCCCGATCTGTTAGATTGGGCCAAGGACCCCCATGGCCGTATACTCATGGGCCAGTTCGGACAGTTGCCACATACAAGGAAGATTCCACAAGACTTGGCGATCAAGACAAAGACTCCTCCCCACCGGCGTATTCGGCAAGGACTCTTGTTATCCTAGGACTCTGGTGCATTATATAAACCGAGGCCAGGCTAGTCGATAGATCATATACATACAATCATACCATAGGCTAGCTTCTAGGGTTTAGCCTTTCTGATCTCGTGGTAGATCTACTCTTGTACTACCCATATCGTCAATATTAATCAAGCAGGACGTAGGGTTTTACCTCCATCAAGAGGGTCCGAACCTGGGTAAAACATCGTGTCATCTGCCTCCTGTTACCATCCACCTTAGACGCACAGTTCAGGACCCCCTACCCGAGATCCGCCGGTTTTGACACTGACATTGGTGCTTTCATTGAGAGTTCCGCTGTGTGATTGACAAAAGGATCGATGGCTTGCCTGCAGATCAACTGCGACTTCGGCGTCTTCGTCACCAGTTCGACTGGTCACCTTGGTTCGACCAAGAATTGCGCCCCGTGTTTGGATCACCATGTTCGGACGAGGGCCTTCATCAAACATCAACTCCGATCTCTATCAAGATCACGGAGGAATCATCTATGGAGCTCGGGGGCTCAACGTCAACATTGCCCTCAAGCGACCGTGCTGTTTTTTTTTGGACAGCGAACTCGTATCTGCCGCCACCACCTCCTCGAGTATCGCTTTGATGATCGCTTTGGTGGAATTGTGTGGAATTGAGTCTATAGCAACCCTGGAAAATTTCGTCCAGTTCCGATGGCGGAATCTCTGGCAGTCCACGATATACCGGAGCCCTGTCAAATCTGGATGGGAATTTGGATGAGTTTAGGGCGTGGTGTCCAGCTTCTAGCTCGGACGTCCTTTGGAATCTCTAACCGTTGATCGGCTGCGGAATTCCTATATATACCACCTCTCAAAATTTCAGCTCGATCTGACCGTCCAAACTCCGGGAACCTTCCGATTAGTGCATCACTTTTCGGATCTGTTTTCTGCGCGAAAACGAATCCGACCTGAGTTCATCTTTTTTATGAACGGGATTTCGGACATCCCTTTTGAAGGAAGTTTTGTATGGGGTATTGCATTTTGTTCCCGAACACATCCCACTAACTTTAAGATCTTTTGAACATGATCTTCAACATCATGCTCGTGTCAAACCAGTCCGGCAATATTACTCCACGGCTGCCGACCTGCGCTAGACACGTCGTCACTTTAGCCGAGCTCAACTTCTTCGGATCATCATCTCGGCAAGCCGAACAAGAGTCCGGCATCGCGAAGGATAAATCATCATCAACATTGCCGCCCCACGGATTACACGGAGCGGACATACCGGCATCGCCGCACGGTCGCTTCATCAAGCCGGCATCGACCACGTCACGACCTGCATTGACAGGGCCGCACTATTGCTTCTTCAAGCTGATGTCCATCACGCCGACCTACTTCAACATCTCGGCTGGACCGAGGGCTTCGCCATCTCTTCATCAACCTACTCTGGACACTTCGGCGTCACTAGCCGACCAGCTCCGTCACGTTAGCTGGGCCGAGGGCTTTGCCTCGGCGAGTCAACCTTTACCAGCATTGCCATGCTGTCGTTTTATCGCCCATCAGGCAATGGGTGTGCGGAGCGAGTCCCAATTTTGGGAATCACCTTCCTTCGGATTGCTACAACAAATAAACCAAGTGCTATTAATCCCAGTATTTTTTGCTTGTTCGGGTTCATTTTTCCCAAGGAATTATTACTCTGGTTTGTCCATGATATGTACATAGGTCTATCAAATGGTGACCGCATTAACGACGGTTGCGTGGTGGTTCGATCAGTTTCCGTACATAGTCCGGCGAACGCTGCATCCGGAGCTCGGACCGACCTGTGAATTCAGGCTTTGCCACGCCTTTACTACATCACGCCGACGCCCTGCATCGACATTGACTTCGGCGCCAGGCCATATTTCTTCTATTCCTCACTTTGCATAAATTATTTATTATGCAACATTTTTTTAATTATCATTATTACTATTATCTCCGATTTGCACTATTTTTTGTGCACAGGAAAATGATCCGGGGACTTCGGCGTCACTCTGCCGGTCTGCATTGATCATGCTATGTCACCACTTCGGCGTGTCGAGCTCTCCGCTCCGCCACCTCGGGACCATCTTGGGGGATGGAACCTTGCCCCGCATCAAGCTCGGACCGCGTCATCAATACCGAACACATTAACCAGCTAAGTCGCTTTCATGCTCAAAGCTTTAATTTCTAACTTGTGTTCGGTTCGACCAAGCATTATACTTCTTTGGAAAAAAGTTGCTTGTAAAAAATTTCCTTGTCCAAACTTTGTTTGTGACGCATAAATTCAAATACCCAATTCATTTGGGGGCTTCCTTCATGAAGCTTTTCCACTTGCATATGATTATACTTGTACTGCTTTGTTCCTTGTTCGTGTATTACGCCACAATATGCACCATATTGACTTAAGCAATTTGCAAGCTGGGTTGCCTCGCTCCTGTGTTTACCCCTACGTTCCCAATTGTTCGGCTAGGGAGTAAAGGGAGCACCTCTGCGATTGTCACGATCGGGTAGCCCGAGCCGGACCTCAGACTGGGTGAAGCCGAAAGCTAGCGCTCTTATAGTTTTCAATGATGGTCGGCACACAATGGAACTCATGAGTACAAAAAATCTATTGCACAAGTCTCATAATAACAATGAGCACCGCAGAAAGGTATCGGTGGGGGTACTATTTTCTTCGAAGATGCTTCTTACACTTCACGGTAATATAGCATAAGTTCCCTGAGCGCGCTTTGTCTGTTACAGCCTTATGGCCTGATTGCCTGGTTATTGGAAACACCATCGATATTCTCGACCGATGGAGTACATAACACTTTTCGGTCCTTGACCGAAGAGGGAGAAGCTGACAGTCGGTTAAGATGCGTTTAAAGTTCGGTTGAACATAGATATGATATAAGTACTTCGGTACATGCAATCATTCTTCTACCCAAGTCACTTGGGGGCTCTTAAGTTTATTTGAGCCGTTTTATAATAAGTGTTCTTCTTCTTAGTCATTGCAAAGTTTTATTATTATTATTATTTATCACTCCTTTTTTCGACACGAGTGTGCGGTCACTAGCCGGGGAGCCTAATTTCTCTCTCAAAACCGCTAGAGTTTAGTTTGCTAAACTAGCCTGATGAGAAGTACTCCGCCCTCGGGATAGGAGGTTGAAGCCGTAGGCTGACCCGCTTGAAGTCTTGAGATATGATGTATCATGTTAAAGCATGACAGAAGCACTTCTTTTTTCTAAGACCAACTTTCGGATTGGCACCGAACACTTGATATTGTTCGGACGTCATGTTTTTACTGACGTTTCTTGGTTTTCCAAGCTTTTTGGCACTTTTAAACTATTTGTGCTTTTCCAGCATTAGTCTCACAGTGCAACGCCGGACACCTTTAGGGATTCGGCAAAAACATTCTCAGATATTGCTATATATGCATCGGTTTCGAATTGTGTCTTCGGTCAATAGTTGGGTTGCACGGCTCCTACACTTGCTTCCTACGTTCCGTTTTGTTCGGCTAGGCGTGCAAAGGGAGAACCACTGCGATTGTGCTTCCAGATCACGTGGTTAAGCACCTCAGTGGAGAAAGCCGAAAACTGACTTTCACAATAAGCGTAAACTGGTCAGCGATCCGATGACTATGTTAAATGATGGGCTGTTCATAACATTGACCGAAGTGTTTACGGCTTGACTCCGACTGTCGCCGAACACTACCGGGGGCTATTAACTGGCCTCCCAAACTAAATCCTCAATATTTTTCTCTTACATTAGAGCTGAGGTTTAATGATCATGCTTAGCATGACAACCCAAAGAAAGGAACCGATAGCGGGACTATTTTCTTTGGAAGACATTTCTTCTGTTAAACAGTAATATAACTCTCTGCGTACCTTTGTTTATAAAACCGTATGGCCAGATTGCCTTGTTTGTTGTAAATCTTTGCCCTCATAAAGGCTTTATAAAGTAGGACAAACACTCCTTGGCTACTGGCCGAGGAGGTGGAAGCCGATGGTCGGTCAACAAAGTTTTGTACAATGCGGATCCGAGCATTAATGACGTAAAGTACTTGGATACATAGAGTCATTACACATAATTTGTGATTTTACTATGGATATTGATCCTTAATTCGGCCACCTGTGCCCGCATTAAGGCTCGGGGGCTACTGGGCTTCGGGCTTATTATTTACAAATATTAAAGGGCCACATCGATCCCCTGATCTGGTGTTGCCACCCGACCAGTGTCTCGGGGGCTACTGCATTGCCTGTTCAATGCGGAAAATTTTATGTGCAATATAGTTTCTGAGGAGATTTTGATCCTCAGGTTGGTCGGCCACACCCAACCTGAGTCTCGAGGACTGAGCACGCCGCTTTTAGTGTCCCGAAGTATTCTGCCGAGCTAGGACTTGATCCTCAGGCCGATTTTGCAAATCAACCTGAGTCTCAGTGGCTACTGGGATCAGCGGTCTTATGTCATCCTTCATGTGCATCTCGGGTTTTAGACCGATACCCACCTTGAGGGCTACTGGCTATATATCTCGGCAGAGAATAAATTGCACCAATCAAAAATATTGACAAAAATCGGCCCACATTCGGGGTGGTGCACCACCCCGGAAGCAGTCCGGCATAAAGCTCGGGCGCTAGTGGCTGGCTCCATAGAGGGCATTTCCGGCATTAAGCTCGGCTAAACTCCTTCAAACTTCTTTGAACCAAGGTGATTTACGACACCTCGGATACAGTCCGGCGTTGGGGCTCGGATACAATCCGGCATTGGAGCTCGGATACATAGTCCGGCGTTGGAGCTCGGATACAGTCCGACGTTGGAGCTCGGATACATAGTCCGACGTTGGAGCTCGGATACATTCCGGCGTTAGAGCTAGGAAGCGGTCCAGCGTTGGTGCTCGGCTGCAAAAGATACCTCGAATGCAGTTCGGCGTTGGAGCTCGGATGCAAGAGGACACTGCCTCCCGGGAACAACTTCAAACCCGAGGTGTGGCATAAAAAAATAAGGCATTGATAAAGGCTGGAAACTTAAAGGGGCTCCTCGGATACCCGACGTGTAAAGTCGTCGAATGGATTTCGGCGATCCTCAAGATCGAAGATGAGAAGATTTGTCGAACCAGTTTTCAAGACCGGCGACCGAAGATGAAGAACAGTTCGGAAGAATCGAGGAGCGTCCCTAACTTGAAGACCGGTTCAGGGGGCTACTGACGGTGTCCTGGACTAGGGGGTACTCACCACGTCATCTCCCGATCTGTTAGATTGGGCCAAGGACCCCCATGGTCGTATACTCATGGGCCAGTTCGGATAGTTGCCGCATACAAGGAAGATTCCACAAGACTTGGCGATCAAGACAAAGACTCCTCCCCACTAGCGTATTCGTCTAGGACTCTTGTTATCCTAGGACTCTGGTGCATTATATAAACCGAGGCCAGGCTAGTCGATAGATCATATACATACAATCATACCATAGGCTAGCTTCTAGGGTTTAGCCTTTCTGATCTCGTGGTAGATCTACTCTTGTACTACCCATATCGTCAATATTAATCAAGCAGGACGTAGGGTTTTACCTCCATCAAGAGGGCCCGAACCTGGGTAAAACATCGTGTCCCCTGCCTCCTGTTACCATCCACCTTAGACGCACAGTTCGGGACCCCCTACCCAAGATCCGCCGGTTTTGACACTGACAGTGAGCATCATGAAATTGGTGATGGAGGATGGTTGATGATGACGATGGAAACGAATTCCCCTCTCCGGAGCCCCAAACGGACACCAGATCAGCCCTCCCGAGAGAGTTTAGGGCTTGGCGGAGGCTCCGTATCATAAAGCGCGATGAATCCTTCTCTCTGTTTTTTCTCCCCGAAAGTGAATATATGGAGTAAAGGTTGAGGTCGGTGGAGCGTTAGGGGGCCCACGAGGCAAGGGGCGCGCCCAAGGGGTAGGGCGTGCCCCCCACCCTCGTGGACAGGTGGAGGCCCCCCTAAGGTGGATCTTCCTTCCAGTATTTTTTATATATTCCAAAATAATTCTCCATTGATTTTCATGTCATTCCGAGAACTTTTATTTATGCACAAAAATAACACCATGGCAATTCTGCTGAAAACAATGTTAGTCCGGGTTAGTTCCATTCAAATCATGCAAGTTAGAGTCAAAAACAAGGGCAAAAGTGTTTGGAAAAGTAGTTACGATGGAGATGTATCAAAACCCTAGCCCGCGGAGGAAATGGGGGATGAATACTACCCTCTCATTTGGCTTCGGCGTGGGAATGATTTGACCCTGGGCTGGAAGATGGTGGGTGATTCCCTTCGCCAGGTACCCACCCGCCCGAAGCTCGGCGATGTCCTCCTCCTTGACGGAGGAAGCCATCCACTTGCCTTGGCCTCCAGATCCGGACATGGTTGGGTGCTTTCTCGAGTGGGGACAGATGAGAACTTGGGCGCTGGAGGTCAAAAGCGAAAAGGCAGAAGAAGAAAGGGGAATCTTATCTCCTTATAAGGGCAGCAAATATCGAACGCCTCCCCACTCGCCATAAATTCGCCTACTCCCAAGGGCTGTGTAAACGACATGGTTGGGTTACCCATGCTCGTATACATGAGAATCCCGTAATAAGGGGACACGACCTCTGCTTTGACAAGACGTGCCAATGGCAACCGCGTCTCGAAACATGGAGCGGCAGACGAAAAATAGTTCGAAATTTTAACCGGACAGACGTGATGTCATGTTGTAAAAAGTTGTCAGCGGATTAGACTGGTGTATTATTATATTCTCTCTACGTTTGTGTGTGGTGTATGTTACAGGTCCGGACACGATCAATTCGTCCGAAGACTATTTTGGAGTTTGGAAGGAGGAACCCGCCTTGCAATGCCGAAGACAGATCTACTCGCTGGATACCTTGTCATTGAAGCCAGGTGAGGGAGTCCTAGATTAGGGGGTCTCCGGACAGCCGAATTATATCCTTTGGCCGGACTGTAGGACTATGAAGATGCAAGATTGATGACTTCGTCTCGTCTCCGGATAGGACTCTACTTGGCGTGGAAGGCAAGCTATGCAGTACGGATATGTATATCTCCTCCTTTGAAACCGGCCTTGTGTAACCCTAGCCCCTTCCGGTATCTATATAAACCAGAGGGTTTTAGTCTGTAGGACAACATACAATCATACCATAGGCTAGCTTCTAGGGTTTAGCCTCTCCGATCTCGTGGTAGATCAACTCTTGTAATACTCATATCATCAAGAATAAATCAAGCAGGACATAGGGTTTTACCTCCATCAAGGGGGCCCGAACCTGGGTAAAACATCGTGTCCCCTGCCTCCTATTACCATCTGCCTTAGACGCACAGTTCGGGACCCCCTACCCGAGATCCGCCTGTTTTGAGACCGACATTGGTGCTTTCATTGAGAGTTCCTCTGTGTCATCGCTGTTAGGCTTGATGGCTCCTACGATCATCGATAGCGATGCAGTCCAGGGTGAGATTTTTCTCCCCGGACAGATCTTTGTGTTCGGCGGCTTCGCACTGCGGGCCAACTCGCTTGGCCATCTGGAGCAGATCGAAAGTTACGCCCCTGGCCACCAGGTCAGGTTTGGAAGCTTAAACTACACAGCCGATATCCGCGGAGACTTGATCTTCGACGGATTCGAGCCCCTGCCTTGTGCGCCACGCGGTCACGATGAGTATGATTTAGCTCTACCATCGGACCGTATTCAGGAGATCGCACCGGCAGCCGCTCCGACCCTCAATTCAGAGCCAGTTTCGCCATCCATGGACGGGTGGATAGACCCCGTCGTGGAGGTCGTACCCTCTGCGGCGATCGAGCCGAATATGGACCTTACCCTTCACGAGACCCATGTTGCCAAACTGGCGGATCCTTCTCCGGCCACGGACTCTGAACCGCCTGCGCCCGTTCCTATCGAATTTGATTGGGCGCCGATCATGGAGTTTACCTCCATGGATATTTTTCAGCACTCGCCCTTCGGGGACATAGTGAACTCATTAAGGTCTCTTTCCTTGTCAGAGGGATCCTGGCCGAACTACGTCCGGCAGGATTGGGATGCGGATGACGAAGAAATTCGCCACCCACCCACCACCCACTTAGTAGGCACTGTCGATGACTTAACCGACATGCTCGACTTCGACTCCGAAGACATCGACGGTATGGACGACGATGTGGGAGTCGAAGAGGAACCACTGCCCACAGGGCACTGGACAGCCACCTCATCATACGATATATACATGGTGGACACACCCAAACAAGGCAATGGTGAAGAGACAACGGAGGATGACCCCTCCAAGAAGCAACCCAAGCGTCGGCGTCAGCGGCACCGCTCTAAGTCCCGCCAAGGAAAAAGTGGTGATACCGGCACCGGAGATAATAGCACTCCGGACAGTGCCGAAGACAACAACAATCCCCTCCAGCAAGATTTAGAGCAGGAGGATGGAGGAGCCAGCCCTCCTGAGAGAGCGGCAGATGGAGAGGCGGATGATGATAATTACATGCCCCCTCCGAAGATGAGGAAAGCCTCGGCGATGATAAATTCGGCGTGCCAGAGGATCCCGTCGAACAAGAGCGCTTCAAGCTCAGGCTTATAGCCACGGCAAATAGCCTTAAGAAAAAACAGCAGCAGCTTCAAGCTGATCAAGATCTGCTAGCTGACAGATGGACTGAAGTCCTGGCGGCCGAAGAGTATAAACTCGAACGCCCCTCCAAGAGTTACCCAAAATGCAGGTTGCTATCCCGACTGGAGGAGGAAGCACCAAAACCTACATCCCCGACATATGACGCGGCTGATCGGCCACCTCGTGGCCGCGACAGAGAGACATTCCAGCCAAAAGCTCAGCCCGCACCCCGACGTCATTCAAATAAAAAGGCATGGGGAAATACGCTAGACCTGCGAGACGTATTGGAGGACAAAGCAAAACATGCAAGATCAATCTACAGATCACGAGGGCGCGCCACTACGCGAGACAATAATCGTCACGCCAGATACAGTAAAAGTCCGGCTGGGCCGAACACAGCGGGCAAGACTCATTCGAGCTGCTTCGCGATATAGCCCAGTACAGAGGCGCCGCACACCCCTTATGCTTCACAGACGAAGTAATGGATCATCAAATCCCAGGGGGTTTCAAACTCGTAAATATAGAATCATACGACGGCACAACAGATCCTGTGGTATGGATTGATGATTTCCTCCTGCACATCCACATGGCCCGCGGTGATGACCTACACGCCATCAAATACCTCCCACTCAAACTCAAAGGACCAGCTCGGCATTGGCTCAACAGCTTGCCAGTAGAGTCCATTGGCTGTTGGGAAGATCTCAAAGCCGCATTCCTCGACAACTTTCAGGGCACTTACGTGCGACCACCAGATGCCGATGACTTGAGCCACATAATTCAGCAGCCAGAGGAATCGGCCAGGCAATTATGGACACGGTTCCTAACAAAGAAAAATCAAATTGTCGATTGTCCGGATGCAGAGGCCCTAGAAGATTTCAAGCACAACATCCGTGATGAATGGCTTGCCCGGCACCTTGGCCAGGAAAAACCGAAATCTATGGCAGCCCTCAGGACACTCATCACCCGCTTTTGCGCGGGAGAAGACAGCTGGCTGGCTCGCAGTAATAACATATCAAAGAACCATGGTACTTCGGATACCAAGGACGGCAATGGCAGGTCAGGTCGCAACAAGCATAAGCGCTGCATTAACAGCGACAATGCCGAGGATACGGCAGTCAACGCCGGATTCAAAGGCTCTAAATTCAATTGAAAAAGTCATTCAAGAGAAGCACTTCGGGCCCGTCCAGTTTGGACCGTATACTCGATCGCTCGTGTCAAATACACGGCACCCCCGACAAGCCAGCCAATCACACCAATAGGGATTGTTGGGTGTTCAAGCAGGCCGGCAAGCTAAATGCCGAAAACAAAGATAAGGGGTCACATAACGATGATGAGGAGGAGCCCCGGCAGCCGAACACCGGAGGACAGAAGAGGTTCCCCCCACAAGTGCGGACGGTGAACATGATATACGCAACCCACATCCCCAAGAGGGAGCGGAAGCGTGCACTCAGGGACGTATATGCGTTGGAGCCAGTCGCCCCAAAGTTCAACCCATGGTCTTCCTGTCCGATCATCTTCGATCGCAGGGACCACCCCACTAGTATCCGTCATGGCGGATTCGCCACATTGGTCCTCGACCCAATCATTGACGGATTTCACCTCACCTGAGTCCTAATGGACGGCGGCACCAGCCTGAACCTGATTTATCATGACACAGTGCACAAAATGGGTATAGACCCCTCAAGGATCAAACCCACCAAAACAACCTTTAAAGGCGGCATACCAGGTGTAGAGGCCCATTGCACAGGCTCAGTAACACTGGAAGTGGTCTTTGGATCTCCGGATAACTTCCGAAGCGAAGAGTTAATCTTCGACATAGTCCCGTTCCGCAGTGGCTATCATGCACTGCTAGGGCGAACCACATTTGCAAGATTCAATGTGGTACTGCATTATGCATATCTCAAGCTCAAGATGCCAGGACCTCGGGGGGTCATCACAGTCAATGGAAACACAGAGCACTCTCTCCGCACGGAGGAGCACACTGCGGCCCTCGCAGCAGAAGCACAAAGCAGCCTCTTAAGGCAATCCACTAGTTCGGCGATTAAGGACCCGGACACCTTCAAGCGCGCCTGGAGTAATCGGCAACAGGACTGCCTGGCATGTTCCGAGCTCACATAGCAATGCGGCCCTCACCCCGGTCCCAGCCAAACGGCGAAATCCATGCCACGCGTACATAATTACGCATTAAAAATACCATGGGCACAGGCGGGGAGGGGGGCACGATGGCAGCACGCCCCAAGTCACGGCTTAAACCACACTAGGGGCTTCCCGCTTTGTTATTTTTCTCTTTCAGGACTTCAATCTCTGGAAACCCTGTCCGGCAACGTGATTGCCGAACGCATGATGCAGCATCCAAGGAGGCAGAAAGCTACGTCACACCACGAAACTCCCAGGTGGATTATGATAACGAGTGAAGTATTTGCTTTAATACTATTCCTCAGCTTGCCCTTGGAAGGGACATGTCAAACAGTCCTACCTTTTGCTTATCGCACTACTTGTATCATTCTGCTTTAACACACCTTTTTTAATAAAAAAATGCATAGCATTAAGACTATTATTGCATTCTTCTTTATATATGTGTGTGTGTGTGTGTTCATTTATGACATCCAGCACCCGTACACTCTGGTACGGCCAATACGCTAGGGGCTTAAGCATACCCCATAATATGGCGTGAGAAGTCCGAACACTTTCGACAGTGCGGCACCCCGAACTTATAGCATTATTATGCATCAGCTTCGAATCATGTCTTGGGTCAATAGTTGGGTTTTCCCGGCTCCCATGTTTTGGTACCTTACATTCCGCTATATCGGCTAAGGTAGCACTGGGAGAACTACTGCGATTGTGCCCCGGTTCTGCTGGGCTAAGCACCTCAGTAGAGAAAGCTAAAACTGACTGTCATGATAAGGCGAGAGACTGGTCGCTGTTTGAGAGGTTTCAAGTCCCTAAATGCTTATGCCGCTTAGAGCGAGGAGACGCCCTGTCCAGCTTAAGGCGTGTATCGCACCCCGAATTCGGCCTTCCGAATACTAGGGGCTTGGCCAAAATCTAAAATTATAGAATTCTATGGCTAAGTGAGAGTGATAACGCATTATAGTCTGATTGCCTTGTTCGTTGTGCTGAGCACCTCCCTCGAAGGACCCAACAATGGGAACAAGAGTGCTCAGGTTTATCCCGAACACCCCAGCACTTGTGGCGTGGGGGCGGAAGCCGACGACTAGCCATCTCTCAGATTTGATAAACAGCCGAACAGAAGGTAATATTTTAAATTCAAACAAGCGTTGCATAGCGCATATGAACAAGTTTTCATAAATACAGGATTACACGAGCAAGTTTACTCGAATATTATATCTTTCGTACACTCGTCCGCTACGAGACGAGCACCCTTCGGGACACCATCATAGTACATCTCGGGGTGGCGATGCTCCTTGCCCTCCGACGGCCCTTCCTTAATCAGCTTCACGGCGTCCACACGGGCAAAATCCCGGCATGCACCTTCGATGCAGACGGACCGCTTGATGACTTCCAGCCGTGGGCAGGCATCCACAAGCCACCTCACCAGGCCGAAGTAGCTGTTGGGAAGGGCGTTGCCAGGCCACATCTGGACTATAAAGCCCTTCATGGCCTGTTCGGCCGCCTTGTGCAGCTCGACCAGTTGCTTCAGCTGGTCGCTCAGAGGCATCGGGTGTTCGGTCCCAGTATACTGAGACCAGAACAGCTTCTCCGTTGAGCTTCCCTCCTCGGCCTGGTAAAACTGTGCGGCATCCGACACGCTGCGGGGCAAATCTGCGAATGCTCCTAGAGAGCTCCGGATTCGGGTAACTAACAGGTAATTTACTTTCACATGCTTGCTTTGCATATAGAATGCCTTACCCGCCGCTATCTTCTATATCGCATCAATCTCCTGGAGGGCCTTTTGGGCTTCGGCCTTGGCATTCTTTGCGCTCTCGAGGGCCGCGGCAAGCTCAGACTCTCGTGTCTTCAAGTCAAGCTCCAACGCCTCGTGCTTCATCACGAGAGCGTGGAGCTCTTGCTGCACCTCGCCCACCCGTGCCCCGTGCCTTTCCCGCTCGGTGCGCTCCTTGGCCGCTTTGTTTTCGGCATCAGATAGCGCTTGCTTCAGGGTCGCCACCACGTTCGTGGCCCCTGGCAAATTTACGATGATCCTGTCATTTTGCAATCGCATTCTTTTTATACATATCCATAGACTAGGAACTACTTACCTTTGTTCTCCTCGAGCTGCCTCTTGGCAAGGCCGAGCTCGTCCTTGGACCCTTTAAGGTCCTGCTTCAGTGCTGCGACCTCCGCAGTCAGTGCGGCAGAGGCCAGCAGCGAAGCCTGCATACGCATATTGACATACTTATATTAGACTCCTGTGATATTGTTTGATCCTCCGTTCGGCTTTTCTTTGTGAACACCGAACATAGCATCAGGGGCTACTGTCTATGTGGTAATATTTTTCCTATATTTCAAAAACTTACCTCAAAGCCTGTTAGAAGGCTGGCACAGGCTTCAGTCAGTCCGCTCTTGGCGGACTGAACCTTCTGGACCACCGCACTCATAATAGTGTGGTGCTCTTTGTCGATGGAAGCACTTCGAAGCGCTCCCAGTAGATTGTCCGGTGCCTCTCGATGGACAGAGGTCACCGGCACAAGCGTCTTGCCCTTTTGGAAGGAGGCCGCCTGCCTGAGTCCGGAACCACTGGAGGTTCCGGCGCGGTGTTCGGCCGAGGGCCGAACTCGGAGCCCTCGGGAGCCTTGCTCCCTCTGCTCCCGGAATTCGGGAGGTCGCCTCGAGGCGCCTCCGGGACTGTCTCCCCTCGACCCGGTGTCTCTTGAGACAATACCTCGGCATTGTCCGTAGGGCAAGGGGAGGTGGCGGTCGGAAGTGGATCGCTATCCATATCCGACGAGCCCAGGGAGCCGTCCGACGATACGTCGATACGGGCTCGTGGCGGTCTGCATAATCATAATTCAGTGTTAGGAGAAGCGGTGCGACAAAGGTATGCTATGAATTACTCTGGCATCCGAATACTTACGACTTCGCCAGGGGCTTGGCCCTGAGCAGCCACTCGTCTTCGCCTTCGGCGGCGGTGGTGGAGTAGTCCGGAAGGAGGGTCCTTCCCTTCTTGGACCCTTCGCCCCCCCCCCCCCCGTTGGGGGGGCCTTCCTTTTCTTGTCTCCCCCGACTGGAGGGGGAGCATCTTCATCTTCCTCCTCGTCTTCGGGGGAGGAGTGCGTTGCGGAGTTATCGGACGATGAGTCTGACAACACCTCGCGTTGGGAACTCTTTCAGGTTCCCTTGCCCTTCTTGGTCTTCTCCGGCACCTTGTAAGGAGCCGGAGTCAGCATCTCCGTTAGGAGAGCGTCCGCAGTGTCTTCGGGCAGAGGGGTCGGACGGTTGATTTGCCCCGACATCTCCACCCAGTCCTGTCAAAGGCATGGAGCTCAGACCCTGCACATGATTAAGCTAGGGGAAATAAAATATCCTACCAGATGTATAGAACTCACCGAATGTGCTCGGCGCTTCACGCTTAGCCCGCGGTCCTCGGTGAGAGAGGGAGGGACCTCGGCGCCCTTGAACAGCACCCTCCAGACATCTTTGTGCATCGTGTCAAAGAGCTCGCTCAGAGTCTGGTGCTGGGCCGGTTCGAACTCCCACAAGTCGAAATCATGTTGTTGACACGGGAGGATCCGGCGGATGAGCATGACCTGGACTATGTTGACAAGCTTGAGCTTCTTGCTTGCCATATTATGGATACATTTCTGGAGTCCGTCCATCTCCATCGATGAACCCCAGGACAGGCCCTTCTCTTTTCAGGAGGTGAGCCGTGCGGGGATTCCGGATCGAAACTCGGGGGCAGCCACCCAGTTGGTGTCGCGCGGCTCGGTGATGTAGAACCACACCGATTGCCACCCCTTTATGGTCTCCATGAAGGAGCCTTCGAGCCATATAACATTGGGCATCTTGCCCACCATGGCTCCTCCGCATTCTGCTTGTTGGCCTCCCACCACCTTCGGCTTGATATTGAAGGTCTTTAACCACAGGCCGAAGTGGGGCCGGATGCGGAGGAAAGCCTCACACACGACTATGAACGCCGAAATGTTGAGGATGAAGTTCAGGGCCAGATCGTGGAAGTCCAGCCCGTAGTAGAACATGAGACCATGGATGAATGGATGGAGGGGAAACCCCAGTCCGCGAAGGAATTGATGGAGGAAAACTACCCTCTCGTGAGGTTCAGGGGTAGGAACGATCTGCCCCGCAGCGGGCAACCGATGCGCGATATTCGCGGCTAAGTATCCGGCTCCGCGCAACTTCTTGATGTCCGTAATGGAGGAAGCCATCCATTTTCCTCCCGCTTCGGACATGATTGGAGAAGGTTGAGGGGAAGGATGTGGACTTGGGCGTTGGAGCTCGAGTGCGCAAGAATGGATGGGCAAGGAGGAAGAAGGCGTGGGTAGAAAAAGGTTAAACCTTGTCTGTCGGTGTCAAAACCGGCGGATCTCGGGTAGGGGGTCCCCAACTGTGCGTCTAGGCTGGATGGTAACAGGAGGCAGGGGACACGATGTTTTACCCAGGTTCGGGCCCTCTTGATGGAGGTAAAACCCTACGTCCTGCTTGATTAATATTGATGATATGGGTAGTACAAGAGTAGATCTACCACGAGATCAGAGACGCTAAACCCTAGAAGCTAGCCTATGGTATGATTGTATGTTATGGTTGTTGTCCTACAGACTAAAACCCTTCGGTTTATATAGACACCGGAGAGGGTTAGGGTTACACAAGGTCGGTTACAAAGGAGGAGATATCCATATCCGTATTGCCTAGCTTGCCTTCCACGCCAAGTAGAGTCCCATCCGGAAACGGGACGAAGTCTTCAATCTTGTATCTTCATAGTCTAACAGTCCGGCCAATGGAGATAGTCCAGCTGTCCGGAGACCCCCTAATCCA
The DNA here is from genome assembly GCF_003073215.2 of Triticum urartu. Lineage (NCBI taxonomy): Eukaryota > Viridiplantae > Streptophyta > Magnoliopsida > Poales > Poaceae > Triticum > Triticum urartu. Next base: position 676,581,073 of record NC_053023.1, read on the forward strand.
GGACTCCCTCAGTAGCACCTGAACTAGGCTTCAATGATGATGAGTCCGACGCGCAGTATTGTCTTCGGCATTGCAAGGAGGGTTCCTTCTCCGAATACATCACAAAGGAATTTGAATACGAGGATAGTGTCCGACCCTGCAAAATAAGTTCCACATTCCACCGTAGAGAGAATAATATTTTCGCAGATCTAATTTGTTGGCTTGTTTTGGCAGCATGACGTTATGTCATGGCCCGGTGATTATTCGAACCGTTTCTTTTAACCAGCCCCGCACATAACGCGAGGCAGTTTTTTAGACACGTCTTGTCAAAGAAGAGATCGTGTCCCCTTATTACAGGATTCTCATCAATACGGGCGTGGGTAACCCAACCGCGCCATCAATTGCGGCGCTTGGGGGATAAGCGAGTTTTACCAGGCAAGTGGGGACGCTTAGTTTCGTCCACCCATATAAAGGGATAAGGATTCACCTTTCTATCCATGCCTTCTTCCTCCTTTGCTAATCCGTTTTCGCACACTCGAGCTCTAGCGCCCAAGCCCACACTTCCGCCTCAACCTTCTCCAACCATGTCCGGAGCAGGAGGCATGTGGATGGTCTCCTCCGTCACGGAGGGAGACATCAAGAAACTGAGGAGAGCCAGATACCTGCCCCACGACATCGCGCACTGGCTCCCCTATGAGGGGCAGCTCATCCCCACCCCCAGGCCCCACGAGAGGGTAGTATTCCTCACCCATTTCCTCCGCGGACTGGGATTCCCTCTCCATCCCTTCGTCCGGGGGCTCATGTTTTATTACGGCCTGGATTTCCACGATCTGGCCCCGAACTTCATCCTCAACATCTCGACGTTTATCGTCGTGTGCGAGACCTTCCTCCGCATCAAGCCCCACTTCGGCTTATGGCTGAAGACCTTCTGTCAAGCCGAAGGTGGTGGGCGGCCGCCAGGCGGACTGCGGAGGCGCCATGGTGGGCAAGATGCCCAACATAACATGGCTCGAGGGCTCCTTTGTGGAAACCATAAAGGGGTGGCAATCGGGGTGGTTCTATATCACCGAGCCGCGCGACCCTACATGGGCAGCGGCCCCCGAGTTCCGATCTGGCATCCCCACACGGCTCACCTCCTGGAAAGAGAAGGGCATGTCCTGGGGTAATTCAAAAGAGCTGACCGGACTCCAAACATGTATTCAAAACATGGTGGACAAGAAGCTCAAGCTTGTCAACATAGTCCAAGTCATGCTCATCCGCCGGATACTCCCGTGCCAACAACGGGAGTTCAACTTGTGGGAGTTCAATCCGGCGCACCACCAAACTCTGAACAAGCTCTTTGACACGACTCATGAAGACGCCTGGAGGGTGCTGTTCAAAACTGCCGAGGTCCCCCCCCCTATTACGGAGGATCGCGGATTCAGCGCGAAGCGCCAAGCCAGTGCGGTAAGCTGCTCTACCTTTCACAGGATACTTATTTTTTCATATAGATTGACTCCATGCGGGATCTAAACTCCCGTACCTTTGACAGGACTGGCAGAAGATGGCCGGACAGATCGACTGTCCGACTCCTTTGCCCGAAGGCCCCGCAGACGCTCTTCTGGCGAAGATGTTGACTCCGGCCCCTTATAAGGTGCCGGAGAAGACCAAGAAGGCCAAGGGAACTCGAAAGAGTTCCCGACGCCAGGCGTCGTTGGACTCACCATCCGATGACTCTGTGGCGCACTCTTCCCCCGAAGACGAGGAAGAAGAAGAAGAGGATGCTCCCCCACCGACTGGGAGAGACAAGAAAAGGAAGGCCGCCCCAACTTGGGAGGCCGGAGGGTCCAAGAATGGAAGGACTCTCCTTCCGGACAGCTCCACCGCCGCCGACGAAGGCGAAGACGAGTGGTTGCCCAGGGCCAAGCCCCCGGGGAGATCGTAAGTATTCGGATACCAAAGTAACCCATAGGATTCCTTTGTTACACTATTTTCCCTAATGCCGAACACAATTATGCAGGCCGCCCCGAGCCAGTATCGATGTATCATCGGACGGCTCCTTGGGCTTGTCGGACATGGATAGCGATCCAGTCCCGACCGCCACCTCCCCTCATCCTGCCGACGACGCCGAGGTGTTGCCTCAAGAGGCACCGGATCAAGGGGAGACAGTCCCGGAGGCGCCTCAAGGCGACCTTCCGGACTCTAGGAGCCGAGGGGACGGGGCCCCCGAGAGCTCCGAGTTTGTCCCTCAGCCGAACACTGCGCCGGACCCTCCAGCGGTTCCAGGCTCGGGCAGGTGGCCTCCTTCTAAGAGGGGAAAGACGCCTGTGCCGGTGACCTCTGTCCATCTAGAGGTGCTGGACAATCTGCTGGAAGCGCTTCGCAGCGCTTCCATCGACGAGGAGCACCACACTATCATGAGTGCGGTGATCCAGAAGGTTCAGTCCGCCAAGAGCAGATTGACTGAAGCCTGTGCTAGCCTTCTAACAGGCTTCGAGGTAAGTGCTTCAAAAGGTAGTAGAAATATTACCGCATAGACAGTAGCCCCTGATGCTTTGTTCGGTGTTCACAAAGAAAAGACGAACAGAGGATCAAATAATATCGCAGGAGTCTAATATAAGTATGTCGATATGCATATGCAGGCTTCGCTACTGGCGTCCGCCGCACTGACTGCGGAGGTCGCCGTACTGAAGCAGGACCTCGAGGGGTCTAGGAAAGAGCTCGGCCTTGCTAAGAGGCATCTCGAGGAGAACAAGGGTAAGTAGTACCCCGTCTATAGATATGTATATATGAAAAAGGACGTGATTGCAAAATGACACGATCATCGTATGTTTGCCAGGGGCCACGACCGAGGTGGCGATCCTGAAGCAAGCGCTAACCAAGGCCGGAGATAAAGCGGCCAAGGAGCGCACCGAACGAGAGAAGCACGAGGCTCGGGTGGGCGAGGTGCAGCAAGAGCTCCAAGCTCTCGTGACGAAGCACGAGGCGTTGGAGCTTGACTCGAAGACGCGAGAGTCTGAGCTTGCCGTGGCCCTTGAGAGCGTGAAGAGTGCCAAGGCCGAGGCCCAGAAGGCCCTCCAAGAGATCGACGCTATGAAGAAGATAGCGGCGGGTAAGGCTTTCTATATGCAAAGCAAGCATGTAAAAGTAAATTACTGATTACTTACCCCAATCCGGAGCTCTTCAGGAGCATTTGCAGATTCGCCCCGCAGTGTGTCCGATGCCGCACAATTTTACCAGGCTGAGGACGGAAGCTCGACGGAGAAGTTATTCTGGTCTCAGTATGCTGAGGCCGAACATCCGGTGCCAATGAGCGACCAGCTGAAGCAAATGGTCAAGCTACATAAGGCGGCCGATCAGGCCATGAAGAGCTTTATAGTCTGGTTGTAGCCTGGCGATGCCCTTCTGAACAGTTTCTTCGGCCTGGTGAGGCGGCTTGTGGATGCTTGCCCGTGGCTGGAGGTCGTCAAGCGATCTGTCTGCATTGAAGGTGCACGCCGGGCTTTCGCCCGTGTGAAATTGCAGTGGGTCAAGCTAGACTCCGTGAAGCTGATCAAGGAGGGGTCGCCAGAGGGCAAGGATCACCGCCACCCCGAGATGTACTACGAGGGTGTTCTGCCGGGTGCCCGTCTCATCGCAGACGAGTGTTCAAAAGATGTAATATTTGAGTAAACTTGCTCGTTTTATCCTGTATTTATGAAAACTTGTTTCATATGCGCTATGCAACGCTTGTTTGAATTTAAAATATTACCTTCTGTTTGGCTGTTTATCCAATCTGAGAGATGGCTAGTCCTCGGCTTCTGCCCCCATGCCACGAGTGCTGGGGTGTTCGGGATAAACCTGAGCACTCTTGTTCCCATATTTGGGTCCTTCGAGGGAGGTGCCCAGCACAACGAACAGGGCAACCGGACTAATAATGCTTTATCACTCTCACTTAGCCATAGAATTCTATAATTTTAAATTTCATCGAAGCCCCTGGTATTCGGAAGGCCGAATTCGGGGCGCGATACACGCCTGTAAGCCGGACAGGGCCGGCCCCTCGCCCTAAGCGGCATAAGTCTTTAGGGACTCGAAAAACCTCGCCGAACAGCAACCAGTCTCTCGCCTTATCATGACAGTCAGTTTTAGCTTTCTCTACTGAGGTGCTAAGCCCGGCAGAGCCGGGGCACAATCGCAGTAGTTCTCCTAGCGCTACCTTAGCCGATAGAGCGGAACGTAAGGTACCAAAACATAGGAGCCGGGCAAACCCAACATTTGACCAAAGACATGATTCGGAGCTGATGCATATAATGCTATAAGTTCGGGGTGCCGCACTTGTGAAAGTGTTCGGACTTTTCACACCGCATTGTGGGGTACGCAAGCCCCTGGTGTATTGGCCGTACCAGAGTGTACGGTTGCAAGGCGTCATTAATGAACACACACACATATATATATATAACAAGAATGCAATAATAGTCGTAATGTCATGCATTGTTTATTAAAAAATTGCGTTAAAGCAGAGTGATACAGATAGTGCGATAAGCAAAGAGTAGGACTATGTCCCTTCCAAGGGCAAGCTGAGGAATGATATTAAATTGAATATTTCACTCGTTACTGTAATCAACCTGGGAATTTCATGGTATAACGTAGCTGTCTGCCTCCTTGGTTGCTGCATCATGTGTTCGGCAACAGTGCTGCCGGACAGTGTTTCCAAAGATTAAGGTCCTGAAAGAAAAAGAAAAATAACCAAACGGGAAGCCCCTAGTGCGGTTTAGGCCGCATTTTGGGGCGTGCCGCAGTTGTTCCCCCCTCCCCACCTGTGCCCATGGTATTTTTAATGCGTAATTATGTACGCGCGCACGAGTTTCGCCGCTGGGCTGGGATTGGGGTGGCCGCCGTATTGCTACGCGAGCTCAGATCGCGCCAGGCGGTCTATTTGCCAATTGCCCCGAGCGCGCTTGAAGGTGTCCGGGCTTTGAAGCGCCGAACTGGTTGATTGCCTTGAGAGGTTTCTTTGCGCTTCTGCTGCGAGGGCCACGGTGTGCTCCTCTGTTCGGAGAGAGCGCTCTGTGTTTCCATTGACTCTAATAACTCCGCGAGGTCCTGGCATCTTGAGCTTGAGGTATGCATAATGCGGTACCACATTGAATCTAACGAATGCGATTCCCCCGAGCAGCACGTGATAACCACTTCGGAACGGGACTATATCGAAGATTAACTCTTCGCTTCGGAAATTATACAGGGATCCGAAGACCACTTCCAGTGTAATTGAGCCTGTGCAATGGGCCTCTACACCTGGAATGACGCCCTTAAAGGTCGTTTTTATGGGTTTGATCCTTGAGGGTCTATACCCATTTTGCGCACCGTGTCCTGATAAAGCAAGTTCAGGCTGCTGCCGCCGTCCATAAGGACTCGAGTGAGGTGAAATCCATCGATGATTGGGTCTAGGACCACTCCGGCGAATCCGCCATGACGGATACTAGTGGGGTGGCCCCTACGATCGAAGGTGATCGAGCAGGAGGACCAAGGGTTGAACTTTGGGGCGAGTGGCTCCAACGCATATATGTCCCTGAGCGCACGCTTCCGCTCCCTCTTGGGGATGTGGGTTGCGTATATCATGTTCACCGTCCGCACTTGCGGGGGAAACCTCTTCTGTCCTCCAATGTGCGGCTGCCAGGGCTCCTCCTCGTCATCGCTATGCGGTCCCTTGTCCTTGTTTTCGGCAATTAACTTGCTGGCCTGCTTGAACACCCAACAATCCCTGTTGGTGTGATTGGCTGGCTTGTCTGGGGTGCCGTGTATTTGACACGAGCGATCGAGTATACGGTCCAAGCTGGACGGACCCGGCGTACTTTGTTTGAATGGCTTTTTCCGCTGACCGGGTTTAGAGCCTTTGAATCCGGCATTGACTGCCGTATCCTCAGTATTTTTGCTGTTAATGCGGTGCTTATGCTTGTTGCGACATGACCTACTATTGCCGTCCTTGGTGTCTGAGGTACGTGGTTCTTTGATATGTTATTACTGCAAGCCAGCCAGCTGTCTTCTCCCGCACAAAAGCGGGTCATGAGTGTCGTGAGAGCTGCCATAGATTTCGGCTTTTCCTGACCAAGGTGCCGGGCTAGCCACTCGTCTCGGATGTTGTGCTTGAAAGCCACTAAGGCCTCCGCATCCGGACAGTCGACGATTTGATTTTTCTTTGTAAGGAACCGAGTCCAGAATTGTCTGGTAGATTGTTCTGGCTGCTGAATTATGTGGCTCAAATCATCGGCGTCTGGTGGTCGCACATAAGTGCCCTGAAAGTTGTCGAGGAATGCGGCTTCCAGATCTTCCCAACAGCTAATGGAGTCCGCTGGCAAGCTGTTAAGACAATGCCACGCTGGTCCTTTCAGCTTTAGTGGGAGGTATTTGATGGCGTGTAAGTCATCGTCGCAGGCCATGTGGATGTGGAGGAGGAAATCCTCAATCCATACTGCGGGATCTGTTGTGCCGTCGTATGATTCAATATTTACAGATTTGAAACCTTCTGGGAATTGATGTTCCATTACTTCGTCTGTGAAGCATAAGGGGTGTGCGGCGCCTCTGTATTGGGCTATATCGCGACGCAGCTCGAATGGGTCTTGCCCGCTGTGTTCGGCCCGGTCGGATTTGCTTCTGTATCCGGCGTGGCGTTTGTCGTCTCGTAGAGTGGTGCGCCCTCGTGATCCGTAGATCGATCTTGAATGCTTTGCCTTGTCCTCCAATATGTCTCGCAGGTCTGGCGTATCTCCCCATGCCTTTTTATTTGAATGGCGTTGGGGTGGAGGCTGAGCTTTTGGCTGGAATGCCTCTCTATCGCGGCCACGAGGTGGCCGATCAGCCGTATCATACGCTTCTTCCTCCAGTCTGGGTAGTAACCTGCGCCTTGGGTAACTCTTGGAGGGGCGCTCAAGTTTATATTCCTCGGCCGCGAGGACTTCGGTCCATTTTTCAGCTAGCATATCTTGATCAGCTTGAAGCTGCTGCTGCTTTTTCTTTAGGCTATTTGCCGTGGCCATAAGCCGGCGCTTGAAGCGCTCTTGTTCGACGGGATCCTCTAGGATGGCGAACTCATCGTCGCCGAGGCTTGCCTCGTCTTCGGAGGGGGGATGTAATTGTCATCCTCCTCCTCTCCATCTGCCGCTCTCTCAGGAGAGCTGGCTCCTCCATCCTCCTGCTCTAAATCTTGCTGGAGGGGTTTGTTGTTTTCTTCGGCACTATCCGGAGTGTTATTATCTCCTGTGCCGGTATCACCACTTTTGCTTTGGCGGGACTTAGCGCGACGCCGCTGATGTCGGTGTTTGGGTTGCTTCTTGGAGGGGTCATCCTCCGCTATCCCGTCGCCATTGCCTTCTTTGGGTGTATCCACCATGTATATGTCATATGACGAGGTGGCTTTCCAGTGCCCTATAGGTGCTGGTTCATGTTCGTCTCCTACATCGTCGTCCATACCGTCGATGTCTTCGGAGTCGAAGTCGAGCATGTTGGTTAAATAATCGACAGTGGCTACAAAGTGGGTGGTGGGTGGGCGTCGAATTTCTTCGTCATCTGCATCCCAATCCTATTGGCCATAATCCGGCCAGGGCTCTCCTAACAAAGAGACAGACCTTAGTGAATGTAGAATGTCGCCGAAGGGCGAGTGCTGAAAGATATCTGTGGCGGTGAATTCCATGATCGGCGCCCAATCGGATTCGATTGGCAGGGGCGCGGGCAGTTCGGAGTCAGAAAAAGAGTCCGGCACCTTGGAGTCACGGGCTGCGCAGAGGATTATGCTGGTGTTCGGCTCGATCGCCGTTGAGATTGCAGCCCCTGAGGCGGTGTCTAACCACCCATCCTCGATTGGCGCAGTTGGCTCCGAACTAAGGGTTGGAGCTGATGCAGGCGCGGCCTCTGGGGTACTGTTTGGCGGCAGAGCTAGGTAATACCCATCGTGACGGTGCGGCGCGCCTGACTGTGGCTCGAATCCGTCGAAGATCAAGTCTCCGCGGATGTCGGCCGTGTAGTTCAAACTTCCAAATCTGACCTAATGGCCAGGGGCGTAGCTTTCAATCTGCTCCAGATGGCCAAGCGAATTAGCCTGCAGTGCAAAGCCGCCGAATACGAAGATCTGTCCAGGGAGAAAAGTCTCACCTTGGACCGCATCGCCATCGATGATAGTAGGAGCCATCAAGCCTAATGGCGATGACACAAAGGAACTCTCAATGAAAGCACCAATGTCGGTGTCAAAACCGGTGGATCTCGGTTAGGGGGTCTCGAACTGTGCGTCTAGGCCGGATGGTAATAGGAGGCAGGGGACACGATGTTTTACCCAGGTTCGGGCCCTCTTGATGGAGGTAAAACCTTATGTCCTGCTTGATTAATATTGATGATATGGGTAGTACAAGAGTAGATCTACCACGAGATCAGAGAGGCTAAACCCTAGAAGCTAGCCTATGGTATGATTGTATGTTATGGTTGTTGTCCTACGGACTAAAACCCTTCGGTTTATATAGACACTGGAGAGGGTTAGGGTTACACAAGGTCGGTTACAAAGGAGGAGATATCCATATCCGTATTGCCTAGCTTGCCTTCCACGCCAAGTAGAGTCCCATCCGGACATGAGACGAAGTCTTCAATCTTGTATCTTCATAGTCTAACAGTCCGGCCAATGGAGATAGTCCGGTTGTCCGGAGACCCCCTAATCCAGGACTCCCTCATTGTCCCTTTATAAAGGCGGCCGAAACTATGCGCCCCCACTGGCCTGGTAAAACTTGCTTATCCCCCAAACGCCGTAATCGATGGCGCGGTTGGGTTACCCACGCCCGTATTGACGAGAATCCCGTAATAAGGGGAACATGATCTCTGCTTTGACAGGACGTGTCAAGAAACTGCCTCGCGTTATGTGCGGGGCTAGTTAAAGGAAACGGTTCGAATAATCACCGGGCCATGGCATAAGGTCATGTTGCCAAAACAAGTCAGCAGATTAGATTTGTGGAAATATTATTCTCTCTACGGTGGTATGTGGAACTTATTTTGCAGGGTCGGACACTATCCTTGTATTCAAATTCTTCCGTGGTGTATTCGGAGGAGGAACCCGCCTTGCAATGTCAAAGACAATATTGCGTGTCGGACTCATCATCATTGAAGCCTGGTTTAGGGGCTACTGAGGGAGTCCTGGATTAGGGGGTCTCCGGACAGCCGGACTATATCCTTTGGCCGGACTGTTGGACTATGAAGAGACAAGATTGAAGACTTCGTCTCGTATCCGCATAGGACTCTACTTGGCGTGGAAGGCAAGCTAGGCAGTACGGATATGTATATCTCCTCCTTTGTAACCGGCCTTGTGTAACCCTAGCCCCTTCCGGTGTCTATATAAGCCGGAGGGTTTTAGTCTGTAGGACAACATACAATCATACCATAGGCTAGCTTCTAGGGTTTAGCCTCTCCGATCTCGTGGTAGATCAACTCTTGTAATACTCATATCATCAAGAATAAATCAAGCAGGACGTAGGGTTTTACCTCCATCAAGAGGGCCCGAACCTGGGTAAAACATCGTGTCCCCTGCCTCCTATTACCATCCGCCTTAGACGCACAGTTCGGGACCCCCTACCCGAGATCCGCCGGTTTTGACACCGACACCAGGTTCAGGGGCTACTGAGGGAGTCCTGGACTAAGGGGTCCTCGGGCGTCCGGCCTGTTAGCCATGGGCTGGCCTGATGGGCTGTGAAGATACGAAGACAGAAGACTGCACCCGTGTCCAGATGGGACTCTCATTGGCATGTAAGGCAAGCTTGGCAACCAAATATGTAGATTCCTTTCTTTGTAACCGACCTTGTGTAACCCTAGATCCTCCCGATGCTTATATAAACCGGAGGACTTAGTCCGGAGGGGGGAGATTCATTATCATAGCCATACCATCTAGACCTCTAGGGTTTAGCAATTACGATCTTGAGGTAGATCAACTCTTGTAGTACTCGTATTCATCAATATCAATCAAGCAGGACATAGGGTATTACCTCCATAGAGAGGGCCCGAACCTGGGTAAACATCGTGTTCCCTGTCTCCTGTTACCATCGACCTTAGACGCACAGTTCGGGACCCCCTACCCGAGATCCGTCGGTTTTGACACCGACAACGATCAAGGCCAAGACCAGCCGTTTACCGGGCGTTGGACGCCCACCTCCACATATGACGTGTATATGGTGGACACACCCAAAGAGGATGATGTCTACGGTAGGAAGGATCCGGTTGAGGATAAGCCTGCTGAAGCACCTCCAAAGCGTCAACGCCAACGGCGTCGCTCAAAATCGCGTCGCGGCAAAGACAGCAACACCGGCACCGGAGACGATAACACTCCAAAGGATGCCGAAGACCCCGTCGAGCCCACATCCGAACAAGACGATGTGGAGGAGGGGCAAGTTAACCCTGACGACCCGGTCGAGGATTCGGAGGACAGTAATTATCTATCGCTCTCCGAAGACGATGTGAGCCTCAGCGACGAAGACTGTATCGTGCCAGAGGAACCACTCAAGCAAGAGCGCTTTAAGCGCCAACTATTTGCCACTACAAGAAGCCTTAAAAAGTAGCAGCAATGGCTCCAAGCCGAACAAGATACGCTCAACGACTGATGGACTGAGGTCCTAGCTGCCAAAGAATATGGCCTTCAGCGCCCAACAAAGAGTATTCCGAGGCGTCAGCTATTACCACAATTTGACGACGAGGCCGTTGAGCCCATACCATCAAGACACAACCGCGCTGATGAACCAGACCGGCCACCATGCGGGCGAGATAAAGCGGTAACCTACGCCGAACACCAACCTGCACCACCACGCGGGCGAGATAAAGCGGCAACCTACGCCGAACACCAACCCGCACCACCTCGCCGTAAGGGCAGAGAGACAGCGGCTCCAGGATACACCTACAACCTACAAAAGGACCTAGACAATAGAGCAGGTGAAGCCAGATCAATCTATGGGTCAAGGGGGTGTGCCCCAACGTGAGAAGACGGCCATCAGGCCTGGCACGATAGGCACAACTTCACACGAGCCGAAAATTGCATACGAACGTCATCCTAACTCCGCCGAGACATCAGTAGATACAGAGGTGCTGCACACCCCCTATGCTTTACTGATGAGGTAATGGAGCATCAGTTCCCATAAGGGTTCAAACCCGTAAACATCGAATCATACGACGGCACGACATATCTCGCGGTATGGATCGAATATTTCCTTCTCCATATCCACATGGCACGCGGTGACGATCTCCGTGCCATCAAATACCGTCCCTTAAAACTAAAAGGGCCAGCAATACATTGGCTAAATAGCCTCCCAGAGAACTCCATTGGTAGCTGGGAGGACCTGGAAGATGCCTTCAGAGACAACTTCCAAGGTACCTATGTCCGGCCTCCGGACGCCGACGGCCTCAGCCACATAGTCCAGCAACCCGGAGAGTCATCCCAGAAACTCTGGACCAGGTTCTTAATTAAAAAGAACCAAATTGTCGACTGTCCGGACATCGAATCCCTTGCAGCCTTTAAACACAGCATCCGCGACGAGTGGCTCGCCTGACACCTCGGCCAAGAAAAACCGAAGTCCATGGAAGCCCTCACCGCCCATATGACCCGCTTTTGCTTGGGAGAAGATAGATGGATCGCTCGTAGAAGCAACAGCACCAGCGATCCTGGCACCTTCGAAGCCAGAGATGGCAACGACAAGCCACGACGCAACAAACACAAGTGTCGAAGCAACACCGAAGATACCGAAGACACGGCGGTCAACGCCGGATTCAGTGGTTCTAATTCGGTCAGCGGAAGAAACCATTCAAAGGAAACAAATATGGTACATCTAGCCTGGACCAAATACTAGATCGGCCTTGCCAGATTCGTGGCACCCCTGGCAACCTTGCCAATCATAGCAACATAGATTGTTGGGTCTTCAAACAGGCCGGTAAGCTAAAAACCGGACATAAGGGGAAAGGGCCGCCTAGCAAGGATGATGATGAAGAGCCTCACCCACCGAACACAGGGGGGCAGAAGAAATTTTCCCCCGAGGTCAAAACGGTGAATATGATATACGTCACTCACATCCCCAAGCGGGAGCGCAAGCACGCATTAAGGGACGTCTATGCAATAGAGTCAGTCGCCCCAAAATTCAATCCATGGTCAGCGTGTCCGATCACTTTCGATCGCAGAGACCACCCAACCAGTATCTGTCATGGAGGTTCGGCAGCATTGGTCCTTGATCCAATTATTGACAAATTCCACCTCACGCGCGTCCTTATGGATGGCTGCAGCCTTAACATGCTTTATCAGTACACTGTCCGAAAAATGGGCATTGATCCGTCAAGGATCAAGCCCACTAAAACATCCTTTCAAGGAGTTATACCCGGTGTTGAGGCCTGTTATACAGGGTCCATCACGCTGGAAGTAGTCTTTGGTTCACCGGATAATTTCCGCAGCAAAGACTTGATCTTCGACATCGTCCCCTTCCGCAGTGGCTATCATGCACTACTCGGATGAACCGCTTTCGCCCGCTTTAATGCGGTCCCGCATTATGCTTACTTAAAGCTCAAAATGCCCGGACCCCGCAGTGTTATAACAGTCAATGGAAACATGGAGCGCTCCCCCCGTACTGAGGAGCACACTGCGGCTCTCGCAGCTTAGCTACAGGGTGGCCTTATCAAGCCGAATACTACATCGGCAGTCAAGCCACCGGACACTGTCAAACGAGTCTGGTCTGCCCTGCAGAATGACTGTCCGGCTCGTCAAGAGCTAGATTAGCAATTCAGCCTCCATCATAGCCCCAACTGGATTGCGGAATATGTACCACGCATACATAACTACGCACTAAAGGTACCATGGGCAAGGACGAAGGCATATTAAAGTCCACAATACGGCTCAATCCTACCTGGACCCTCATATTCTTCCTTTCTTTTTCCTATTTTTATTTTTCCAGGTTCTTTACAACCCACTTCACTTTTCGATGGTACCAAGGGCCCTTTTCCAAGCCCCTTAAGTGTACTTGATCGTTCATCCTCTCAAAGGATCACACATCAAGGCGAAAAGCAGCGCAGACATGCGGTAGAGTATCCAAAGGATCTTCAAGATCACCTTTTCATTTTTAGGACCTGTATGTAGCTTTCCCTTGTTCTCGGCATGTAAAATAGCCTCGAGGCCTATGGCATCCTCCATAAAAATACATCTTGACGTATCAATCAGACTATAATGGAAACAGTTTTCGCCCAACCAATTCAGTCTTGGCTTATCTCCTAATCTGTATTCCCTCCTTTCGTCTGATTGTCATATACATCGTGGCACGACTTAAATCACCAGGGCTCTACCCAGCCACACTTATTTTTCAAAAAAAGTCCGAACACTTTTATAGTACACTTCGGCGTCCCGAATATGGCGTTATATGCATCGACTCCGAATCATGTCTTTGGTCAATAGTTGGGTTTCCCGGCTCTTGTGGTTACCACCTTATGTTCCGCTTGTTCGGATAAGGTAGTAAAGGGAGAACTACTGCGATTGTGTTTCTGGTTCGCCCGGTTAAACACCTCAGTGGAGAAAGTCAAAAACTGACTGTCATGATACGGCAAGAGCTGGTCAGCTATTCGGTGACTAAGTACAAATCTCTTGTGATTTCTTTCCGTATTATACGAAGGACGGGCTTCCAACCGGTTAGGCGTCTAAAGCACCTAAGTCTGGATAACCGAATAACACCAGGGGCTACGCCTATAATCTCATTGTCAAACTCCTATGGCTAAGTGAGAGTGATAAATCCGCATAATCTGATTGCCTGGTTCGCCGCACTAACACCTCCTTCAACGACCAAAACGTTGGGTTAAGTGTGCTCATGTGCTATTTCGAACACCCCCGTAGTATCTACGTTGGGGATGAAGCCGACGACTGGCAAACTTTCAGATATAGCAAACGGCCGCATAGGAGGAAAATAATCTGAGATAAAAAAAACAAGAAAATATATCATACACAAGTCTTGTTTCATAATACAAAGTTTGGGCAGCCCGGATACATTCATTCAAAAATAATATCCTTTAAACACTGGCCCTCTACAATGCGAGATCCTTCTAGGACTTCATCAAAATACCACTCCGGCGTAAGGTGCTCCTTGCCTGCAGGTGGTTCCTCGGTTGCAAGCTTGGTGGCATTCATTTTCACCCACTGCATTGTGACAAGGGTGTGTCTGAATCACCATTTGATTCACTAATCATGGCACTTCCACTTCAGTACATTATTTGCTATCACATGTACATAATATAAATTGCCACTCTTCTTGCAAATTATTTGCTTAAAATTCTCACTGCAACACGCGGGGTATCATCTAGTAATATGAAATTTTTGGTGCTATAATATAGTTGTGTGTCTTTACTCATTTTGGCATTAAATATTAAACATGACCAGGATCAAGCACATATTCAATAAAAGGGACCTGTTAAACTAAACCCTTCATTGGCTTGGTCTAGTCATGGTGCCACCAAGTTGAAGTTTCCACATGTGCAACCACATTTGCTTGATGTGGGAAGGCCTGAACTTAGTCTATGTGCATGCTCTTATTGGTGTCACCATGCATGTGCCTTATTATGTTCGATTTGAAAAAATGCCTCTCTATCTTTTGTAAATGGTGTCCAGGTGATCTGCACGACGTAGGAAAAGCATTATTCTCTGCTAATACCTGTGGTATAACACTCGTACTTTTTTTTGTCTAGCGTGTAATTGCTAAACTCAAATAGACCAAACGGCTTCGATAATACTATGTTCCATTTGAAAGAGCCTCATCTTGCTTGAACATTTAAGTGATTTCATTACGTTGTTGAAAACTAGTAGATAAATGGAAGTATCTCACCATGAACAAGATGTTTCACTTTGCCATGTTCTCGCCATTAGCAATTAAATGGGCAGGTACAATTTCTAATATGAAGCGACATTAATTAGCTGGACAAAAAAAGGCAAGAGATTGATAATGTAGTGTAAGGTGGATTTGTCTCTATTCATGCTTCTCTCATATGAAAAACACTCCCTCCATTATAAATTAATTGAAATTCAAACTTTGTCTGAAGTTATAGAGTACTACTTTAGTTTTGCCCCCTTTATGCTGAAGGTAAAGTCTAATGTACATGCACGATTTATCTCGGAAGTCAGAAAATCTTTCAACTTGAACGTAGCGTATCTGCCAGGAGGCCTCCAAGACAACATAAAAACAACCGCCCACCCTGGCACCAATGAGCCATATAAATAAAGAAAGTGAACCACAACTTTTTCTCACTGCTTATTAGAACTAATTAGACAGGCACGTTACATGCTTACATTTGAAAGACATGACGAACGACCCACAAGGGCTGCAAAACCATACTTGTACGTACGTGCCATTGAGCCAATATTGTCGCGCTGCCACTGCAGGCCAGAAGCGGCTAGGGCGGAGTGCCATACCCCAAATCCTCCGAGCTCGGGCTCGTCGGTCGTGCACCACTGGACACTCTGGTTGCAGGCGGTGGAGGGATACTGACAGTCGTCTGCTGCTTAGGCGTTAGCAGCGCCTCTGCACCACCACTGGAAACTCTGTCTGTGCGCGGCGGTGGCAGGTAAAAGCCTGTGATCGAGCGAAGATCTGGCGCTGATGGTGTGTGTGCGCCACCGGACACTCTGGTTGAAGGCAGTGGAGGGCAGCTGTCATTCTTGTGGCCCTCTGCTGTTGGTGGCGTGCTTGCATCACCAGTGGAAACTCTGGCTGCGGGTGGCGGTGGAAGAGAAAAACCCGTGATCTGGGGAAGGTCTGGCGCTGGCGGCGTGTGTGCACCACCAGACACTTCGGATGCAGATGGTGGAGGGCAGCTGGCATTCATGTGGCCCTCTGGCGTCGGCGGTCCGCTTGCACCACCACCAGAAACTCTGGCTGCGGGTGGCGATGGAAGAGAGAAGCCCGTGATCGGGGGAAGGTCTGGCGCTGGTGGCGTGTGTGTACCACCGGATGCCCTGGTTGCAGATGATGGAGGGCAACTGGCATTCATGTGGCCCTCTGGCATCGGCGGCACACTTGCACCACCATCGGAAACTCCGGCTGTGGGTGGCGGTGAAAGAGAAAAGCCCGTGATCGAGGAAAGGTGTGGCGCTGGCGGTGCGTGTGCACCACCGGATGCTCTGGTTGCAGACGGTGGAGGGCAGCTGGCATTCGTGTGGCCCTCTGTTGTCGGCGGCGTGCTTGCACCACCACTGGAAACTCTGGTTGCGGGTGGCGGTGGAAGAGAAAAGCCTGTGACCGGGGAAAGGTCTAGCGCTGACGGCGTGTGTTGACCACTAGACACTCTTGTTTCGGGCGGTGGGGCGAAGCTGGCATTGGTGTGGCCCTCTGACGTTGGCGGGGCACGCGCACCACCGCCGGAAACTTTGGTTGAGGGCGGCGGTGGAAGAGAAAAGCCCGTGATCGGGGGAAGGTCTGGCGCTGGCGGCGTGTGTTGACCACCAGACACTCTTGTTTCGGGCGGTGGAGCGAAGCTGGCATTGGTGTGGCCCTTTGGTGTCGGCGGTGCGCTTGCACCACCACCGGAAGCTCTGGTTGCGGGTGGCGGTGGAAGAGAAAAATCCGTGATCGGGGGAAGGTCTGGCGCTGGCGGCGTGTGTTGAGCACCAGACACTCTTGTTCCGGGTGGTGGAGTGGAGCTGGCATTTGTGCGGCCTTCTAATGGTTGCGGGGCGCGTGCATCACCACCGGAAACTCTGACTGCGGGCGGCGGTGGAAGGGAAAAGCCCGTGATCGGGGGGAGGTCTGGTGCCGACGGCGCATGTGCACCACCGGACACTCTGGTTGCGGGCGCTGGAGGGAAGCTGACACTTGTGTGGTCCTCTGGTGTTGGCGGTGCGCATCCACCACCAGAAACTATGGCTGCGCGTGGCGGAGGGGAGCTGACACTCGTGTGCGCCACTAGCGATGGTGGCGTGCGGACACCACCACCACCGGAAACTCTGGTTGTCGGCGGTGGGCTGACACTTGTGTACGCGTCCGACGCTGGCGGCGCATGGTCGCCACCGGAAACTCTGCCTGCGCTCGGTGGAGGAAAGCCCGCGCTCGGGTAGACCTCTGGCGCTGGCGGCGTGGGTTTGCCACTGGACACCGTACTGGTGCGCGGTGGAGGGAAGAGCACGCCCGTGTACTCCTCTGGCGCCGGCGGCGCACGCGCATCACCGCCGGACACGGTCAATCCCGGGCCCGGTACCGCAGCGATGGGGACACGCGGCGGCGCCCTCACGCTGGGGTGCCGGTTGATCACGTCGCACTCCTTTTGCAACCTGCGCGGGAGGAGCACGCCCACAATGGAGCTGGTGACGACGTCGCAGAAGGCGTGGACTTCGCTGGCCGCCTCGCAGCACGGACGCGGCACGGGTCTCCCGGTGAAGAAGGACGCAAGCAGGTCGTACTTGCACGTGCACAGCGTCCTGACCGACTCCCAGCACAATCCCGGGTCCAAGAGGAGCTCGGAGGGGAAGGCGTCGACGGCGAGCGAGCGCCGAGGCGCGGCGGCGAGGGCGGCGTGCGCGAGGCACGCGGCCAGGAGCGCGGCGAGGATTGTGGCCCTCATGCTGGTTTGGGCGTCGATCGCTTTCGTTTCGTATGTGGAGCAAAGGTTGCCGTGGCGGGAGGTGCATTTATACGGTGCTCGTGCTTGCTCTGCGCCCCGTGGAGCCGTGGTTGTTCGACCGTTTTGTGTGTTAGCAGCACTAGTTGCGCTTAATTAGCAGACTAATTCCTCCCCTAAATAAAGCAGACTAATGCTAGTTAATGTGATATACTAACTGTGATGTGTAACATAAACGTTTTTTTTCTTTTCTTTCCGAGGCTGCTGCATATTGCCATTACTCGTATAGCTGTTTGGCTATGAACAGCATTTTTCATGAACTGAGAGAACGCAAGTGGTTAAAAACACAGGGAAAACGCTCTATGAGCTATGCTTTATTGCAGTAACTACATGAATTGGATGTAGACGTGTTTAAGGAAACAAGAACAACAACTTCTTCCGTGGCACCACAAGTAAACGTCGGACGCGGAGCAGGTCCGGTCGTCATGGGCTCCGCAGCGTAGTGCCGCTTGGCGGCTGCCACTAGGTGATTTTTTTTCTATATTTCTCTTAGATTTTTTTGGGCATGAATATGTTGTGGCCCTAGCCGTCGTTTTTTAGGTGTTGATCAAATGTTGATTGTATGGACCATTGCTTTTTTTATAAAGAGGGGCAAAAGTCTATTTCGAGAGGCTCGGCAGCAGCTGAAGTTTTTTGGGTGGCTTGGCTTGAGAGATAGAAGCTGGACCTTTCAATTTTAGTACTCGTGGCGTTTTCTCACTCGCTTTGTTTGAATTGTTTGAACGAGGGAAGTGTTGCATTAACATTTATGCGCAGAAAGGTAGATATATCTGTAAAATATATTTTGAAATCAGTAAAATATTTTACTTTTTTATTTTTGAGGGAAATTATACTTTCTATTAATCTAGTTACATTAAGAATAATTTTTTTTTCTTTGCGCACCATTTAAAAAAGATTATCCAATTAACAAGAATGCCACGAAAGCACTTCGACAAACAAATGAAAGTCTTTGTAAAACTTTGCGGCATTCGCATTGCTTTGGAACATTCCGTACGGGGGATCATGAAATAAATTTCTTGATGTTTATCAATTGATATATATATTTATTTATGGAGGGAGTACTTGTTTTTTGATAAATGATTCTTTTATTGATACATAATGAAGCATAAAGGGGTACAAACATAATGAGCATACACGGCTTTTGCATAATTAGGATGCACTCAGCAAACATCAATGCACACACGAAAAATCATGTCCGCCAAGAGCAAAGTCATAGAAGACTGAAGCTATGCCAGGTGGACAGAGAGAAAAGAAAATACCTGAAGCGATTAAAACAACAATCGACTATACAACAACGCATTATAAGGACCGATTTTAGCTGCGGACGAACAGAGCCTGTATAATCAACCCGTAAAAAAATATTCTCTAAATATACCATCTTCTTCCGCACGCCCTTACCTCTCGACTTCCGTCCCCTTGGCGTGTGCGCGTCCTGCCTCCACGACCGCCTCCTCGTGCTCGCCATCGAGCGCGGTCGGGCCGGGGCCAACAATAGTGCCGACTGCAACAGCAGCAGTCGCTGCCGAGGCGTTCGCGGCCGACTCGCATGAAGCTAGCTAGCAATTCGAGCGGACGGAGAGCTAACTAGCTAGCTGAATCGAGCGCACAGAGAGCTAGCTATCAAGCTATCTGAATCGATTCCAGCGGATGGAGCTAGCTCCTTCGTCCGGGCGGGCGGGCGGCCGGCGGCAGGGGAACGGGACGGGCGGGGCGGCCGGCGGACGCGGTGGTCGGGACGACTGCGGCGGCCGGCGGACGCGGTGGTCGGGACGAGTGCGGCGGCCGGCGGACGCGGTGGTCGGGACAAGTGCGGCGGCCGGGGACAGGCAGACAGGAGCGATTCATGAAGGTTCGGATGGCAGTTGGATTCCCACCAACGGTCTTTCACATATACAGGACACCCTCGGGTTATCTTCAAAATCCTTATTTTCACGGATTTGGCCGGGATGTTTTCCGCGCCCTTCAAAAAAATTACGGATCGAAGTCGTTTACGGGTTCTATTCAGTTCGCTTTTTTCTGTCTAAAACTGTAAATTAGTGGTTATTTTACTGTTTCGTGTGTTTTAAGGGATCTGCTAGAGATGCTCTTACTCGTATAGCTATTTGACCATGAACAACGTTTTTCATGAATTGAGAGAACATAAGTGGTTAAAAACTAAGGGAAAACGCTCTATGAAGCTATATGCTTTATTGTAGTAACTACATGAATTGGATGTTACGTGTTTATAAGAAAATAAGAACAGCAACTTCTTTGCTGGCGCTAGTGAGAGCCGCAACCGCTTTCCCCTGTGTGTGTTTTAAACTCTAGTGGGGCCCACTGTCAGCCTCTTTAGTTAAGTCAGGCCTGCGCTCGAACCAGTACATGGGGGAGGCGTTCTTTTCTGGGATTTTCTATTAAGTCATACATATTCAGTTTAAATTTATCTTTGACAAAACTTTGACTACTCATAACTTCTAAAGTAGAAGTCCAAGTGAAATGGGCCTTATTGCGGTATTTTTCTTATGAAAATTGTTGTTCTGGAAAGTATTTTTATGCTATTTTTTGCTATATCTGGATAGGCTAGACAATAGATTTGGATTTATGTGATATTTACAATCAGTTTTCGAATATATATTTCCATAGGAAGAAGAGCTTGACGGTGAAGATCCAAGTACCTTAACTCTCTCACCTTCATCAAGGCAAGCCACACTACCATTGCTTGCTGACTTGTTGAAGTCGTAGTATATATATGTGAAATTTATAGCATTTTTGCATTTTATTTCAGTTTGTTATTATTTTTATATTTTGCTAGATGTGCTTGCATATGTTTCTGCCATTCGATGATGAATGTTTTGCTTAGGCAGTAGCATGAATGCATGATCGTACCAATAATGTTAATAAAATTTGACCACATAAGCATGTGAGTAATAATATGAAATTTTTGGTGCTATAATATAGTTGTGTATCTTTACTCATTTTGGCATTAAATATTAAACATGACCTGGATCAAGCACATATTCAGTAAAAGGGACGTGTTAAACTATACCCTTCGTTGGCTTGGTCTAGTCATAGTGCCACCGAGTTGAAGTTTCAACATGTGCAACCACATTTTCTTGATGTGGCAAGGCTTGAACTTAGTCTATGTGCATGCTCTTATTGGTGTCACCATGCATGTGCCTTATTATGTTCGATTTGAAATATTATCTCTCTATCTTTTGTAAATGGTGTCCAGGTGATCTGCACGGCGTAGGAAAAGCATTATTCTCTGCTGATACCCCTGGTATATCACTCATACCATTTTTGTCTAGCGTGTAATTGTTAAACTCAAAAAGACCAAGGGCTTCAATAATACTCTGTTCCATTTGGAAGAGCCTCATCTTGCTTGAACATTTAAGTGATTTGCTTACGTGCTTTACAACTAGCAGATAAATGGAAGTATCTCACCATGAGCAAGATGTTTCACTTTGCCATGCTATCGCCATTAGCAATTAAATGGGTAGGTACAATTTCTAATATGAAGCAGCATTAATTAGCTAGATAAAAATAGCCAAGAGATTGATAACGTAGTGTAAGGTGGATTTGTCTCTATTTATGCTTCTCTCATGTGAAAAACACTCCCTCCATTATAAATTAATTGAAGTTCAAACTTTGTCTTAAGTTATAGAGTACTACTTTAGTTTTGCCCCCTTTGTGCTGAAGGTAAACTCTAATGTACATGCACAATTTATCTCGAAAGTTGGAAAATCTTTCAACTTGAACATAGCGTATCTGCCACGAGGCCTCCAAGACAACGTAATAACAACCGTCCACCCTGACACCAACGAGCTATATACATAAAGAAAGCGAACCACAACTTGCTTTAGAACTAATTAGACAAGCACGTTACATGCTTACATTTGAAAGACAAGACGAATGACCCACAAGGGCCACAAAACCATACGTGTGCGGACGTGTCGTTGAGCCGATATTGTCGCGCTGCCACTGCAGGCTAGAAGCGGCTACGGCGGCGTGCCATACCCCAAATCCTCCGAGCTCGGGCTTGTCGGTCGCGCTCCTGCGGGTGGCGTCGTGGCACCCTTCGGCTTAGGCGCTCCGGAGTCCCCCGCACCGACATGCACAGGTACGCCCGGGACGCCACGCACCACGGGCTCATAGGCGCCAGCAACCACTGGTGCATGCGTGCTTCCAGTTCCAGTACCGATAGCCTGGGGCGCACGCGGTGGAAGATAAAAGCCCGTGACCGGGGGAAGGTCTAGCGCTGACGGTGCATGTGCACCACCGGACAGTCTGGTTGCAGGCGATGGAGGGACGCTGATAGTCGTCTGCTCCTTTGGCGTTGGCGGCGCCCTTGCACCACCACTGGAAACTCTATCTGCGCGCAGCGGTGGAAGGTAAAAGCCTGTGATCGGGCGAAGGTCTGGCGCTGATGACGTGTGTGCGCCACCGGACACTCTGGTTGAAGGCGGTGGAGGGCAGCTGTCATTCGTGTGGCTCTCTGGCATCGGTGGCATGCTTGCACCACCACCGGAAACACTGGCTACGGGTGGCGGTGGAAGAGAAAAACCCGTGATCTGGGGAAGGCCTGGCGCTGGCGGTGTGTGTGCACCACCAGACACTCCGGTTGCAAATGGTGGACGGCGGCTGGCATTGATGTGGCCCTCTGGCATCGGCGGTGCGCTTGCACCACCACTAGAAACTCTGGCTGTGGGTGGCGGTGGAAGAGAGAAGCCCGTGATCGAGGGAAGGTCTGGCGCTGGCGGCGTGTGTGCACCTCCGGATGCTCTGGTTGCAGATGATGGAGGGCAACTAGCATTCATGTGGCCCTCTGACCTCGGCAACGCACTTGCACCACCACCGGAAACTCTAGCTGTGGGTGGCGGTGAAAGAGAAAAGCCCGTGATCGAGGAAAGGTGTGGCGCTGGCGACATGTGTGCACCACCGGATGCTCTGGTTGCAGATGGTGGAGGGCAGCTGGCATTCGTGTGGCCCTCTGGTGTCGGCGGCGTGCTTGCACCACCACCGGAAACTGTCGTTGTGGGCGGCGGTGGAAGAGAAAAGCCTGTGATCGGAGGAAGGTTTGGTGTTGACGGCGCGTGTTGACCACCAGACACTCTTGTTTCGGGCGGTGGAGCGAAGCTGGCATTGATGTGGCCCTCTGACGTTGACGGGGCGCGCGCACCACCACCGGAAACTCTGGTTGCGGGCGTCGGTGGAAGAGAAAAGCCCGTGATCGGGGGAAGATCTGGTGCTGTCGGCACGTGTGCACCACCGGACACTCTGCTTGTAGGCGCCGGAGGAAAGTTGACACTTGTGTGGCCCTCTGGTGTTGGCGGTGCGCGTCCACCACCAGAAACTATGGGTGTGCGCGGCGGAGGGGAGCTGACACTCGTGCGCGCCTCTGGCGTTGGCGGCGTGCGGACACCACCACCAGAAACTCTGGTTGCGGGCGGTGGACTGATACTTGTATACGCGTCCGGCGCTGGCGGCGCACGGTCGCCACCGGAAACTCTGGCTGCGCTCGGTTGAGGGAAGCCCGTGCTCGTGGACACCTCTGGCGCTGGTGCTAGCGGCGCAGGCTTGCCACCGGACACCGTACCAGTGCGCGGTGGAGGGAAGCGCATGCCCGTGTACTCCTCTGGCGCCAGAGGCGCGCGCGCACCACCGCCGGACACGGTCGATCCCGGGCCCGGTACCGCAGCGACGGGGACACACGGCGGCGCCCTCACGCTGGGATGCCGGTTGATCACGTCGCACTCCTTTTGCAGTCTGCGCGGGAGGAGCACGCCGATGATGGAGCTGGTGACGACGTCGCAGAAGGCGTGGACTTCGCCGGCCGCCTCGCAGCACGGACGCGGCACGGGTCTCGCGGTGAAGAAGGACGCGAGCAGGTCGTGCTTGCACGTGTACAGCTTCCTTACCGACTTCCAGCACAATCCCGGGTCCAAGAAAGGCTCGGAGGGGAAGGCGTCGACAGTGAGCGAGCGCCGGGGGGTGGCGGCGAGGGCGGCGTGCGCGAGGCACGCGGCCAGGAGCGCGGTGAGGATCGTGGCGCTCATGGCTGGTTTGGATGCGTCGATTGCTTTCGTACTTGGAGCAGACGTTGCCGTGGCGGGAGTGTATTTATACGGTGCTCGTGCTTGCTCTGCGCCCTGTGGAGCCGTGGTTGTTCGACCGTTTTGTGTGTTAGCAGCACTAGCTGCACTTAATTAGCAGACTAATTCCCCAACATAAAGCAGACTAATGCTAGTTAATGTGATGTACTAACAGCCATATGTAACATAAACGTTTTTGTTTTCTTTTCGAGGCTGCTGCTTATTGCCATTACTCGTATAGCTGTTTGGCTATGAACGGCGTTTTTCATGAATTGAGAGAACGTAAGTGGTTAAAAACACAGGGAAAACGCTCTATGAAGCTATATGCTTTATTGTAGTATAATAAGTACATACATGAATTGGATGTACTACATGTTTAAGAAAATAAGAACAACTTCTTCTTTGCTGGCGCCACAAGTATATGTCGGGCGCGGAGCAGGTCCGGTCATCATGGGCTCCGCCGCAGCTGAAGTTTTTTTGGGTGGCTTGGCTTGAGAGATAGTACTCGTGGGTCGTGGCGTTTTCTTACTCGCTTTGTCCGAATTGTTTGAAGGAGGGAAGTGCTGCATTAAAATTTATGCGTAGAAAAATAGATATATCTATAAAATATACTTTGAAACTAGTAAAATATTATACTTTTTATTTTCGAGGGAAATTATACTTTCTATTAATCTAGTTACATTAAGAATACAAATTATTCTTTGTGCAACATTTAAAAAAGATTATCTACTCAACGAAAATGCCATATGAAAGTACTTCCACGAACAAATGAAAGTCTTTGTAAAACTTTGCCGCATTCGCATTGCTCGGGAACATTCGGTACGTGGTATCACCAAAGAAATTTCTTGATGTTTATCAATTCATATATATTTTCTTTACAAAGGGAGTACTTGTTTTTTGATAAATGATGTTTTTTTATTGATACATAATGAAGCATAAGGGGATACAAACGTAATGAGCATACCCGGCTTCTGCATAATTAGGATGCACACAGTCAACATCAATGCACATACGAAAAAAACACATCAGCAGAGAGCAAAGTCATAGAAGACCGAAACTATGCCAGGTGGAGAGAGAAAAAAGAAAAAAAAAACTTGAAGCGATCAAAACAACGATCGACTATACAACGGTAACCATCGGCACCAACTATTCCTTGACAACACAAGGACGACGAGAAAGGTTCTCCAAAAGCAATGCCTCCGGAAAGGGATCGACGTGCAAACGCCGCCATCGCCGGACCCAACCACTGCAGGCATCATGAGTTTTCACCCTGAAGACTAAGTTCGATCAAACTCCGAGCAATGCCTTAACAAGGTAACGGCGCAAAAACATCGCCATTGCCATGTATAACCAATTAGGGTCAGACTTAGGGTTTTCACCTCGAAGCTCGAGACTAGGTGCTCGAGCAGCACCACCCAATCGAAGTCATCCTATATCATCTCCTCCGCTTGCCACGGTCCCAGTAACAACTTGCATGCACAGTCCTAAACGGAACAAAAAGGCATTAATCAGCCACATGAACGGAGACCCACTGCCGCCATCAGTCGCACAAGCAAGCCCAGCGGCGCCGCTCGGCGGCAGTGAGGGGAGGGCGCACGGGGTGAGGGGCGAGAAAAGTGGATCGGGACGCCCCCCCCCCCCACCCCCGAGTCGCCCGGGAAGCGGGGGACGTTTTCCAATCAGATACTAAACCGTCTGAGTCGCACGGGGTGAGGTGTCACGTACAACTTGAGTGCATGCGACTGGTGGGAGAATATAAAAAATCAGGCATGCAACTGGATCAATCCAGTTGCAGTCGTTTTGTGGCCCATGAAATCATAGTAGGGTTACAAATGCTTGTAGTTGTGTGTTTAGAGATGGATATACAAAAAATAAACATGCAACTGGCTATTTACTTTGTGCATATGCAGTTGTACTCGGGTTACAACATTTGTAATTGCTTTTCTAGTGGTGGACATGCAAGATGCAACTACCCAACAACACTTACAACACTATATACACTAGGTCATCAAGGCGCGCGTTGCTGCACCCACTAATCTTGTTGACATCTAATGTAGGAAAGGGAAATATTTGAAAAGATTTGTGTAGTTATAAATATCTGAGAAATTTGCACCTTGTACTTTTTTGTGGTTTACACAAATTGTAGACTGACAGTTGCATCTAAAAACTGAATTTCAGGTACCCAAATACACAAGAATTCAAGATACAACAATTGATCAAAACCTACTACCATTTTACTTATTATATAGCTGACACCAATTATGGAAGAGCATCTTGCATTCTGTACCTAGTGAGACCTTCTTGTAGGTGCTTCCATGCGCTATTTGAATGTCTTACTTCACTCTAACTCTTTTTTCAAATAGTAGCAATCAGCTTTTAAAACAGCAGTAGCTTAAAACGCTCTGCTCCGAAGTCTGAACAAATTAAGCTATCATATGTTATTTGTAATAATAACTATGTACCTTTTCTTTCCTGAATAAAATTTTCAGTTTATGCAATATGGCTCAACTGCTTAGTGCGTATGTTATTTCTCTTGTATACTAGACCATGAAGACGCGCGTTGCCGCGCCCATTCATCTTAAACAAAAAGCTATGATATATTTGAAAAAGTTGAATAATATAAATATTTGATGAAATTTGAATGCCTTTAAGCTAGAATGACATGGCAGCAGTAACGGGCCGTATTTATTTGAAGTTTGAACCAATCCGTTAGCATATTTTTTTTTTGATCTGGTATTCCACATATTTGAAATAGTTAGCATATTCGAACTTAAAACTGATCCATTGGCATATCAGGATTGGCAGTAGTATTGGCTTAGGACCTAGTAGTAGTCACAACAGGTGAGTCTCCTCCTAAATTAATCATCAATGGAGCTGGTGCTCTTCTACTTATGCTAAACAGGAGCACCAAATACTAAAGCGAACGACCGCATCTTCGCACATCGTGGGTACTGGGGGTGAAAATTGACGGCCAGGTACTGAGAAAGATGGGCAAAGAGAAAAAAATCTAGCGATTGGAGGAAGATCGGGATGGACGGGGGATACACATGGAACGGATGGAAAATCACGTTGTTGGGCCTATATGGGCTTCTGGCCAGCGATCAGCCCGACGAACGAGGGGGTTCCTAGCCCGGCCTGCGGAGCAGCAGCCCGAGTACGTGCGCTAGTTGACCTTTCGGTGCTGGGTGAGATGACCGAACAATCTGGGTTGTTCCAGTGCCTGATCCGACGGTTGATGACGTCAAAACACTGTGGTGGCTCGTAGGTAGCTAAGTTTTACTGTTTAATAATTTCCTATGAATAAATATTCTCTAAAATGGAAATGATTATTTGATCATGGGGGAAGGATGTGTGTTCCTTCCTACCAATCAAGCACAACATAATCTCTTTCCTGCTCATTGGTTTAATCAATTGTGGCAATCTGTTACTCCAGTTTGCAAGCTAAATGCTTTCAACCAGAAGTTCTTTATCTTGAAACCTGAGGACATTGAGTAGAACTAAATTTTCTGTTAACTTTGTGATTATATAAGATTGTAAAGTTGCAAAACAGGGCGAATAATTTGATAATAATAAGGACAACCTAACCAAAGCATGGCCCAACAACACATCTTCATCTCCACTTCGTCCAATGATTGGTCCCAGGCTACCAGTGGATTCACATGTACCCTGAAGCCTGATACACAAATAACATGGGATTTAGGTGGAGATTAATAGAGGCGTGGTGTTCAGGGTAGGAGAGGTGAGTTATGGAAGCGTTGTACAGGAGCTCATCAGCAGCAGTTCTCGAGCACGGAGGTGATGAAGAGGACATCGAGGTTGCTGAGCATGGCGAGACAAACATGCCCGCGGTTGTGAGGACTGAGGTGGTGGTCCATAGATTTGCAGATGACTGAATTATGTTCCCGGATCGAATAGGTCTTCACTCTTCACCAATCACCACCTCCTTCGAAGGGCTCTATTTCAGGCTTTCCATCGCGGTGGTGAGGCAGTTCTCGTGGCTCTGTTTCCGGCTGGGCAATGGATGCAGCACAACCGCGGATCACTGTAAATCACGGTGTAGTAAACTCTGTCCCGACATCATCGGCGCCATCGCTCAGGGCATCCTCATTCCACAATCGACACTATGTCATGAGGTCGCACGCTCTGTTGCTGGGCGGGGGCTGGGAAAGCCATGGACGCCACATCAGGAAAGGAGTGTGGCACGCGCGGCAGCCCGTGGGTGGGTCCCCTTCTTCTCGCTTGCCTGTTGTACATTGTCGCCATTGGCGCCGCCTGCGAGCGAGCAAGGATTTTTCAGTGGCATGCGCCGCCGGCTTGGACAAGAATTGGTGCATCTAGGAGACTGGTGTGAGATGAGAACGCACAGGGGCTGGGAGTATCCCTCGGCAAGCCGACGTATGCCTTTGACCGCCGCCAATCTGCCCGACGAAGGAGAAACTTCGTAGCTCGGTTTGAGGAGCAGCGGCCTGATTGCGGAGAGCGGAGCACGCGCTTGGGAGTTCCTTATTTTGATCTGGTACGTTGGTGAGTTTCATCCGACGGTCAAGTATCTCAAATCACTATGGAAGGCCATAGGTGGCTCTGTTATACAGTACTGTTTAGTAATAATAACACTAAATATCGCTCAAGTTGTTGCTAGTTTAAAATCATTTGTTAAGATTATGATATTGTTTATTAAGTGTAAACTTTGAACAGTGGCATCCCCAAGCCTGCGACTCTAGGTCCGCCACTTCTCTGAGGTCAAGCCTTCCGACGACCAGCGTCTCCAAGTTGAGGCACAGGCCGCGATCGGGCTTGGAGCCGAGCAGGGACTCGAAGTACGTACATACGTACGATGCCATCTCCTGTTTATCGGCCTGAGAATCATCGCCGACGACCACCATGTCCATGTGGATGTAGTTTTTCCTCCACGTGGTGGTGGCCTTGGCATGGAAAAACGCAACGTACGGGCGCTAGCATGCCATCGCCTTCCTTGCCTTGATCCACCGGACGCGCGAGGGTTGCCTGATCCCTGAACTTTCCCAATACATACCGGCTTTTTTCGCCTTCCTTACCGGAAAAGACTTCCCAGTTATAATCGGAACTGCTTTTTGCAAAGAAGAAGAAGAAGAAGAAGAAGAAGAAGAAGAAGAAGAAGTTATACAGTACTTGGAATCGGACTGCTTGGCCCATATATAAAGACAAGCGTTTTGCACTTGTTGGCTCGTTCCACATCGATCGCATCAGACCTAGCGTAGTAGTATATCACGCGGCAAGGGTGGGTGATTACCAATCTACAAATCAGACCTGGCGTCGCCACCGTAACTCCGGCATGGCACCCGACACGCCGACGGCGGCCAAGAGAAGCAAGCAAGCGCCATGCACGGCGGCCAGCCTGCCGGAAGAGATCCTGTCCGAGATCCTGCTGCTTCTCCCGTCCAGGTCCATCCTCCGGTTTCGGGCCGTCTGCCGCTCATGGGCCGCCCTGCTCTCCTCCCCGGCCTTCAAGGACGTCTACGCCGTCAAGGCCCATGCCCGTGCCCGGCGCATGGACAAGTTCGTCGTCTTCGCACTGCCACCCAACGCAAACGGGTCCATGGCGGTCTACTCCTGCGCCCGAGGCGCCTCCGTCGCGGATCCTCTCCTTACCGTCGACCGTGTGCGCGTCGACTTCATTTGCTTGTCGAGCAAGCCCTGCCATGGCACCATGCTCTTCTCGGACACCCGCTCCGGCGTCTATTGGGTGTGTAACCCTAGCACCGGAGAGTGTGTCCCCTTGCCAAAGCAGCGCCGTGGCTTGATGCAATCGAGCGCCGGCCTGGTGTACGATGATCGGACCAAAGAGCGCAAGGTGGTCCATCTCTTCAAGGATATGACGCATTTCGGGTGCGACATTTACGCGCTCTGCAATCCTACTCAACAGTGGAGGCCGGCCAACCAGGACGTTCAGCTCTTGGGGTTCGACATACTAAAATTCGTCTTGGGAACCGAAGACTCCGTGACAAAGGTACCTCCGGTATTTGCAAATGGATGCTTGCACTGGCTAGCTTACCCGGCATACGTGGACATCCCGGATGGCCAGGACGCCATTCTTTGCTTCTCCGTCGACACGGAAACCTTCACACGGCTCAACGCACCTTCAAGTGTGCACTTGGCAGCAGAGTACAAAGAATTAGACGAGAACTTGCCAGCGGTCCCAATGCATCTAGCGGAGCTAGAAGGCTCGTTGTGCCTGGTCCATGATCTTCGCCGACGAGGGCAAGGTAGGAGCTGGCTAGATGTATGGATGCTCAGGGATCATGCTGCCAATGAGTGGTCACTAGACTACCGCATCGTTGTCACACCTCTTCTTGCACGAGATGTACATAGCCCCCGGTTCATCACTGTGCTCGGCTCCTCTAGTGACGGCGACAGTTGTGCGGGCAATGAGCAGGAGAAGAAGAAGATATTGATCGCCACGTCACAACACCAGGTCCATGCTTACGATCCAAAGGAGGGGGGTATCCAACTTGTCTTCTCTGCTCCAAAGACTAATATCCGGATCGGCCAAAAGGAGGCAGCTGCCGCGCTTTGGCTTTGTCTCTACGAGGACAACGTAGTCCAGGTTGAGGGGGCAAATCGCCGAGATAAGGAGGTATTATCGGCAGTTACCAAGATCCTAGCGCGACTTCCGGTCAAGTCTATAGCTCATTCCATGTTGGTATGCAGACAGTGGCGCTCACTCATCGAGAGTGAGAGTTTTATTATAGCACACATGTCAATGAAGAGGCCGAAGAGGATTTTGATGGCCAGTAATGGCTGTCCACGGCGTGCTTTCTTTGAATTTAACTCGGTGGGAAATTGGCTTCAAGCTGCAAGCTCCGCGCTTGCCGACACTCTTCTCAACGATAAGGTCATATGCTCCAAACCATGCCACGGGCTCAACTTGATACGCACCAATACCGATGACTTTCTGTGCAACCCATGCACCGGTGCCATCAAGTGTCTGGGAAGGCATGGCAAATCGCACTTCACACCGGCTGGACATCAACGCCGTCACGCATTTTCGGTTGGTAGAAACATCGATTTCGGTTTCGACCAGTCAACTGGAGAGCATGTGGCCGTCGAGATAGGCTACATCAATGGAACCTTGGCTTGCGTGATCAAAACAAGCAGCGAGAAGCAGTGGACCTGCATTGGTAAGCCACCGAGGATGGTGAGCGATATGCCACCAGCGCATGTCGATGGGACACTCTAATGGACGAGCGAGCCCGGACACGAGCGAGTCATCGTTGCCTTGGACATCTCCACCCGTGAATTCAACATCCTTCCGTGTGAACCAAGCTTGAATAATGACCGTCGCCACGCCTTTCTTGTCGAGCTAAAGGGAATGCTCTCGCTCGTGGCTGTGGACGCTAGTGCGGGAGAGATGGTCATATGGACGATGCCCAAGAACATGTCCTCATGGGTTGGTGCATACAAGATATGCCTCGACGAACATCCTGATTATTCTCTCGCGAAGGGTCAGGTGGTAATGCCGGTGGAGATAGACGACGGTAACGATGGAAGGATCCTTCTCAACACCGGACGGGCTTTAGGGTACTACGACGCCAAGACAGGAGAGCTGGACAGCATGTACTCGTTGGACCAACTGAAGCTCCCCCGGAGCAGCTTGGCCTTCCCTGTCTTGTGCCAGGAGAGCCTCGCGCGCATTCAGGACGACGAACTCCCCAGCCGCGTCGCTCCCTCGGTTCGCGATGAAGGATGCAGGCCATGCGAGCACCCTGAGCACGCCGACACAACGCTAGGGCAAGGACGACTCTTGCTGCTCAAGTGTGAGGGCGACGCATGTCTGGATGTCGGAGAAGTCTACCGGAGCTGCTGCAGGAGGCTGCTTTGCTGGAGTTGCCAAAGCCGCTGCATCGAGCACTGTCAGACTCAGACACTTGCACTACGCCCCGATCCTGTGCTCCCAGCTCACGGTCCTAATTTGGTTTGGAACAAATTAGGTCCGGACGCTAGCTTGCCTTTTTGCCATCCGTCCGTGCCAGGTCCAGAGTACTGCTACTATTACCCGATCGTGCAGGGAGATGTGGTTCGTCATGTCTTCATGTCTATCAGGGATTACATTCAAGGGAAGCAGTGGTGTCGTTTGGCCGAGTGTGGATACAGAACAGAGGGAGATGCAGTCAAGGAAACGTGGGTTCAGAGGTACCTCAAGCCGTGAGAGCTATTTTCCTTTTTTAGCTTTTTTTTTCTTATGTTTTTGGACCGTTTGTTGAGCATAATTGGTTTGGTACGAATATATCTAGCTTGCCAAATGTTGGTAATGTCAAATATTTGCCAAAAAATGGCAATTTTACGTGGGACTAGACGACACGTTGTGCTAATTGGTGCAGAGATGAACTCCAACCTGCAAGTAAGCAAATTATGGAAGTCAAGAGAACTACTCCCTCTATTTTTATTTACTCCGTATATTAGCTTTGGTCAAAGTCAGGATTCCTAAACTTTGACAAAGTTTATAGACAGAAATATTAACATATACAATAACAAATCAATACCATTAGATTCATTATTGATTGGTTATGGTAAATTTTTTTATAAACTTGGTCAAACTTTAGAAAGTTTGACTTCAGTCAACTCTAATATGCGAAGTAAATAAAAACGGAGGAAGTATTTGTGAAGAAAACAATTGACCAATTACAACTCAGAAATTAAGTGAATTATATCTGAAACATAAAATGAAAGTTAAGTGAACCGTCAAAAGAAATCAATAGCAGCCATTGGCACAAAGATCAATTGTAACCAAGAAAAGAAGCATCCACCACAACAGAAAATTCAGGTGAACTATTTAAGAATTCTTTGTCGTGAATAATCTACAAATAATTATATTCATAATGCGTTTGTTCTACCCTACCCATGCATGCCCGTCTCTGGCCCGCCAGGGCAACCTAACATCACGGTCAATACAAATGTCGACCATAACCCCAACCGGCCTTACCCGGCGAGACCGCGAGAGGCCGCTATTGCTATTCCACTTGATGCACGACAACGGATGACTGAATGCCAGATCACACCAGCCGGGGAACTCTAGTCCGTGGGCCGAGGACGCACCCAGGGCAGCTCACCTTGCTCGTTCTTTCGTGGCGGGGTCTGGGGATTGTTCCACCGGGTAGAGGCGTCGAGTCTGCATGCTTCAGGCGCGTTGTAATAAGCCACCCCGCATCCAAGCAAGTCCACCATGCGAGCCCAGCTCGTTGTCCCAGTTGATGCAGAGACCAACTGCAGGCTAAAAGTTAAGCGAGCTATTTGAGGGATTTTCATCAGTGCAGGACCGGCACTACTCGGCGAGAGGCGGCTATTGTTTTCTAATACACATATATAGGACAGTAAAACTGAACCAATTCCTAGCCCTCTCACGCCTTGCGCGTTTTTAGCCGTCCATTTCACGATCTGGTCTTCTTGGTCGAGCCCTCTCACAAACTTCCTACGTTGGATGAGCTTACAACACACGTTGAGCGTGATCTACTGCCAACATGGCTTGGATGTCCTAATGAGCTCTGCTACTCCGGTTGCTTTTCTGAAGATCTGTGGTTAAAGACTGGTAAATAGACTATATCGTCGTTTAGCATGGATAGATAGCACTGCAACGCTTCGGTTAGCCAGGCGGGAGCCCCTATGTCTCGATGTAAGCGAGATATATTTGCTTTTTATGGACCATATAAAATTCTTGCACACACTTAGTTCACACTTAAGCATGGCAAAATTAGTTTATGGATCATAGCAAATTTAATTTGTTTGGACCATATCAAATTTAGTTTATGGATCTTGCCAAAATTAGTTTAGTGGATCATGGCAAATTTATTGCATTTTTTACCACGGCAATTCTGTTTTTTGCATTAGGGCAAATTTATTGTATATGACTTTGTCATTTTTTATTTCTGTAGACCTTGGCAAATAATCTCATATTTTTTGTCATCTAAACCTTACAAATATGTTTCTTTCTTTTCCAAATTTTCTACCACAATATTTTTAGTACACATTTCCCCCCTGAATTTTAGTAACTAGACGATGGTAGTAGGTGGGGGCAATTTTATCACCATGACAATTTTCAAAAAATGGAAAATAATTTAATTATACCATGGAAAATTTAGTAATTAGATGATGGCAAAATACATGGTAAATGTTAACATGAAAATATTTAAAACTTTTCAAATGGCAATTTTAATCTTTTTTACTGTTCACATGTCATACACTTTGCAAACTTAGAAATATTTTCTAAATTCCCACGGCAAATTCGCAGCATTTTTATATTCTAAACATGGCAAATTTATGTATTTTTGCAACACTCCCATGGAAATCTTTTATGATGATTTTTTTTCTTACTTAACCATGGCAAATTTAGTTTAGACCATGGCACTTTTCCAAACATGACAAATTTTATAATTAGACCATGTCAAGTTTAGTAATTAGACCATGGCAAAAAACATGGGAGATGTTTCACGTGTTCGGTACAACCAGCCTGACAAATCTTTATCTTAGAGTAGTGTCTTACCATGGCAACTATTTTAGCTCTGCATGTACACTATTTTGTACCATGTGTGTGCATCATGGCAATTTATTCACATTTTTTACATGAAGTGTTTTTTAGCATCATTGCAAATTTTTAACTGAATGCACGTAAATCTGTTTTTTTTTGCATCATGGCAAGTAATTTTTGTGCATCATGGCAATTCATTCACATTCTTGCCATGAAGTGTTTTTTTAGGATCATGGTAATTTTGCATACATTTTTTCCATCATGGCAATTTTTCGCACAATTCACCTTAACTTTTCTTTTTTGTTGTATCATGGCAAGTAATGTATGTGCATCACGACAATTTTTAGATGGTTTTTGCCATGATGTATTTTTTGCATCATGCAAGTAGTGTGTGTATCATGGCAATTTTATTCACATTTCTTTTGCCATGAAGTGTTTTTTTAACATCATGGCAAAATTAGTGTGTCGTCCTGATGTATTTTTTTAATCATAATGGCAAAAAAAATCATTTTTATGAAGGGTTTTTCTCAGCACCATGGCAAATGGTTTGCAAATCATGGTAATTTTACACACAGTTTTCCATCACGACAATTTCATAGAGTAAATTTGCTAGAATGTGCTTTGTTAGCATCATCACAAATTTCTGTAAGTTTTGTTCTGGTCCCCATGGCAAATTTTAATAAAAAAAAATTTCGAAGCATGAAAACTTTTGTAGTGTTCACATTGGAAAGCTAGGAATTTTTTTTTTTGCTCTCATTCATGGCAATTGTCTATGATACTCCGTGACAAATTTACAAATAAATTATACTAGTCACATGACGACTTTATTTTGCTAGATTAGTCGCAGTTTTTATTCTATGTATCATGGCAAATTTACCATCAAAAGGACAACTTCTATTCAGGGTTAAGCTATTTTTTGATCTGTATGCTTGTCGCTGGGCCAGACAATCGAGTTAAAATGGCCCAGTAGAGAAGTCCAGGCCAGCATGCGTAGCGAGGAGCTCATAATTTTGAAGCTCATAAGTTGGCTAGGCATTTCTCAAAAAAAATAATAATACCCAAAATCTAAAAAGTGGCCGTGCACGATTTAGTCGAACCGAGCGGCCGCGCTAGACGACAGGTCGCTGTTAGAAATGACCACTCCATATCTCTCTCTCTTCGCCTTATCCACTCTGCCATCTCTCTCGTTCCTCTTCTCGATCCCCATTCCTCGTCTCTGTTCGGTGCCGGGCACGGAGGTCCACGCCGACGCTCTGTTCGGCGGAGCGACGGAGTGAGGCGAGCAGGTCGGACGTGGGGCCGGAGCAGCAGCAGCGCCGCCGCCCTCTCCCCTTTTTCTCAGAGCCAGAGAGAGATGTCGTTGGCGTCGTGGTTGTGGATGACGGTTTCGTGGTGGTCGTCAAGGTACCTGCTACCTCATGTTGGGCGTCTCATGTAAGCAGCAGCAGCGGCAACTGCCATGGCAATCGAGCGTCAGCGGGGATCGAGTGTCAACACTGTACTACTCTTTGGATCCCGCTCCTAGTTGTACTTCTCTTTTAGATCCTGCTCGTTGCTGTTAGCCACACCGATTTGGCCTCGCCTTATTCAGTTTCTTTGATACATGCTCGCTTAGATTCAAACATTTTGGAGCTGGAGTTGTGCCACGAGGAAGACAAGCTAGCAGATCTCAACATCAATTTTTGGGGACATGCTAGTGATCTGAAGGCGACAGTGCAGCCAACTGAATCGATGCAGTGATGTTTAGTTGGCTTGTAATGCAGTCTAGTTGCACATGTATTGATGTTTAGTTGGCAGAGAAGACTAGTTGCACACATATATGCTCAGTTGGCTTGTAATTTAGTCTAGTTGCACACATATTAATATTTAATTGGCTTCTAATATAGTCTAGTTGCACACACATTGATTTTTAGTTGGCAGAGAATACTAGTTGCACACACATGCTCAGTTGACTTGTAATGTAGTCTAGTTGCACACACATTGATGTTTAGTTGGCAGTGAAGACTAGTTGCAAAAACATATGCTCAGTTGGCTTGTAATGTAGTCTAGTTGCACACCCATTGATGTTTAGTTGGTTTGTAATGTAGTCTAGTTGCACACACATTGATGTTTAGTTAGCAGAGAAGACTAGTTACATACACATATGCTCAGATGGCTTGTAATTTAGTCTAGTTGCACACATATTGATGTTTAGTTGGCTTGTAATGTAATCTAGTTGTACACACATCGATGTTTAGTTGGCAGAAAAGATTAGTTGCACACACATATGCTCAGTTGGCTTGTAATTTAGTCCAGTTGCACACACATTGATGTTTAGTTGGCAGGACTATTGGCACACACATATATTCAGTTGGCACGGCAATGTAGTCTAGGTTACACACACATTGATGTTTAGTTGTCAGGACTATTGACACATACATATGCTCAGTTGGCGTGACAATGTAGTCTAGTTACACACATATTGATATTTAGTTGGCAGGAAGACTAGTTCGTCGAAACATCCCCATGCGGGATCTACTTTCGAAGAGCATCTCGCGAGTATTTCAACGATGAAAACGGATCTGAATTTCGACACACGGTTTAGAAGATATGTTTTTTATAATTTTGAAAACTAGAAGTTAATACATTAGGGACGAACATGGGAACAGACATCCATCACATGAGAAAAGACCACATAGAGTGATTAATTAGCAGTATCATTTTAATACTTTTGGATTACAGTAATTTTCCTCTTTTTAATATGTGGCAATGATTAGACGTCTGGACCAGGGGCCGGCCGCTCGCGAGCGGCAGCGAGCGCCCGGCCACCAGCTAGACCGGTCCATAATAATAAGTTGGCTAGGCTAGGTGTCGCCCTTCCCAGGATGGACACATTTGGTTGGGTGATCCCCATGATATTCTTGTAATTCCTATAAACATTGTCATAGATGAATAAAGCCTGGCCTACTTTACTAAAAAAAATAGTGCCAGCGCTAGCAGCACTCGCGCTGGGTTCGCTCGAGAGCGAACGATCAGATTCGCTCGCTAGCAACAGTCGCGCGGGGTTTGCTCGAGACCGAAGGGAACCTCCAAATCTGACGTCAGCTGTGACATTTGCGTTCGCGCTAGAAGCAGATCGGATCGATCGCTCCTCCCCCGGCGAACCTTTCGTTCTATCTCTGAGGTCTTCAGACCAAACGTCCCCGAGCTTTCTCAATGTACGGTTTTATTCGCCCGACCTTGCCAGAAAAGAACAAAGAGAGTTATACTCGGGATCGGACTAGCTAGCACGTATACATCACCTACACGGCTACACCCCTTGGCCCATATATACTTGTTGGCCCGTTCACGTCGCGTCAGACCTAGCGAGCGTAGTATCACGCGGCAAGGGTGATTACCAATCTGTAGTACAAATCAAACCTAGCTAGCGTAGCGTAGCCACCGTAACTCCGGCGGGCATGGCACCCGACACGCCGACGGCGTCCAAGAGAGGCAAGCGCGTGCCATGCACCGCGGCCAGCCTGCCGGAAGAGATCGTGTCCGAGATCCTGCTGCTGCTCCCGTCCAGGTCCATCCTCCGGTGTCGCACCGTCTGCCGCTCATGGGCCGCCCTGCTCTCCTCCCCGGCCTTCAAGGACGTGTACGCCGCCAAGGCCCGCGCCCGCGCCCGGCGCATGGACAAGTTCGTCGTCTTCGCACCGTCACCCAACGGGTCGACGGCCGTCTACTCCTGCGCCCAAGGCGCCTCCGTCACGGATCCACTCTTCACCATGGACCACATGCGCGTCGACTTCATGTGCTTGTCGAGCAAGCCGTGCCATGGCACCATGCTGTTCTCGGACACCCGCTCCGGCGTCTATTGGGTGTGTAACCCTAGCACCGGAGAGTGTGTCCCCTTGCCAAAGCAGCACCACGGCTTGATACAATCGAGCGCCGGCTTGGTCTACGATGATCGGACCAAAGAGCGCAAGGTGG
Organism: Triticum urartu; assembly: GCF_003073215.2. NCBI lineage: Eukaryota > Viridiplantae > Streptophyta > Magnoliopsida > Poales > Poaceae > Triticum > Triticum urartu. Next base: position 676,619,173 of record NC_053023.1, read on the forward strand.
TCCATCTCTTCACGAAAGATAGGGATCTCCACTGTGAGATTTACACGCTCTGCGTCCCCAACGGGAGGTGGAGGCCGGCAAACCATGACATAGAGCTGTTGGTGGGATCAGAGATCATGACAAAACTCATCAACGCCCTGAAAACTCAAGACTCGGTGACAAAGACACCTCCGGTGTTTGCAAATGGATGCTTGCATTGGCTAGTATACCCTAATAGTACGGATATGCAAATGGACGTTGTTCTTTGCTTCTCCGTCGCCACAGAAACCTTCCAATTGCTCAATGCGCCTGCAAGTGTGCATGTGGCAGAGTACAGTGAATTGGACGAGTATTTGCCGGCAGTCCCAATGCATCTAGCGGAGTTAGAAGGCTCGTTGTGCCTGGTCCATGATCTCCGCCGACGAGGGCAAGCTAGGAGTTGGCTGGATGTATGGATGCTCAGGGATCCTGCTGCCAGTGAGTGGTCACTAGACTATCGCATCGCTGTCACACCTCTTCTGGCGCTGGATCTACATAGCCCCCGGTTCATCACTATCCTCGGGTGCTCTAGTGGAGGCGACAGTTGTGCGGGTAATGATCAGGAGAAGAGAAAGATACTGATCGCTACATCACGCCACCAGGTCCATGCTTACAATCCAGACAATGGGGATATCGAACTTGTACTCTCTGCTCCTGAAACTAATGCCCGAATCAGCCAAAAGGAGTCAGCTGCCGCGCTTTGGCTTGGTCTATACGAGGACAACTTAGTCCGGATTGAGGGGGGAAATCGTCAGGAGAAGGAGGTGCTATCGGTTGTTACCAAGATCCTAGTGCGGCTTTCGGTCAAGTCTATCGCTCGGTCGATGCTGGTATGCAGACAATGGTGCTCACTTATCGAGAGTGAGAGTTTTGTTACAAAACACATGTCAGAAAATAGACCGACGAGGATTTTGATGATCAATAATGGTCGTGCTCGGCGTGCTTTCTTTGATTTTACCTCAGTGAAGAATTGGCTTCAAGCTGCAGGGCCCGCTGTTGCAGACACTCTTGTCAATGATAAGATCATATGCTCCAAACCGTGCCACGGACTCAATCTGATAAGCACCTACACCGATGACTTTATGTGCAACCCATGCACCGGTGCCACCAAGTGTCTCGGAAGACATGGAAAATCAAACTTCACACCAGCTGGACACCATCACCATCACGCATTTTCAGTCGGTAGAAACATCGGTTTTGGTTTCGACCAGTCAACTAGAGAGCATGTTGCCGTCGAGATAGGCTACATCAAGGGTACTTTGGCTTGCATGATCAAAACGAGCAGCGAAAAGCAGTGGATCTGCATTGGCAAGCCTCCGATGATGATGAGTGATATGCCACCCGCGCATGTCGACGGAACTCTCTACTGGATGAGCGATTACAGACATGAGCGTGTCATTGTTGCCTTTGA